>NC_041735.1:29854420-30157451 GCF_004115215.2 Ornithorhynchus anatinus
TTAGTGGAAAGCGCATGGGCTCGGGAGTCAGAGGACATGGGTTCTAATCCCGGCTCCTCCACTTGTCTGCTGTGTGACCTTGGGCAAGCCACTTAACTTCCCTGTGCCTCACTCACCTCATCGTGAAATGGGGATGAAGACTGTGAGCCCCACGTGGGACAATCCGATTACCTTGCATCTACCCCAGCACTTAGAACGGCAGTTGGCACATAGTAAGCGCTTAACGAATACCATACTAATAATTAATAATAATCATTAGAGTACGGGAAGGCAGAAGCAGAGGTTGTGACGTAGAACAGCATCACATCTTCACTGGAATAATGTGCCTATGCACGACCATTTAATCATATTCTGCTCTCTAATGCTCCCTAACTTTCCAGGAGCTTTCTATCCAAATGGCACAATGAAAACATGCAATGTAGCAAACTGTCCCAATAGCCAACTAGCCCAATCACAAGCCTCCTGGACCCGCTACCCATCAGTTCTGTTAGAAATGTTCCTATCCACACCTATTCCTTCCTCAGCGACATGAGTCAAGTTCAAGGCAAAAGTTTTGAGGGATTTCTCCCTGGTCTGTGGTGCTGCTAAGGATCTCAAGGATCAATCAAACAATTAATGGCATTTATTGAGTGCTTACTGGGTGCAGAACACTGTGATTAGCTCTTGGAAGAGTACAATCTGAGTTGGTAGGCATGAGCTCTGTCCACAGGGAGCTTACAATCTACAGGGGGAGATAAGCATTGACACAGATTAGGGTTGGAGAAGTTGTAGAGCATAAGAATATTTACGTAAGAACCGTGGGGCCGGCGTGAGTATCGAAGTAGTTAAAGGATACATAATCGATAGGGGAAATTAAGGGCTTCATGAGGGAAGGCCTCTTGGAGGAGATATGATTTTAGGAGGGTTGTGAAGAGCGGGAGAGTGGTGGCCTGTCGGATGTGAAGAGGGCAAGAGGGAGGACTTGGGCAAGGGGTTGGCAGTGGGATAGACAAGATCGAGATCCAGTGAGTCGGTCAGTGTCAGAGGGCCAGAGTGCGAGTGGTGGATCATAGTAGGACCGTGGTCTCTGGAACTAGGCTGACCTAGGTTGGGTCAGGAATAGCTGTAGCAATATTTATGGAGCGCCCACCTGGGGCCGCGCACTGTACTAAGTGTTTGGTCAGCAGTCAGACAGCCAAATCAGTGGGGAATCCAAGTGCCTTTCACGGACGTGCTCCCTCAAGGTTCTGTCCGGTGCCTGGATGCCCTGACTCTCTGTGGGCCCAGGCTCTGAAGCATTTCACTCAGAGAAAGGGGAGAGAGAAGGGCAAATGGTAGCCCTCTTTGTCAGAAGGATGAAAATGACCCGGTATTAATAACGATAGTAATTATAGCTACTATAGATCTATATATTATAGAGAAGCAGCATGACTCAGTGGAAAGAGCCCGGGCTTGGGAGTCAGAGGTCAGGGGTTTGAATCCCGGCTCTGCCACTTGGCAGCTGTGTGACTGTGGGCAAGTCACTTCACTTCTCTGGGCCTCAGTTCCCTCATCTGGAAAATGGGGATTAAGACTGTGAGCCTCACGTGGGACAATCTGATGACCCCATATCTCCCCCAGCGCTTAGAACAGTGCTCTGCACATAGTAAGTGCTTAACAAATATCAACATTATTTTTATTATTATTATAGTTAAGTGCTAAATATGAAACAAACACTGTTCTAAGAGCTGGGGAAGATAGAGGTTAGACAGGTTGGATAAAGTCCCTGTCCCACGTGGGCCTTGCATTCTTAACTCTCATTTTACAGATGAGGTAACTGAGGCCCTGAAAAGGTAAGGGACTTGCCCAAGGACATGCAGCAGATAGGGGGCAGAGCCAGGAGTAGAAATCCTTCTGACTCCCAGGCCCATACTCTATCCATACCTGAAAAATGCCAGAACAAATGATCAAACCATTTGCAGTTCCTTGAAAGAATCTAAAACCTGGGAAGCGACTTGCCCGGTGCATGGACATGGTAGAAGAAAGGGCCTTAACTGATCCAGATGGAGAATGGAGAAAGGCCGATGGCTGGTCCACGAGACAGCCTTTCTGAGAAACTGAGTCCTGATTGGGTTACTGTTGGTGGGAGGCCAGTGGGCATGGCGGTTACATGCACAGGGGTCCATGACTAGGCACTAGAGCTTCAAAGGAATTGGCCCCATGGCCAGTTCATCCCATGACCTTCAGTGAAGACGTTTAAGAAAGAACTGAGATGTTGATCAGATTCACGGAATGGATTGGACTGACTGGAGTTTCCATCATTTGCAAGACAGAGAAGCAGAATAATAATAATAATAATGATATTTGTTAAGCGCTTACTATTTGCCAAGCACTGTTCTAAGCACTGGGGGAGATACAAGGTAGCCAGGTTATCCCATGTGAGGCGCACAGTTTTAATTCCCATTCTCCAGATGAGGTAACTGAGGCACGGAGAAGTGACGTGACTTGCCCAAAGTTACACAGCTGACAAAGTGGCGGAGGGAGGATTAGAACCCACAGCCTCTGACTCCCAAGCCGGTGCTCTTTCCACTAAGCCATGCTGCTTCTACTAGGATGGCCCAGTAGATAGAGCACAGACCTGGGAGTTACAAGGACCTGGGTTCTAACTCCAGCTCTGCCACTTGTCTGCTCTGTGACCTTGGACAAGTCACTTTACTTTTCTGTGCCTTGGTTATCTCATTTGTAAAAAGGGGATTAAGACTATGAGCCCCACGTGGGACAGGGACTGTATCCAACCTGATTCACTTGTATCTACCCCAGCACTTGATACTGATGCCTGTTAACTTGTTTTGATGTCTGTCTCCTCCCTTCTAGACTATAACAATGTTGGTATTTTTTAAGCGCTTACTATGTGCAGAGCACTGTTCTAAGCACTGGGGTAAATACAGGGTAATCAGGTTCTCCCAAGTGAGGCTCACAGTCTTCATCCTCATTTTACAGATGAGGTAAGTGAGGCATAGAGAAGTTAAGTGACTTGCCCAAAGTCACACAGCTGACAACTGTCAGACCGGGATTCGAACCCATGACCTCTAACTCCCAAACCCAGTCTCTTTCCACTAAGCCACGCTGCTTCCCATAATGGGACTACAAGCCTGTTGTGGGCAGGGATTGCCTCTCTTTATTTCTGAACTATACTTTCCAAGCACATAGTACAGTGCTCTGCACACAGTAAGCGCTCAATAAATACGATCGAATGAATGAATGAGTGAATAGTCTATGCACTTCAATCTGCAACCTTTGGACATTTGATATTCATCCCACCCTCCACTCCACAACACTTATGTACATATCTAGAGAAGTAGCATGGCTTAGTGGAAAGAGCCCGGGCTTGGAAGTCAGAGGTCGTGGGTTCTAATCCCGCCTCCGCCACTTGCCAGCTGTGTGACTTTGGGCAAGTCACTTAACTTCTCTTTGCCTCACTTACCTCATCTGCAAAATGGGAATTAAGACTGTGAGCTCCACGTGGGACAACCGGATTACCCTGTATCTACCCCAGCGCTTAGAACAGTGCTTGGCACATAGTAAGCGCTTAACAAATACCATCATTATTACTATTATTATAATATACTTAAATTATATATTTCATATTATTTATTCATATTAATGTCTTCATCTTCCTCTACACTGTAAGCTCACTATGGACATTCATTCATTCAATTGTATTTATTGAGTACTTAATGTGTGCCAAGCACTGTGCTAAGTGTTTGGGAGAGTACAGTATAACAGCAAAGAGACACATTCCCTGCCCACAACGAGCTCACAATCCAGAGGGGGAGACTGACAGAAGTATAAATAAATAATAGATAAATTACAGATATAAACTCATATACCAATACATACAATGGTGAATAGGGATATATACAGATATAGATATGTATCGTCAGGGAACGTGTCTGCTAATTCTGTTGTATTGTACTCTCCCAAGCGCTTGCTACCTAGTAAGTTCTCAATAAACACGATCGTTGGATTGATAGTAAGTGCTTAACCAACATCAGGAAAAAAGGGAAAGGTTCATAATGATCCAAAAATACGGTCGACTATGGGACAGTGAAATTCTGTAGGGATGATAACAAGGTGATGCACTTATGATTATGATTATGGAGAAGCAGCGTGGCTCAGTGGAAAGAGCATGGGCTTTGGAGTCAGGGCTCATGAGTTCGAATCCCAGCTCTGCCACTTGTCGGCTGTGTGACTGTGGGCAAGTCACTTAACTTCTCTGTGCCTCAGTTCCCTCATCTGTAAAATGGGGATTAAGACTGTGAGCCCCACGTGGGACAACCTGATTCCCCTATGTCTACCCCAGTGCTTAGAACAGTGCTCGGCACATAGTAAGCACTTAACAAATACCAACATTATTATGATTAGCCCATATGTATGCCCGCATGCACACCAATACATATCCACACATAGAAACACAGGACGGGAAAAAGACTGGTCAAGCACAAAGACAGTACAAGAAGACGCGAAAGTCACAGACGACCAAAAGCTCCCGGTACAGCCCAGAAAAGGACTGCTAGTTGAGAAGTCAGTATGTCACCTGAACGGCACCTCTCGATTATCCCTCCCGCCGGACAGCTCTTTGTCTCGTATCCAGTTTTCAAAAATATACAAGGGAACTGGAGAGTTCCAGAAAATGCCAGGAAAGACTAGAGGGATGGAAAGCCGGTCTTCTGTGGAAGGGATGGAAACCCGGTCTTCTGTGGAAAAGTTAAAAGCACAGAGGCTGCTTAGGGGAGAGAAGGTGGAGATTAGTTCAATTTGTGTTTATTGAGCATTTTCTGTGTGCAGAGCACTTGGGAGAGTATCACATAACAGTCAACAGACACATTCCCTGCCCACGACGAGCTCACAGCCTAGCTGGAGATGATGACTAAATAATCATCTTCAACTCTATGAGAGTTTTGATGGGGAAGGTAGCTGATCATGGTCTTTATTTCCAACGAGAGGTAAACGAGAGGAAATAGGCTTCCATTAAAGCAGGAGAGATTTAGGTTGGACATGTGAAAGAACTTCCTAATGGTTGGGAGGCTCTGGCTGAGGGAGAAACATACTAGATCAGGTCCTCGGGGGAAGCTGCGGATCTCCGTCCCCGAGGATCTTTAACTGACACCCCTCTGGCCTGAATGGTTTAGTCACTCACCAGTGTGATGACCTCTCGGCTCCTTTCCAGATAAGTGCAAGATGATCCGTCTCCATGGACCAGGCGGTTGGCCACAAGTATTGATCCAGAATTGGCCTTACGTAGGATCACAGCATTGGAGTTCATGGAAACTAAAGGGCCCTTTGGCCAGGACGATGAGAGAGAAAAGGAGAGTTCTGGGTCCGGAGAAAGGCAGAAGCTTCAGCCACAGGACCAGTAACAGTTGTTGGAAAAGCACAGAAGGAGCCTGGAGGAAAGGCCTCTACTCTATTTTCCCTTCCTCAGTATCTGAGCTGAGAAAAAAAATGCCGAACTTTACTGCACACCGATTACAATCCAGATGAAACTGGTTTAAGAGTTTAAATGCATGAGATCTTCAGCACGGCCATCCTGGAGCGGGTCAGTGGCCCACCTGGGCTAATATTTTGACTCCCACCTTGGCACCAAAGGGTACCTAAGCATCATGTGAGATCAAATATCGTACGCTGGCCACGATCCTGCTCGCATCTGCTGCCTCAGTGGGTTTGAAGACCAGAGGGGGAAGTGAAACTGATCAGGGCCTCTGTGGTGCTCTTCCCCGCCCACTGATCCTGCAGGTCAAGGAACAGGACAAGACCTCTGAGCTCTGAGAACACGCTTTCGTTCAGCTCCAGCGCTTAAAAAACAGTTAGCATTTTCAGGCCCGAGCAGTTGGTGGGGGCATCCAGAAATGAAATGTCCTCTGCCAATGACAACTTCGAGAGGGTTCACCTGACCTAGGAGCGGGAGAGTGGAACCCGCAGGGTGAGAGATGGGCTAGGAGAGGGGGCCCCCCAGCTTATATGACTACCTTGTTTTAGTAAACCCATCATTCCCCACTGATTTCCCTCCCTCTCCCAATTCTCCCCCTTCCCCTCCACTCCGATCTTTAAAAGGTGATTCTCTCTCTGCCTTATTGACATTTCCCATGGATGCGTTGTCTAATTATCAACTGAGCATCCCCGGCCCCACACGCTCCACTCGGGGGTGGTTCCTCTCTTCTAGATCCGTCCCTGGCAAAAACGTCAACTCAGATCGAACCCCGGATTGAAAGGGGACTCAGGAGGTGTTTTGTTTCATCAACCTTCTATTGCACAGGCGGAAAAAAAATAAAGCCCGCCGTCGGCCGCTTTCATAGCTTTCGATCTCGAGGCACGAGGAACGGATTCCTCGGTTTTCCACAGACAGAGGGCAACAGGTCTTTGGCGGGTCCCAGATATCATCACCACCACCTCCACCATCACCATCACCACCAGGACAGACTGAGGTCCCTCGGGGAAGGAGAATTATGCTCGAGGAGACCGGCAGGGTGTTACGTAGAGGGGTCACGGGTGTTATGTAGAGGGGTCACTGACAGGTCTGGTGGATACTGGAGGAGAGGCAAGTGATGTTGCATGCCTAAGGGATGCAGCACGATGTGACGATATTCTACCATTCAGAACCACCCAAACCTTGGGCACGTCTCCAGGGAAGACCACTGAGCTTCCCACCCGCTCCCAGGGCCCTCTGCAACAGGGTGTCGCTTCTAAGCCATGGGGCCTAGGTAGTCGTAGTCACAGCCAAGAGATGATGATGATGATGATGGTATTTCTTAAGCGCTTACTATTTGCCAAGCACTGTTCTAAGCACTGGGGTAGATACAAGATAATCAGGTTGTCCTGTTTGGGGCCCACGGTCTTAGTCCCCATTTTACAGATGAGGTAACCAAGGCACAGGAAGTTGAGTGACTTGCCCAAAGTCACACAGATGACAAGCAGCGAAGCCAGGGTCAGACCCCATGACCTCTGACTCCCAAGCCCGTGCTCTTTCCACCAAGCCACGCAGCTTCTGGAAGAAAGGCCGGGAGCTGGACTGATCCGCTGAAGGCTGACACGTCGGAAGCCCCATTCCTGAAAACCAAGCCGGGACCTTAAAGCCAGAATGGAGATGGAGAGGGCAGTGAGAATTACACCATCAGGCAAAAGGTACGGAGGGCAGGGGCACAGAATGAAAGAGTTCCTTAGATGCCCACGGTCAGAAATGTGGATAACAATAATAATAATAATTATGGTATTTGTTAAGCGCTTACTATGTGCAGAGCACTGTTCTAAGCGCTGGGATAGATACAACGTAATCAGATTGTCCCATGTGGGGCTCACTTTTTTTTAATCCCCATTTTTCCAGATGAGGTAACTGAGGCACAGAGAAGTTAAGTGATTTGCCCAAGGTCACACAGCAGACAAGTGGCGGAGCCGGGATTAGAACCCACAACCTCTGACTCCCAAGCCCGGGCTCTTTCCACTAAGCCACACTGCTTCTCTTAAGAAGGGGTGCCTGTGATAAGCAGTGGTTCTGGGGCCACAAACAGATCCCGGTTTTTCTATATCCATTCCCTGCTGCTGACACTTGCTTAGTACACAGCTCAGCATTTAGTGTGGTGCTTGGCACAGAGCAAACATTTAACCAATATTATTATTAGTATCATTATTATTATTACTATTAAAGAACCACGAGGTCTTCAGTCAGCCATCAGGAGAGCAATTTGGCTCCCTTGCATCTAGGTTCCAGGAGAACCAGATCTTGGGCAGAGAAGGAGAGTAGCCGTGAAGTTTTCCTTCAGGAATCCCGATGAGTATGGGGCACAAGATGTCGTAATGGAGCACCTACTCAAAGGAATTGCTTCTGCTGATAGTGGGCATTATCATATCATATCATGTGCTCTGCACATAGTAAGCGCTCAAAAAATACTATTGAATAAGGGAGGGTCAGATATTGTCGGGGAGGGGGAGAGCCACAGAAATGGGCCAAATCATTCCCCTCCTCGAGTCGCCTTGTAGTATGGGCCGTCATAATAATAATGATGATGGTATTTGTTAAGCGCTTACTATGTGCCAAGCACTGCTCTAAGCACCGACTGCCAGCAGGAGGGGAAAACTGATTTCGACAGCATGGGCTGGGCTGGGGGCCAGGCCAGACACCCCAAGGGTGAGGTAGCCAACTGGGTCACAGCAGGGGGCCTGCTGCAGTGGTGGGGCCTTCAGCCTCTCTGGCACTCTCACCCCACTCCCTAAGCGTCTCCACCAGCTGGGCCTCTGCCGGGACTCAGGAGCCCGGTTGCTGAGAGTGGTGACCACCACAGGCCAGCTGGTTGGAGAAGAGGGCCAGACCCTCTTTAATGATCATGTGCCCCTTGCCGGGATGCCAATTCCTATTGGCAGGTGGAGAGAAACGCCTGAGCCTCCTCGCTGGAACGAGCCCGAACACCATTAGCCACAGAAAATTAGATGGCAGCAGCTGACGGCAGGAGGGGTCAGGTCACGGCCTCTGACTGGCCCTTCTGTCGGGGGCTGGCAGGAGAGGCGAAGGGAACAATGAGCCGTTGAGGCCAGCCCTGCAGAGCTGCTCCTTGGCCTGTTTCAGTGGAATTTGCTCCCGCCGTGTTCGGTTTGGGGAGCTTGGCATCAGTGGGGAGGAAGAGGAGACGGAAGGCCAGGGCTGGGTTCGGCGGTTGTGTTGATTATGGCTGATGGGATTAGAAAGGAAGCCTAATATTAAAGGAAATGATCACAGGATACGAAACGCACCCAAGGCTTCTCCTTCCCTCCCACCTTCCATCGGGTTGGGATGGGGAGATCAAGCAGGATTTTGGTTTGATCCAAAGGAGCCGGCCTGAGGGATTACTGGGCAGAGGAGAACCAGAGGTGTGATAGAAATATCCTTCTAGCTTTGATCTGCCCAACTATAGAGACCGGGGTTTAGAGGCTACCCGGGCCAGGTAGACCAGCTGCCGGAGATATGATGGGTTCCGGGCAAGAGAGGAAACCAAGACATTAATAATAATAATAATAATAATAATAATAATATAATGTTGGTATTTGTTAAGTGTTTACTATGTGCAGAGCACTGTTCTAAGCGCTGGGGTAGATACAGGGTAATCAGGTTGTCCCACGTAAGGCTCACAGTCTTAATCCCCATTTTCCTGATGAGGTAACTGAGGCCCAGAGAAGTGAAGTGACTTGCTCACAGTCACCCAGCTGCCAAGTGGCAGAGCAGGAATTCGAACCCATGACCTCTGACTCCCAAGCCCGGGCTCTTTCAACTGAGCCAAGGCATTCTGTTGGGGGGTGCCCCATATATGCTGGGAAGCAGTGCCTAACCAACCGCAGTGAGGCCAGTGGAAAGAGCAAGGGAGTTCGGAGACCTGGGTTCTAATCCTAGCTCTGTCGTTTGGCTGTTTTGTGACCTTGGGCAAGTCACTTCAATTCTCCGTGTCCCAGTTACCTCCTCTGTAAAATGGGGATGATGCAGAAGAGAGCGGAAGTAGAGGAATTAGGACTTAGTCGTGGAAGGCTTCTTGGAGGAAATGTGATTATAATACAGCTTTGAATGTGGGGAGAGCGATTGTCTGGAGGATACCATGACGGAGGGAGTTCCAGGCAGAGGCCGGATGGGAAAGGGGTCAGCAGTGAGATTGAGGTACAGTGAGTAGGTCATCATCAGAGGAGTGAAGTGAACTTGCTGGGATTTAGTAAGAAATCAGGAAGGAAGGGTAAGGGGAGACAAAGTGACATAACGCTTTCAAGGCTATGGTAAGCAGTTTCTGTTTAAGGTAGAGGTGGATGGGCAACCCCTGGAGGTTCTTGAGGATTGAGGAGCCTGATTGTTATTTCTGAAAATTGATCAGCAGGTTGAAGCTTATTTCTCCTATGTGGAAAAACCCAGATCTGTTGGCGAAGGAAAATGCATCAGTCTCCAAGGTGGCTAGAACATGGACTTAAGGCAGAGCAAATGTGAGAAGAAATAAGCACCAGTTGCTCCATGCAGACTTGCAAAGCCAAACAGGTCCAAGCACTTTTCATTTAGGACTAGGGTAGGATCTGGGTAAGGGAAAATCAATGGGTGAGGGGAAGAGGCATTTTCCATCCCATTTCCAAGAACAGCAGAGCAGACGGTTAGAGCCCACTGTTAAACCCAGTTTTGTGGTGGGAATAAACTGGAAATTTTTGTTGGGTAGAGTTTTGGATTACTTGGTCTTTCACTTGGGATATTAGCATTGAATTATTTTCAAAGGATAAAACCACAGCAATGACATCCTTCATGCTGAAAATTAATGAAACAATATTCCAAATCCATAACTGTTTTCCTGGCACTTATTAAGCACAAAGAATTCATTCATTCAATCGTATTTATTGAGTGCTTACTTTGTGCAGAGCACTGTACTAAGCACTTGGAATGTAAATACATACTAAAGGTCAGGGGAGACACGGTCCTTAACCCACATGGTGCTGACCATCTTCTCACATTTTACAAATGGGGAAACTGAGGCTCAGAGAGGTTAAGACACTTGCCCAAAGTCACACAGCAGGTCAGAGGCAGAGCTGGGGCCTCAAACGTAGGTTTTCCGACTTCTATCCCTGGGCTCTTCTCAACCAGGTCACGCTGCTTTAATACACATACACAAACTTTCTTATCGGAGATGCATTTCTTGATTGTCCTATGAGTGTGTTAATCACTTAAGACCAGTTCCAATATAACTTATTGACAGTGAACTGGTCCTCTTCAAATGAGTCCTGCTGTGACAGTCAGTAGGCAATATTACCAGCTTTCAAGAAAAAGATTTTATTTTCCTATTTTTCTCTCCTCCTACTACCATACAGCAACTTGATAATCTGCGAAGTTCTAGAAACCTCTCCTCCTAGAACTCTGAATAGCGTTGTTTGTATCACAAAGCCTGGGAAATCACAGGAAATTCCCTATTTGGGATAACGTCTCTGCTACTGCTAAGGCAATTCTGAGCAGCAGCAAGTCTTATTCAACACCCTAGCCACTGGGGTCATGGCATCCAAAAGCCAAACCATCTGGCTTAGTACAGTGCTCTGCACATAGTAAGTGCTCAATAAATACGGCTGAATGAATGAATGAGGCCAGTTGGTGTTTCAAAAGGATTCGTGCCAGATTCAATACTTTCAAAAATTCAGATTACAATAATGAAGATGGTATTTATTAAGCACTGTGCTGGAAGAGAGAATCACATAGGATACCCAGGGCTCTAAGAGGAAGAGCAGATATTTATTTTATCACCATTTTATAGATGAGGCCTAGAGAAGTTAAGTGATTTATTTGCCCAAGGTTACCTATCGGGTGAATGGAAGCACTGGAAATAGAATCTGGGTCTCCTGACTACAGTCCTGTGCCCTTTCCACTAATAGAGAGTGAAAAGATTGGATTAGGTTAAATAATAAATAAATAAATCGTTGTCTTTGTTGAGGGCTTACTATGTGCCAGGCGCTGTAGAAGGAACAAGAAAATCAGGCTAAGCACAGTTCCTGACCCTCGTCAGACTCATAGTCTAAATACGACGGTGAATGGGAATTGAACCCTGATTTTTCAGATGAGGAAACTGAGGCACAGAGAGGTTCAGTGACTTGCCCAAGATCACCCGACAAGCAAGCAGAAGAGGTAGGACTAGAATCCAGGTCTCCTGACTCCCAGACTGGCTCTCTTTCCATTAGGCCACCAATCTGGGTGTCCTTCAAACCAATTACAGATGGGAAGCACAGGGGTCTAGTGGCAGAGCATAGGACCAGGAGTAAGGAAACATCATTTCAAGTCCAGGCTTTGCCACCAGTCTCCTGTGTGGTCCTGGACAAGTCACTTAACCTCTCTAGGCATCAGATTCCTCCGTCTACAAAATAGGGATAAGAAAGACTGTGAACCCTGTTTAGGCAAGGATCGTCCAGGTGATCGTTTAGTCCCTACCTCAGAGTTTAGCATGTAAG
Organism: Ornithorhynchus anatinus; assembly: GCF_004115215.2. Classification (NCBI taxonomy): domain Eukaryota; kingdom Metazoa; phylum Chordata; class Mammalia; order Monotremata; family Ornithorhynchidae; genus Ornithorhynchus; species Ornithorhynchus anatinus. The sequence continues at coordinate 29,866,355 of NC_041735.1, forward strand.
TGTTTAATAAATATTGTGATTATTATTATTATGACAGATCCCCTTGAAGCTCCTGATTCATGTTTTCACCAGGCGGTGGGGTGGGGGGGAGTGGGGAGAGCGGGGTGGTGGTTACCCAGCTGTTATCCAGATGGGTCTTGGGGTTGTGACCAAGATATCTGTTAGTGCTGCTGGTCTCTACACTGGTAAATACTTTAGATTTTTGAACCAAACCTATCAGATTCTAAAGAAAAATCACCAATGCTACTGAGCATTTTTTTTTTCCATTCTTATTTTCTTTGCAGTCCCAGCCTCACTGTGGAGAAATTTGGTGCTTCGATGGATATTTTGCACAACATCCACTAGGCACATTATATTCCCCTTCCTTTTCTGTTTGCACAAGATGTCAAAAAGCAAACTTTAGTTCCCCTTGTGGAATCCTAGCCCTTTGCAGGCCTTTTCTCTCTCGGCCAAACCAAGGACTGTGCCCGCAGTGGGGTAGCGAATGACTGCACTTGGGTAACCGAAGAAACTCCCTCCTCATACAGTCAGGAATATTCCCTGAGGTATCTGAAAACCAGTAAAGAACTCTCCTCCGCTAGACACCAAGTGTGATGGGGGTTATAAAAAGAATACCACAGACCTTCAGTGAACCTCAAAGGTCACCAAGTAAAACAGTGCTAGGAAAGTAGCAATACATATTTTTGTTTCGCTTTCTCTCTCTTCAGTGTAAACCAGTAATGGAGAAGGTCATTATTTCAACTCCTTTCACCCTAGGAGGGAATAAAGGAATGTAAGCATGCCTTGCTGAGATCTTCATATTTTTCAGTGGCTCGCCACTAACCAGGGTGGTCAGTCATTCAGGTGCAGACCAGATAGCCTGGCTTCCAACTGGTCAGTTCTCTGTCCGGGATTGCCTGGCACCAGAAACCTTAATGTCCTCCGGGGTTTTTATCTTAAAAGCCCAGCTTTCCTCCACCACATCTCCTACAGCCAAGTTCCACAGCTCAGGCATGGGAGCCAGAGTCCATAGACTGGCCCTAGAGCATGGTGGGGTTGGGGGGAACGCCAGGGGTTCCCCTCCACCAAATGGGTCCAAATTCAGCCTTCCGCTAAGTAGCGTGCCCGGCTATAACACACTTGATGTCCTACATTTCTCAATGTCCACACTTCCAGGGTGCTCTGAGTGACTATCTTACTCCTAACAACTATAGCACCATCAACGACAGCATGAACTGAACGCCTCCTGGGCTCAGAGCAGATGTTCAGAGCAAAAGACACAGCCCACATCCTCAAAGATGTTAGGTTTTGACTCAGACAACCCGTATCCTCAAAGACATAAGGTTTTCATTTAGACGATCCAAATTCAAACCTGCTAGCACGATACAATAGGAGTTCACCAATGCAAAATTAAATTAAATATCAGAATTCAGTTGGGGATTTCAATAATGACTTCTAGAATAGAGAAAGAAAGAAAGAGAAGAAGGAGAGAAAGAGAGAAGGAATATCTCAGACCCTGCAAAACTTTTAAGAGGAAATATCTGATTTTTGAGCATTTATCTGCCATTTCCCATTTTGCAGACAATTGCCCATTTCCTGAGAGAAAAATCACACCCAAAGCCACTCCCGAAACCCAATAAACTGAGAGCTCTTCTGAGCAGTCTATTGTAATTAAGAGGAGTGAGCCAATACCGATTGCCACCAGTCAGGTATCATAGCAACCTCGCATCCCCGAGTACTGCTCAGAAAAACTCTTCAAAAACCTGCAAGACCCTGCTTGAGGAAGATCTGCAGTGATTTTAGCACCTGCCCGCTTCTGTAGAGCTTTCTCTGAACACCACCACAAAGAAATTTACCATGTTTAAAAATGAATGCCCGTAGAATGGATGGGAGGGAGACACAAAAGAGAAAATGATTCCCCCCCCAAAAAAATCCACCCAGAAAAAGACACTCATTGTGTTGGACACAGAGCATAGTCCCACGATACCTGGGCTCATATTTTATCGTAATTCCAGCCGTACAAACTGGTGGACCCAAATAATCCTGTAATTGGGCATCAATGTGGAGGGGATGGGGAATTACGACCGACGGGTCCGCAGACTCTGTCTGTGGGCCATCTATCAGCGATTTTAATTTGAAACTAAAAGTGAGCCACTTTGAAAATAATATTTAAACTTCCACCTCTAAACTCAAGATAGTCTTGTATAAATCTGCGCGAGAGAAAAGAACAGGTTACCCTGGACAAGCACCCACAATTGATTTTTCTGCGGAGCAGTAAAGCATCTCCATTCTATTTGGCTGCTGTCAAATCCACTCTTTAACAGCTGGAGTCAAATTGCACTATTTACGGCAAGAGCCCTTGTCAAGTGGACCATAAGTATTCGAACAATACACTATTCAAATGGCACTTTGCCACACAAATTGCTGACTTGATGAATAACCTATGTCAATGACTAAGGCCGATATAAAAGTTTCATTTTTATGAGAGGTTTTACATTCGCACATTAAGTAAGCTTTCTTTGAAGGACTATTAAGGTCTATATTTCAGGCCTTTGGACGCTGAAAATAATTAAAATCTGTTTAAATACATCAAGGGAGCCTGACAACATTAATATGGATCTGGTGTTAACCACGTTTGTCATGCGCGGCGGGATGATGCCCTTCCGTTGTGGGTGCTCCTCGCTTGGCACGTGCGGGCCAGGGGGAGGAGGGAAGCAACCGGGCTCCATGAGGTTGGAGCCTTCTCCTCCGCTGCCCCTGACAGAACAGGTTACCACCCATTTGGATACACGGCGACCTCTGATGTGCTGAGGGGCAGTTTGGGCCTGGCTGAGTGGCCTCTGAATAACTGACTTTGGACACGGTCTCTGAACACAGTCGGGGATGCCTCTGAAATGTTAAGGGACACTGTGCTCCTCGACCTCTTGGCGGGGTGACCCGACGAGAGCGCGCTTCTCAGGGGCTGCAAATTGGGTCTTCAGTTTGTCACCGAAAGAAAATGTAGGCAGCGCTCCGGGAGGCCTCGGCCTTCATAGCGATATCACGTGCTTGTCTGACACCCTCCCGAAGGCACTATGTACCTCATCGGCCGGGTGGATATAAAATGCAAATGAGGCACTACCCCTGATGGAGTAAGGTTCTTTTCCCACCCTTTCGAAAGGCGATTTAGTGTGAATTCCAACTCCGTTTGGCACCCAGAGCGGAGGTTGTTCATCAGAGACTGGAGGACAGCACATTAGTTTTAAAATGCGGGACCAGCAGATGCAAATATAAATATCACATTAGCCAGCCATTACTATCCGCAGCTGAATCAAACCCCACAGTCTGTGCTTTTTAAAGAACGGGTTATTTCCAGCGCAATAGTCTATCATTTGAGGAAAACGTATTTATAACAGAGTAAACCTGTCTGGGAAACATGGGTACAAATCACACTTAGCCACTTCCGAGAAGGAAAATTACAAAATCATTTCTTTTTAAATCACATTATTGAAAGGCAAAGTGTGAGAACCGAGATGTTACATGAAGAATTAAACATGACATCATCGTGAATTTTGACAAAACAACTTGCTGCTCTCTTCCGGAACGTGCCAACTCCATTAATTGGAAAGCTAACATTCCAGTGTAATGATCTCAAAAACCTGTCTCTACTCTGCTATGTATCTGTTGCTTTAGAGCAATAAATACTCAGAGAGAATGTGTTCTTTTATCTGATCGTCTCATATCTCCAGCCCCTGGCAAGGGTCTCCTTGCTCTCGGTTTTTTTCTGTCTGAAAAATAAGGGCACGTGGAAGTCCAGATGCATATATTCTGTGTATCTACTTACATGAATATGGACATATCTTCCTGTTGATAAGGTAAGAGTGGACCAGATTTTGTGTCAGTAGGCTGCCAGTACACCATCTGCTTTGCAAGATGCTTAGCCGGATAATGGGCTAATAAGACTTTTCAGCAAATGGCACCAGAAGCAACTTTAGTCATCACCCTGAGGTCAAGGAAAGGTCAGAAATAAGTACCACATTGTCTTCGGTAAACTACGTCTCAATTTAAATGCATCTTGAATATGTACATCGCACAGGTACACATCTGGATTCTCGTAAACACGCAGAGGGGCAGGGATGAGCTCAAGTGTATATTTTTTCAAATCCAGTAAAATGAATACAAGCAGAGAGCTTTTCTGAATGAATGACCAGAATCAGAGGCACTGCCTCATCCTAGAGGCAGGCAGGCCACCACAGAGGATGAGTGTGTTAGTGGGTACCCCAAAATCCGAGGCCTTGGGATGAAGCTCGGTCACCTAAATGGGTTTGTAGCAACCCTGAATCATCTAGTCCACCCCCCTCTGAAACTATTCAGAGAGTTAATTCTCTACCCTGTGACCTTAAAATCTTCAGGGAGGGCTTTCTCTCTTGGGAAAGGATTCCAGAGGCTCACAAACCAGGAGTAAGCCCTTGCTCAGGTCTTACTGAAATTCCTCCTCCTTTCGTTTTGGCTTGGTTCCCTCTTGTCCTACCCAGTGGAAAGTGGAAACCTCAATGGAAAGACCGAAAAACCCTGTCACTCTGACTTTGTCCCTTCAGGAATCTGAAAATGATTAATGTCCTTAAGGCCTTCGCTCCTCTGTGCTGGGCATGGAGGTGGTTTAGGGGACACTGAGAGCTGGCCAGGCTCCAGGGGACCCATACCTAGCACCAGCAGCAGAGAGAGGACCACGTGACTGGGTAGGACGCCCAGAGGTGATGGCGCCATAGGAAACGGGAGGCACAGAATTACAAATTCCACAAGCAGTTCCGTTCCTTGGTTCCTCCTTCCTTCCAACCCCATCCCCCACCCCAGAATTAAGGTGAGAACAGTACCAGACCCCCAGATATCTAGAACCGGAGCTGGTGTCAGAAATTCAAGATCTTCCCTTGCTGGCATCCCAGAGGGGCATCTAGGTTCTAATAAATATCCCCCGGCTTTATGTGCATTTGCATACCGAATCATTTATTCGGCTATTCTACCCTGATGCGCCCAAGATTATTACCTGTTATACCTTCCTTCTTCCTCCTGCTGAGCTCAGTAGATGTACAGCAAATGCCTCTGAGAGGCAGTTGGATCTAGTGAAAAGAGCTTGGGCCTAGGAGTCAGGGGCCCGAGTTCTACTCCTGCTCCTGCCATCCACTTGCTGCGTGGCCTTGGGTAAGTCACTCTCAAGACAGTTGAGTCTCAGTCTGTGCTTTCAACTCAGTGTGGCTTGGTGAAAAGAGCCCGGGCTTGGGAGTCAGAGGTTGTGGGTTCTAATCCCGGCTCCGTTACTTGTCAGCTGTGTGACCTTGGGCAAGTCACTTAACTTCTCTGTGCCTCAGTTACCTCATCTGTAAAATGGGGGCGAAGACCGGGAGCCCCACTGGGGACAACCTGATTACCCCAGTGCTTAGAACAGTGCTTGACACATAGTAAGCACTTAACCAATACCAACATTATTATTATTAGCATTAACTCCAGCAACACACTGCCAACACACTGAGCTCAGAGCCCATCATTATTAACCCGGGATCTTCCTCCTCTCTACTCACATGGCCAGAGTCAGCCCCAACCCACTTCCTACCTCCCACCGTATGGTTGGTTGGGCTTCGGTTCCCCACCTGCAAAATGGGGAGAATACCAACTCATCTTCCTTTGGGGATTAATGGGATTACATCTATAATTCAGTTGATTGAGTCATTTCTGTTTGAAAACTGAGCCATTAGGATACCAGCCCAAGTTAATACCTTCCCCATCCTCTATACAACTGGGAGAGTGAGCCAGGGTGAAGGAATAATTAAACCCTCCCCAGCCTTGTGCATCCTCAAGACTACAAATACCAGAAGCCTCTGGGATCTAGAATACCCTGGGGGCAGGGCCAGAGCAGGCTTCCTCTGGCAATGTAATTTTCTGAGCATTTAAAGGTAGACACGTTCCTTGCCTACAAGGAGCTTACAGTTTAGAGTGGAGACAGACAGTAAAATAAATCAGATACGTAGATAAGTGCTGTGGGCCTGAGTGTGGGAAGAATATCAATTGCTTAAAAGATATTCATTCATTCAATCAATCAGATTTATTGAGTGCTTACTCTGTGCAGAGCACTCTACTAAATGCTTGGAAGAGTACAATACAATAAACAGATACATTCCCTGCCTACGGTGAGTTTACAGCCTAGCGGGGAAGGCAGTCGTTAATATAAATAAATAAATTATAGCTATGTACATAAGTGCTGTAGGCCTGGGAAGGGGATGAATAAAGGGAGCAAGTTAGGATGATGCAGAAGGGAGTGGGAGAAAAGGAAAGGGGGCTTTAGTCAGGAAGGCCTCTTGTAGGAGATGTGCCTTCAGTAAGGGTTTGAAGCCGGGGGAGAGTAATTGCCTGTCGGATTTGAGGAGGGAAGGCATTCCAGGCCAGGGGCAGGATGTGGGCAATGCTTAGGCAACACAGATGGGAGAGGGAATAAGGGAAAAGATGGTTTAATTGGGTTAGTCCTCATGGAGGGAAGGTGATTTTAATAAGGCTACGAAGGTGGAGAGACTGGTGGTCAGTCATATATGTCCTGAAGGCAGGAGGAAATATGAGACTTCAGAGAAGAGAGGTCAGGGCTGGAGAGGTAGATTTGGGAATCATCAGCAAAGAGACAGTATTTGAAGCTGTGCGAGTGAATGAGTTCTCCAAGGGGGTGGGTGGAGATGGAGAATCGAAGGGAACCCAGAACTGGGCCTATTTTTTCATGTATGTTAAGCACTTACTATGTGCCAGGCACTGTAGTTAGCTCTGGGGTCGATACAAGCTAATCAGGTTGGACACAGTCTATATTTCACATGCGGCTCAGTCTCAATCCCCATTTTACAGATGAGGTAACTGAGGTACAGAGAAGTTAAGTGACTTACTCAAAGTCACACAGCGGACAAGTGACAGAGCCGGGACTAGAGCCCAGGTCCTCTGACTCCAAAGCCCATGCTCTTAAGGGATCTCCATGGTTAGAGGGTGGGAGGCAGAGGAGGAGACTGTAAAAGGGACTGAGCAGGAGCAGCCAGAGAGCTTGAACTGTGAAGGCAGAGAAACCAAGGTGAGAGAACGTTTCCAGAAAGGGGTGGTCCACAGTGAAAGAGCAACTGAGAGGTCAGGGAGGATTAGGATGGAGTTGAGGCCATCATCCCCTCTCAGGGTCCCACCTGGAGAGTTCCCAGTACTCTACCAGACTCGACTACAGGAGGGAAAGTCAGGCATAGGCCTATCCATTCCATCCCTAGCTTGAGCAGTGGCTAGCGAGTGGAAGGCCATCTGCTACAAGTCAAAACTTACCTGTGCTGGGCAGCACTGGCATGGGAGAAGACTCAAATTTACCACGCAGAAGGAGACAATGGTAAGCCACTTCAGTGATTTTAGCAAGACAACTTTACCGATACGCTACCAGAACCAACACAGATGGAAGTGGGGGTACTGGGAGAGTTGCGTCTGTGGCGTCGCTATGGGTCGAAGACGACTCGACGGCATAAGCAAAGGGCCATTGTATTCAGGTTTGAAAAGTTCTCAAAAATCCCACATGGCAGTCTGAAGAGCTCAAGGACTGTCCCAACCAATGATGATGGATTCTCCCATCAAAGACGATGGACAAACCTCGGTCCTGAGACTTCAGGTCCAGAACCCGCCCAGAGAAACTCATTATCAGTCGTGTTTTTCTCAGGGTGCAGAGTGCAAAGAATGACTGGGTGGGCAGGGGTAAATCACACTGTGATGTGCACATGAAGGTCCCTTTCGAGCAGAGTCATTTATGGCTCAAGCAATCGCACCATAATGTCAATGCTCGGCTGCATAGCCTCAGCCTGGCAGGCCGTTACCCGTAGACTTTTCTCCCTGAAGATTGTAAGCTCCTCATGGGCAGAGATTGTGTCTACCAACTCAACTGTATTGTACTTCCCCAAGTGCTTAGTACAGTGCACTAAACTAATAATAACAGTAATAATTATTGTGTTATTTCTTAAGCCTGGCAGGCCGTTGCCCGTAGACTTTTCCCCCTGAAGATTGTAAGCTCCTCGTGGGCAGAGATTGTGCCTACCAACTCAACAGTATGGTACTTCCCCAAGTGCTTAGTACAGTGCTCTATACCAATGATAACAGCAATAATAATTGTGTAATTTCTTAAGCATTTACTCTGTGCCAGGCACTGTTCTAAGCACTGATATAAGATAATTGGGTTGGACATGGTCCCTGTCCCACACAGGGCTAACAGTCTTAATCCCACTCTTACAGATGAGGGAACTGAAGCACAGAGAAGTGAAGCGGCTTGCCCAGAGTCACACAGCAGACAAGTGGCGGAGCTGGGATTTGAACCCAGTTCCTTCCCACTAGGCCCCGCTGCTCCCATACACAGTGAGTGCTCAATAGGTATTACTGATTGACTGACTGGTAAGTGGATGCTCCCATTAGCCACCTATTATCAGGATTCCTGTTGTGTCTGTCCACCACACAGAGAGCTTGAGGTAGTCCTTTGGTCAGAAACTTTCAAGGCTGATGGCATAGCTTCAGCGGGCATTTCCCTAATGGCTCAGCCAGCTTTAGATTCGGATTCCCAGAGCCATGCTCTTTCCAATGAACCAGCCACAGGGCTCAGGATACCACGAAGGAGGAAAACAACAGAATCCCCCAGATAGAATAGTAGTGGTGAGGTCAATGAGGCGATGCCCATTTTTTAAAATGGCCGAGGGGACCACTCTTTGGAAAGAAACATGACATGGAGAGCGGTATCTGTTACGCACTTACTCTCTGCCAAGAACTGTAATAAGGGCAGGGGTAGATTACCAGGTTAGACATCATCCCTGTCCTACATGGAGTTTGAAGATGGCATTTAATTTCCACTTTATGGATGGGGAAACTGAGATTATAATAATGTTGGTATTTGTTAAGCGCTTACTATGTTCAAAGCACTGTTCTAAGCGCTGGGGGAGATACAGGGTCATCAGGTTGTCCCACGTGAGGCTCACAGTTAATCCCCATTTTACAGATGAGGTAACTGAGGCTCAGAGAAGTTAAGTGACTTGCCCACAGTCACACAGCTGACAAGGGGCAGAGCTGGGATTCGAACTCATGACCTCGGACTCCCAAGCCCAGGCTCTTTCCACTAAGCCACGCTGCTTCTCTAAGATGCAGAGTCTTGCCCAAGGTCATACAACAGATAAGGGACAGAGAAGGGATGAAAACCCCGGTGCTCAGGCAGAGGGTAAGACCCGATAAACTGAATGTTGATTCGGAGTGTGGCTCAATTCTGACCATCCCCCGTGCTTGACCTGGGGGGGAAGGATTTGGATCCAGGGTGCTCTGGCCCAGAACTCCCTTGGGGAATCTGTACACCCTCCCCACCATCCTGGGGGATTAGGAGTCAAATTCAGTCTTCTCAATGTCACCCGGTGGGTCAGGGGAACGGGGTACCATGAGAGAGACAAAGGTGTGGGGTTGTTTCGTAGCAATAAAAACACTTGCCTGTGGGCAGAGGCTGTCGGAACTCAGCACAGACTCAGGCTACCAGGTTGCAGAAAGGCCAGCCTGGTGTGGGCTGGAATAATGAGAAGCAGCATGGCTCAGTGGAAAGAGCCCGGGCTTGGGAGTCAGAGATCATGGGTTCGAATCCCAACTCTGTCACTTGTCAGCTGTGTGACTGTGGGCAAGTCACTTAACTTCTCTGTGCCTCAGTTACCTCATCTGTAAAATGAGGATTAACTGTGAGCCTCATGTGGGGCAACCTGATGACCCTGTATCTACCCCAGTGCTTAGAACAGTGCTCTGCACATGGTAAGTGCTTAACAAATACCAACATTATTATTATTATTATTAATCGGAGGTCATTCTGGAAGTGACACATTGCAGCTGCAAACCCATCAGGGTTCATACCCACCTAGAGAGACTCATCACCTGTTGCCTGTGAAGGATTTAGGGCTAAATAAAAAATTTCCCAACCTGTTGAGAGCCTGGTTCTCCCTCGATCTCTGGTGTTTCAGGCCTAATGATGGTGTTTTGCTCGGCACCCTTGACCGGATCCGATGAAACAGCCCCGGAATGGCGAGCTTCCACTTCAGGGTTACTCAGGCAACTCCCTCATCACCACTGACACACGTGTAGATGTCCTTGTGGGTTACCTGGGACTACACATCCCAGGAGGTCACAGTGCAAAACCCCACACATGTGGGAATGCCCAGGAACAAGCCCGTCCCCCGTGGAAGTGAGGCTCAGCTGAGGTTTCTCTATGGTGGAGCAGCAAGACCCGTGCCTCTCTCCAAACATAACAGTATAAACTCTTATAGTGTTGGGATCCCTTGTTGTCATTCCAAAAAGCTTTCTATATCTAAGAAGATGGTTTCGAGTTTGCAACAATTCTCATTGGAGAGAGTTTTTCCACATGGCCATGTGGTTGGAGAAGCTGAGGGGAGAAGCACAGAGCCCAGAAGGCACCCCGTTTTACCTCTCGGCCTGGGGCCTAGTACAGGGCCAGCGAGTAACAACCTCCCACAGGGGGGCATATGACCATGAGTTGCCCCAGTCTACTCAAGTGATGGACAGGGCAACTCCTCCCATCCAAACAGCGTCACGCTGTCCAAAACTCACTGGACCTAATCTCCCGGAGGCATCCTGCATTCTCTGCCCTAACTCTTTGAGTGGTCTGACAGGATATTAACATGAGCCAATGTGGGCTACCTCTGCTCTTTTCATCACTAGGTAAGTGTCCATTTATGCCAGGATTTGGGATCCTAGGCAAGAGATGGTACCCTACAGTCACAGCAGAGAGCGAAGAATGATAGGCAAACACATATACTCTCCTCTTTTCCCCACTTTTTCCCTGTCTAACCCTTGAAAGCGCATCACTAGACTGTTTAAACTCACTGTGGGCAGGGAACGTATCTGCTTTATTATACTGTACTCTCCCAAGTGCTTAGCACAGTGCTCTGTACATAGTAAATGTTCAAAAACTACCATTGATTGATGGATTGGCTGGGCTTTACTTCTCCATACATAGCTGCCAACTTTTCACTTTGAAGGCGGAGGCCAAAAGAAGAAAGGAATTGGACCAGCCACAAGGAGCCAACAGGCTTTCAAATCACCATCTAAGTCTTTTCAGCCCTGATTGGCAACCATCAGACCTCGGCAGAAGCCTGGGATGGCTGAGAGTCTGGGAGTCGCACTCAACCGGCTGTAGTGGCTGCTGCCTCTTCTCCTCCGACTCTCCCTCCCAACACTTGGAATTGGCATCTAGGGCTAGCTCTAAAGGTTCTCACAATTTCTACCGGGAAAAATGAAAAATTTAGGATTTTTTTCCCTTCCCCAAAGCTGCCATATGACAGCCGCCCAGAATAGAGTCAGCACTAAGTTGAGTCAGTAGCCAAAGTGGAAAAAAAAATGTCATTGAGTAATTGCAACAAATGGCCCATTTAGGCCACAGCCAGTGTATCACCACATCGCTCAGAATCTTCCCCTAATTCATTCTGACCATTTGGTGCGATGCCTGGAATATGTAGCTCTTTGAACTCTCCTGTCTATAGAGCTGCATTTTAAATACAATTTTTATTACCACGTTGTTTCTCCCTAATGTCATCGACTGGCCTAGAGATCCAGCCATCAGCTTTCCACTTACCTTCCGCAAAGCCTTCTCCGCATGAGAAATGGGTGATGAAAGTGAGCCAAGCCTGTGGGAGCTGGGCGACTTGGGCTCTGCATTCTTTGGCCGGTGAGGGTCCATGGCTCCCGGGAAGCCAGATTCGGGCAATACCAGCTCAGCATCCTCACGGGAGTTCAGGATGGCCTTTGCCCCATCGCCCGTTTCATGCCGCTCCAGAGTGCCTAGAGAACACAACCGGAAACAAGCCATATTGCTGTGAATGGAAGGATCGCGGCCCCGGAACTGTGGAGACAGATCCGCGTTGCTAAGGGGAATCTTTTTCCTCTCAGATACAACACCTGGAGCCCCTTCTAGAACTCTGGAAGCACCAGCTTGCCAATCCTCCAACAGAGAGCCAACCTGCTGGCTCGCTCCATGCTTGCTCAGCCTTCTACTTTTGTCCATGCCCACAGACACGCGACCCGTTGAAGGCAGAGTTGGGCTCTTCGGCCATTCAGCCCTAAACGGTGCTGGCATCTAGTGTTTCAAGTCCTCAATTACATGGGGATCAAAAAAACTTCCCTCTTGGCCCTTTCAGCCCTTTCCACGACCTACATTTCATTTACAAGCTCGGAACTTTCCCGGTAGAGATGTATGCAACTTAAATGACTATGTGTAGGTGGCGAAATTATTATTTTCTCTCTCTGTCTACTGCCAGAACAGTGAAGGCTTCTGTGCTATGGAAGGAAGGATTTTTCGTGACTTCTTTTTGGTTTCTGGGAAGGCTGGACAGAATATTTTTTATCCTGCCTTCACCTCTTTGCACATATGGTTATCCTGTGGGGCAGGGACTGCGTTGGGTCTTGGCAGTTAACCCAGTGCTCAGCAAAAAGCAAATCCTCAACATGTACTATTATTACTCTTTCCTCCTTCCTGGGATTTATTATGCTCAATTCATAACTTTACATCCTGCTAATAAATCGGGAGACTCAGTGACCTGATCAAACCTCTAAGGGCCCTCTTAGTGCAACGAATGGAGGTGTGTTTGTGGCATATAACATGTAGGTCCTCTCTCCTGCTCATTCCCTCCCTCTCTCTTCTGTTAAGCCCTTACTATGTGTCAAGCACTGCGCTAAATGCTGGGGTGGATACAGGCATATAGGGTGGGACGCAATCCCTGCCCCACGTGGGGCTCACAGTCTCAATCCCCATTTTACAGATGAGGTGTCTGAAGCACAGAGAAGTAAAGTGACTTGCCCAAGGTCACACAGCAGACGTGTGGCAGAGCCAGGATTAGAACCCATGACCTTTTGAGTCCCAGGGGCATGCTCTACCCGCTACACCAAAAACATCATATATCCACCAACGCCTTCTATAGATTGGTCCTTCATTCTGAAAGATGGCGAGGACCTAGCTACTGCGATGGTGGCTAGAAAAGCGGACACACATCCTCATCGTGGGCATATAAAGCTCTATTAATTAGGTTGCTATTTGGAACGTGTTTGCCATTCACTTTGTCCATAAATAGTTCCTGTGATTAAATAAACTCCAAAAACCTATGTGTGCATTTGTAAATATGCTGGATTCCTGCTCACCTACTGCTTGCCCCAGTGAAAACGTATCTGACAAAGAAAAAGCACAAGAGAGGCTGGGCAAAGCCCAAGCACTCGAAATCAAGTCCCTGATACAGGTTTCTGGTCCCATAGTCTCAGACCTGAGATTCAGCCTTGGTTGCTGATGGGAGAAGCAGCGTGGCTCAGTGGAAAAGAACCTGGGCTTGGGAGTCAGAGGTCATGGGTTCGAAGCCCGGCTCTGCCACTTGTCAGCTGTGTGACTGTGGGCAAGTCACTTCACTTTTCTGGGCCTCAGTTACCTCATCTGGAAAATGGGGATGAAGACTGTGAGCCTCATGTGGGACAACCTGATTACTCTGTATCTCCCTCAGTGCTTAGAATAGTGCTCTGCACATAGTAAGCGCTTAACAAATACCAACATTATTATATATGCTTGAGTTAAGGGAAGCAATGTGGCTTAGTGGCAAGAGCCCGGGCTTGGGAGTCAGAGGTCATGGGTTCGAATCCCAGTTCTGCCACTTGTCAGCTGTGTGACTGTGGGCAAGTCACTTCACTTCTCTGTGCCTCAGTTCCCTCATCTGTAAAATGGGGATGAAGACTGGGATCCTCACGTGAGACAACCTGAATACCGTGTATCTCCCCCAGCGCTTAGAACAGTGCTCGGCACATAGTAAGAGCTTAACAAATACCAAGATTATCACATTATTATTACTAGTGGTGAGGTTTGGGCTGAGCCATCCACAATCTCTCATCTAGCCCCGATTTCATGAGGCAAGCGATGTGAGATGGCTGATTGGGATTACACTGCCGTGCCCGAAGGACAGAATATCGCCACACAGAGTGCAAATAACATTTGGTTCTGCCTCTATTTTTCAGGCCACTGTTAAATGTAAGACTCATGTCATTCATTCATTCAATAGTATTTATTGAGCGCTTACTATGTGCAGAGCACTGTACTAAGCGCTTGGGATGAACAAGTTGGCAACAGATAGAGACAGTCCTTGCCGTTTGACGGGCTTACAGTCTAATCGGGGGAGACGGACAGACAAGAACAATGGCAATAAATAGAGTCAAGGGGAAGAACATCTCGTAAAAACAATGGCAACTAAATAGAATCGAGGCGATGTACAATTCATTAACAAAATAAATAGGGCAATGGAAATATATACAGTTGAGTGGACGAGTACAGTGCTGTGGGGAAGGGAAGGGAGAGGTGGAGGAGCAGAGGGAAAAGGGGAAAAAGACGGTTTAGCTGCAGAGAGGTAAAGCGGGGGTGGCAGAGGGAGTAGAGGGAGAAGAGGAGCTCAGTCTGGGAAGGTCTCTTGGAGGAGGTGAGTTTTAAGTAGGGTTTTGAAGAGGGGAAGAGAATCAGTTTGGCGGAGGTGAGGAGGGAGGGCATTCCAGGACCGCGGGAGGACGTGGCCCAGGGGTCGACGGCGGGATAGGTGAGACTGAGGGACGGTGAGGAGGTGGGCGGCGGAGGAGCGGAGAGTGCGGGGTGGGTGGTAGAAAGAGAGAAGGGAGGAGAGGTAGGAAGGGGCAAGGTGATGTAGAGCCTTGAAGCCTAGAGTGAGGAGTTTTTGTTTGGAGCGGAGGTTGATAGGCAACCACTGGAGTTGTTTAAGAAGGGGAGTGACATGCCCAGATCGTTTCTGCAGGAAGATGAGCCGGGCAGCGGAGTGAAGAATAGACTGGAGCGGGGTGAGAGAGGAGGAAGGGAGGTCAGAGTGACACAGAGTGACACAGGCTGACACAGTAGTCTAGCCGGGATATAACGAGAGCCTGTAGCAGTAAGGTAGCCATTTGGGTGGAGAGGAAAGGGCGGATCTTGGTGATATTGTATAGGTGAAACCGGCAGGTCTTGGTAACGGATAGGATGTGTGGGGTAAACGAGAGAGACAAGTCAAGGATGACACCGAGATTGCGGGCCTGAGAGACGGGAAGGATGGTCGTGCCATTGACGGTGATAGAGAAGTCTGGGAGAGGACCGGGTTTGGGAGGGAAGATGAGGAGCTCAGTCGTGCTCATGTTGAGTTTTAGGTGGCGGGCCGACATCCAGGTGGAGACGTCCCGGAGGCAGGAGGAGATGCGAGCCTGAAGGGAGGGGGAGAGGACAGGGGCGGAGATGTAGATCTGCGTGTCATCTGTGTAGAGATGGTAGTCAAAGCCGTGAGAGCGAATGAGTTCACCGAGGGAGTGAGTGTAAATGGAGAACAGAAGAGGGCCAAGAACTGACCCTTGAGGAACTCCAACAGTTAAAGGATGGGAGGGGGAGGAGGCTCCAGCGAAGGAGACCGAGAATGACCGGCCAGAGAGGTAAGAGGAGACCCAGGAGAGGACAGAGTCCGTGAAGCCAAGGTGAGATAAGGTATGGAGGAGGAGGGGATGGTCGACAGTGTCAAAGGCAGCAGAGAGGTCAAGGAGCATTAGAATGGAGTAGGAGCCATTGGATTTGGCAAGAAGGAGGTCACGGGTGACCTTAGAGAGAGCAGTCTCGGTAGAGTGGAGGGGACGGAAGCCAGATTGGAGGGGGTCTAGGAGAGAATGGGAGTTAAGGAATTCTAAGCATCGATTGTAGACGACTCGTTCTAGGATTTTGGAAAGGAAGGGTAGTAGGGAGATAGGGCGATAACTGGAGGGGGAAGTGGGGTCGAGAGAGGGTTTTTTTAGGATGGGGGAGACGTGGGCATGTTTGAAGGCAGCGGGGAAGGAGCCATTGGAGATTGAGTGGTTAAAAATAGAAGTTAAGGAAGGTAGGAGGGCAGGGGCGACGGTTTTAAGAAGGTGAGAGGGAATGGGGTCCGAGGCGCAGGTGGAGGGGGTGGCACTTGCGAGGAGGGAGGAGATCTCCTCTGAGGATACTGCAGGGAAGGATGGGAAAGTAGGGGAGAGGGTTGTGGGGGGGAGGGGAGAGGCGGAGGGGTGACTTTGGGGAGCTCAGATCTGATTGTGTTGATTTTCGTGAGGAAATAGGTGGCCAGATCATTGGGGGTGAGAGATGGGGGAGGGGGAGGAACAGGGGGCCTAAGGAGAGAGTTAAAGGTCCGGAACAATCGGCGGGGGTGACGGGCATGGGTGTCGATGAGGGAGGAGAAGTTTTGCCTGGCAGAGGAGAGGGCAGAGTTAAGGCAGGAAAGGATAAATTTGAAGTGTGTGAGGTCGGCTTGGTGCTTGGACTTTCGCCAGCAGCGCTCAGCAGCTCGAGCATAGGAGCATAGGAGGCGGACAGAGGAGGTGATCCAGGGCTGTGGGTTAGTGGAGCGAGAGCGGCGGAGGGAAAGGGGGGAGAGAGAGTCGAGATGAGTAGAGAGGGTGGAGTTGAGAGCGGAGACCTGATCATCGAGAGTGGGAAGAGAGGACAGGGCGGCAAGGTGAGGAGAGATGCTATTGGAAAGACGGAAGGGATCGAGAGAGCGGAGGTCTCTGTGGGGCAGTAGCGAAGATTTGCAGGGGGAGGGAGTGTGAGAGATGAGGCAGGTGAGAAGGTTATGGTCAGAGAGAGGGATTTCAGAGTTGGTGAGGGAGGAGATAGTGCAGCGGTAGGAGATGACGAGATCGAGGGTCCCTACCTTGGAACTCCCTCCCCAATCAAATCCGACAGTCGACTACTCTTCCCATCTTCAAAACCCTCCTAAAATCACATCTCCTCCAAGAGAGATAGTCGAAGGGAATGTAAGTATCTTTAAACTTACACTCTATTAACCCATCTGAAGTCTATTTTAACACCTGCTTCTCCTGTAGACTATAAGCTCCGGTGGACAGGGATTGAATCCAATCCAATATTGTACTTTCCCCAGAACGTAGTACAAAACTGCACATAGTAAACACTCAAGCACTGATTGCTTAATTATTTTCTTGTTGACAAAAGAAAAATCTAGTGGAACTCTTTCCTACGAAGGAAACCAGAAAATTTTCCTGAGTGAATGACAAATGTCCAATAAAGGAGCTGAAGATATATGAGATATTCAGACATTAAACAGTACCTGAGGATTTGATGGACACTGCATCTATTTTGGCCTGCAAATAGAATTTTTTTTTTTTTGCCAAAAGACGTAAGCGCATCACATGGATTACTTTCCAGGAACCATGATTAGAATTGGTGATGGTCCCACACCGGCCCCAGTTTGCTCACCTCAAGTTGGGGCGGGGGGGGGCGTTCACTGGTCAAGTAGCTCAGTAGCTGAACCCTTCTCATTCCACTTTGGGGCCCCAGGCCAGGCCTGTCCCCCAAACCTTTCATTCCAATTTGGGCCCCCATGCCTTTGCCTTGCTGTCCTGGCCCCCTACTTTTTTCATTCCCGCCCTGTCCCTGAACCCTTTTTGTTGCAGTTTGGGCCCATCTGTCTTTGTCTTGCAGGTCTGGTTCTGAACACTTCTCGTTCCAGTTTGGGCCCTTGGCATAGCAGGCCTGGTCCTCAACCCTTCTCGTTCCAGTTTGGGCAGCCCCTTCTTTGCCTTCCAGACCTGGCCTTGAACTCTTCTTCTAGTTTGGTGCCCTCCACCTTTGCCTTCCAGACCTGACCCCGAACTCTTATTGTTCCAGTTTGATCCCCCGCATTTGCCTTCCAGACCTGGCCCCGTACCCTTCTCTTTCCAGTTTTGCCCCCACTTCCTCCCCCACACCCGGCCTTTGCCTTCCAGGTCTGGCCATGAACTTTTCGCATTCCAGTTTGGGCCCCCGGACTTTGGCTTGCAGGCCTGGCCCCGAAACGTTCTCTTTCCAGACTTTGCCTTGCAGGCCTGCCCCCTAACCTCTCTTGTTCCAGGCCTGGCCCCAAACCCTTCTCCTTCCAGTTTGGGCTCCCCGACTCTGTTTTCCAGATCTGACCTAGAACACCTCTCGTTCCATTTGCATCGCCCCCTGCCTTTGCCTTCCAGACCTGGCCCCAAACACTTCTCGTTCCAGTGTGAGTTCTCCAACCTTTGCCTCATAGGCCTGGCCCCCAATCCTTTCTCGCTCCAGGCCTGGCCCCAAACCTTTCTCATTCTAGTTTGGGCCCACCCTTCTTTTGCCTTTCAGACCTGGCCAAGAAACCTTCTCTTTCCAGATGGGGTTCCCCCGCTTTTGCCTTGCAGGTCTGGACTCCAACCTTTCTCATTCCAGACCTGACTCCGAATGCTTCTCATTCCAGTTAGGGCCCCACCACCTTTGCCTTCCAGGCGTAGCCCAGAACCCCTTGCGTTCCAATTTTGGCTGTCCTTCCTTTGCCTTCCAGGCCTGGCCACCCACCTATCTCGTTCCAGTTTGGGTTCCCCCGCCTTTGCCTGGCAGACCTGGTCCCGAATATTTTCATTCCAGTTAGTGCCCCGCTGCATCTGCCTTGCAGGCTTGACCCCCAACACTTCTTTTTCCAGGCCTGGCCCTGACCCTTCCTGGTTCCAGTTGCTGTCCCCCAACCCCTGAACCGGCCTTTTCCTACCAGCCCTGGCCCAGAACCCTTCTTGTTCCACTTTGGGCCCCACCACCTTTGCCTTGCAGCCCTAGCCCCCAATCCTTCTCATTCCAGACTTGGCCCTGAATGCTTCTCGTTCCAGTTTGGGCCACCCCGCCCTTTGCCTTGTAGGACTGGCTCCCAACAATTCTCATTCCAGGTCTGGTCCAAACCTTTCTCTTTCCAGTTTGGGTCCCCCTTCATTTGCCTTCTAGACCTGGACCTGTACCCTTTTTGTTCCAGTTAGCTCCCCCGCCCCTCTACAAATACACACACACACCGCCTTTGCGTTCCAGGTCTGGCCCGGAACCCTTCTCAGTCCAGTTTTGGCCACTCCAGCTTTGCCTTCCAGGACTGGCCACCAACCGACTTGCTCCAATTTGGTTACCCCGGCCGTTGCCTTGCAGACCTGGCCCCAAACCTTGGACGTTCCAGTTTGGGCCCTTCTCCTATGCCTTGCTGTTCTGGATCCCACCTCATCTCGTTCCAGTTTGTGCCCCCTGCCTTTGCCTTGCAGTCGTGTCCTTAACACTTCTTGTTAAGGTGGGGCTTAAACCCTTCTCGTTCCAGGTTGGGTCCCCTCACCTTTGCCTTCCAGACCTGACCCCCAGCCATCTCATTCCAGACCTGGCCCAGAACTCTTCTTGTTCCAGTTTGGGCCCCCAGTCTTTGCCTTCCCAACCTGTCCTCTGAGCCTTCTTGTTCCAGACCAGCCTCCAAACTCTGCTCGTTCCAGTCTGGGTCTCCCGCAAATTTGCCTTCCAAACATGGCCCCAAACCCTTCTCGTTCCAGTTTGGGTCTCCCCTATAAATGACTTGCAGACATGGCCCCCAACCCCTCACCTTCCCCGTGTGGCCCCGAACACTTCTCGTTCCAGTTTTGGTTCCCCCGCCTTTACCTTCCAGACTTGGACTTGAACCCTTCTCCTTCTAATTTGGACCTCCCCGCTTTTGCCTTCCAGATCTGGTCCCCAACACGTCTTGCCCCAGTTTTGGCCCCCGTGCCTTTGCTTTGCATTCCTCGCCCTCAAACATTGTCAAGTAGGGAGTCTGGGATGGGGGGGGGAAGAAGCTGGGGGGGAGAAGGTCCTGGTGCCTGCCTAATGACTGGCTGATTTGGCCATTCGGCTGCCCATGCACACTTTTGCATCCTGCCCAAGCTCTCCCACATGCTCCCAACTTGACTTCCTTGAATTCATGGTAGCAGTTGTGAGGGATGGTGAAAAGCCTGAAATGCTCATCTGATCGGTCACATGCTGATGCCTGGGCCCTAAGTCAGTTTCCCAGGTGGGATGGCAGTGAGGGGCTTCCCCGAGACTGTGGGGGTGGTTCCCAAGACCAGGGGGTTTGGGGGGTGGGGGCGGTCCTCCCTGGGAGATGGTTTTTGTCCACTCAGCCCAAGTGCTGGAAATGCCGGGTGTCCAATTAACGCAGTAGAAATATTGGCATGTTAGTCTCAGTTTCTGCTGAAATTTTACAATGGAAACAAATCCTTGGCTGGTTGCAGATGGGACATGGGTCCCTCTCACCACGCAAAGGTTTTAGAAACCCCTCCCCCTAAAACTTACCTCCTCTCTCACAGTCATGGCTACCTCAATGATTCATTCATTCATTCAATAGCATTTATTGAGCGCTTACTATGTGCAGAGCACTGTACAGAGTGCTTGGAATGTACAAATCGGCAACAGATAGAAACAGTCCCTGCCCTTTGTCAGGCTTACAGTCTAATCAGGGGAGACAGGCAGACAAGAACAATGGCAATAAATACAGTCAAGGGGAAGAATATCTCATAAAAACAATGGCAAATAAATAGAATCAGGGTGATGTACATCTCATTAAACAAAATAAACAAAATAAATAGGGTGATGAAGATGTATACAGTTGAGCAGACGAGTACAGTGCGAGGGGGTGGGACAGGAGAGGGGAAGGAGAGGGAAAGGGGGGAGAAGAGGGTTTAGCTGCAGAGAGGTGAAGGGAGGGGTAGAGGGAGCAGAGGGAAAAAGGGGGGAGCTCAGTCTGGGAATGCCTCTTGGAGGAGGTGAGCTTTAAGTAGGGATTTGAAGAGGGGAAGAGAATTAGATTGACGGAGGTGGGGAGGGAGGGCATTCCAGGACCATGGGAGGACGTGGCCCAGGGGTCGACGGCAGGGATAGGTGAGACCGAGGGACGGTGAGGAGGTAGGCGGCAGAGGAGCGGAGCGTGCGGGGTGGGCAGTAGAAAGAGAGAAGGGAGGAGAGGTATGAAGGGTCAAGGTGATGGAGAGCCTTCAAGCCTAGAGTGAGGAGACTAGAATGAGTTTTTGTTTTTGTAGATGCTACCTACGAGCCTGCCCCACCAGGGGCAGGTAGGACCATAGCAAGCCCAGCAGCCCCATTGAAAAGCTCCTTCTGTGTCAGTCACATCCCAGATGGCCGGTGGACAATGAGCACAGGAAAAGAACACTAGCCCCTCGCCAACACTGACGGGATGAAGACAGAGTACCTGAGACCTCCATATCAGAGAATGAGTGTGAAATCTTTTCCTTAAAAGAAGAACTTTTTTTCCTACAAAATGTTCTTGTCAGATGCAACAGAGAAGTGACATTTATTTAAAAAACCCATTTTGTGTATTAAAATGGAGTTTTACATTCTCTTTGCTCCATGTTCAAAGAATACCTACACAGTTGTATGGTGACAGGAGTGGAAAGAGCCCAGGCTTGGGAGTCAGAGGTTGTGGGTTCTAATCCTGGCTCCACCACTTGTCAGCTGGGTAACTCTGGCCGAGTCGTTTAACTTCTCTGGGCCTCAGTTACCTCATCTGGAAAACGGGGATTAAGACTGTGAGCCCCCCGTGGGACAACCTGATTACCCTGTATCTCCCCCAGCGCTTAGAACGGTGCTTGGCACATAGTAAGCACTTAACAAATAACATTATTATTATTATTAAACAAATAACATTACTATTATTATTACTGCACTGATTTCAGGGCTGCAGTGGAGAGCCGCAGACACAATCTGCTCTCCAGGCAGACCTCTGGCTACTCAGGAGGGACACTGAACACCTTGGGCAGCGTAGGCTAAGGGCTTGGAGGTGACTCTGGTCACCCTGGGATTTCAGCCCTGTGTGTGAGATAACAGCAATCACCTGGTCCAGCTACTACTTTCTCACGCGGAAGGAAAGGAGATAGATTTCACCCAAGGATAATGACACAGCCTCGACTGACAAGGACGCTGCTCGGACGAACTGAAGCTACCCATACTGATAAAATATTTCAGAGAAGCAGCATGGCTCAGTGGAAAGAGCCCTGGCTTGGGAGTTTGAGGTCATGAGTTCAAATCCCGCCTCTGACACCTCTCAGCTGTGTGACTTTGGGCAACTCACTTAACTTCTTGGTGCCTCAGTTACCTCATCTGGAAAATGGGGATTAAGACTGTGAGCCTCATGTGGGACACCCTGACTACCCCGGATCTCCCCCAGAGCTTAGAACAGTGCTCTGCACATAGCTTAACAAATACCAACATTATTATTATTTAGTGAGGTAGATTTGAGAGCCATCCAGATGGAGGTGGTTGTTGAAGCTGTGAGATCTGGGCCCCAGAACTGAGCCTCAAGGGATCCCCATGGTTAGGGTGTGAGAGGCAGAAGAGGACCTGATGAAAGAGACCAAGAAGGAGCAACCAGAGAGATGGGAGGAGAACCAGGATAGGACAGTAGCAGTGAAACCAAGATGAGACGCTAGCGTTTCCAGGAGAAGAGGCCGTCCATAATGCTAACAGCAGCCGAGAGGCCAAGGAAGATTAGGATGGAGTAGAGGGTCTTAGATTTGGTGTGGAGAAAGAGGAAGAGGTCATTGGTGACTTTGGAGAGAACAGTTTCAGTGGAGTCAAGAGGGCAGAAGCCAGTTTTGAAAAGGTCAAGGAAGGAGCTGGAGAGGAGGTGGAGGCAGCATGGACAATGACACCAAAAAATCACTTTGAAAGTCAGAATCTACCAATGGACAAGCTGACAAATCTGCAATGTCCATTCCCCTTGAAGGTGCTGTTCCCCTAAAATAGGCACCTCCATTGAGTCCGTGGACTTTGTGAAGTATAATTATAATAATAATGTTGGTATTTGTTAAGCGCTTACTGTGTGCTGAGCACTGTTTTAAGTGCTGGGGGAGATACAGGGTAATCAGGTTGTCCCACGTGAGGCTCACAGTCTTAATCCCCATTTTCCAGATGAGGTAACTGAGACACAGAGAAGTTAAGGGAGTTGCCCAAAGTCACACAGCTGAGAGGTGGTGGAGGCGGGATTTGAACCCATGACCTCGGACTCTCAAGCCCGTGCTCTTTCCACTGAGCCACTACTCCAGACCTCTGTCATTCTCTACAATGTCCCTTTTCCTTCTGACTTCAGTACATCTTTCCTAGGACTATAAGCTCCTCTGCAGACTCTTAGCTCCTTGAAGGAACGATCGCATCTACCAGCCCTGAAGTATTGTGCATTCCCAATTGGTCAGCCCACTGTAAGCATTCAAAAATATCATTGATTGATTGATTGATGTCCCAGCATCACTTCAAACTTAACAAGGAAATAAAGCAAAAACAGCACAAATCTGAATTTTTCGTCTTTCCTCCCAAAGCCTGTGTACCCCCAGACTTTCCTATCACTGTCGACAGCACCACCATCTTTTCTGTCTCACAAAGCCACAAGCTAGGTGGCTTAGAGTACAATATAACAATAAACAGAAACATTCCCTGCACACAATGAATTTATAGTCTAGAGATACGGACAGCTCACGGCTTTCACAGAGAGCTTTTGGGTTCCAGTGAAAATAAGATAACGGGGACCTCTTGGTGACATTGGTGATGTTCTCATGCCTGTTCTAGAGATCAGGACACACTTCAGCAACCCCCAATCGACAAAATATGTGCCTTGGTCCTGCCCAAAGCCCAATCGCAGGAACAATGACTAATCAATCCCTTCATCAATAGTCTTTATCAAGTCCCTGAGTTCTACACACTGTATTAAGAACTTGGGAGAGTGCAATAGAAGAAAACACATAGCAAGGGATCCCTGGCACATTAAAGTTATTTGCTAGATTGTAAGATAGTTAAGGGTAGGGATCATGTCTACTAATTTTAATGTACTCTCCCAAGCTCTTATTACAGTTCTTAACACACAATAGGTGCTCAATAAATACCACCGACTGACTTACCAAAGTGGGCTTTTTTGGGAGATCTTTCAAGAATCTGAAATGAGAGATATTCTCATGGCATCTTTCCCCTGTAGAACTCAAAGCCTGTACAATGCCCTTGTAAAATTGCATGAATAGCTTTTCCAGCCATTTGTAAAGGTCAGAAGATGCTCATAAAACCCTACTGACCTATTGAATTGCCACATCCGAGCAGGCAAATTTCACACTGCTTCAGAAAATCGACTTGGCTCTCCTCTAATATTGTCCCCTGCGAGAAGTGTACCAGAGTCCAAGGAAATACAAGGAGGAACCAAAGTTTTCCTATTCTGCGACCGGGGGATTTGGGGATTCCAGTTCTCCTATAAAGTGTGGTCTTGCTCTTGCAGTCTAGTTACTGCCCATTCTGAGTCTGCATATATGCGCACAACTGCTTCTTCTAACACCGAGGCATGGGGTACACTGAACAGGCTCATCCCATCCGCAAATGTTCCCAAAGTCTAGCACAAATATGATGCGGAAACACACGTTCTGGAAGAAATGAGCATATGGGAATAGCTTTGCATTAGCTAGGGGATACTGTCGATGCATATACAAATCCAGTCGGAAAACGTACGAATTTTGAAAGACAGAGTCATCCCTTCCTTTCAAACCTAAACAGCTTGGGGTGGAAGGCAGAGCAGGAGGAGTTGGCTTCTTTATCCCAGGTTTCCAGGTCTATTAGTCAAATTCATTCATTGGGTTCCAGAAAAACCACTTCACTGACAGCTACAATCAAAGTCCGTTTTCCCTAGAAGCTGCCCACTGGATGTCCTGACAGATTCATCATTTACCATCGGTTACAGATGAAGTTCACTGCCTTGCTCCTTTTGACAGTATGGAGATCGACCCCATGCCCCTTCCTAACAAAACCATTTCACAGTTACTGCATCTTACTCCAGAAAATATAGAAAAGCCTCAGATTTCTGACCAGAGGCAGGGGACCCTGGGGGGACTCAAACTTATTTAACTAGAAAATATTGGCGGGGAGAAAATGACCTCTTATTCAGACTGAAGGAGAATAAAATGATTTTGGTTTGATTCTTCCAAATCTATTTTAATGCAACATATAAAGCAGTTGTGGAGGGGAGGATGAGCCCGCTGGTCCGTTATGCAGAGAAAAAAGGCCCAGATACTTTAAGCTCACAGCTGAGAATTACATCACCCTAAACCTTCAGGCTATACAGAATGCATTTTTAAGAAGTCAGTGACCACTGTGACCTTGACCCAAACTACACTAGGGCCCCCGGCATATAAAAAGCAAGTCCAGGATTTATCAGCTAGTCCATACTCACCCGCTCAAATCTAATTCTGACCACTGACCTACAGAAAAGCGGAGGAGGGAGGCTGGGGCGGAAGTAGAAGACACAGAGAAGGAGAGAGAGAAAGAGAGAGACTGTAAATCACTAAAATTTGCAAGGACAAAGGGGTTACCATGATGGACTTATGATTACTTCTGGCAGAGACCCTTGCTCAGATATAATTAATAAAGAGTACTACCTTGAAACATTTTCTGGGAGTTTTGTTTCAATCTTCCGTATCTTCCCCACTGCTGCCCGCCATCCCCAAGAATGTGAGAAAGACCTAGAATCAACCACAAGGTTGGATTTTAATTATTAACCTGGTTCTATAACTAAAT
Source organism: Ornithorhynchus anatinus (assembly GCF_004115215.2). Classification (NCBI taxonomy): domain Eukaryota; kingdom Metazoa; phylum Chordata; class Mammalia; order Monotremata; family Ornithorhynchidae; genus Ornithorhynchus; species Ornithorhynchus anatinus. Next base: position 29,891,766 of record NC_041735.1, read on the forward strand.
ATAGCTGTCAATCAGTTTAAGTGGTGGTTATTTTAAGGAAGGTTGCATTACTGCCTTTGATGCCGAAGGTGCATTCGGGGGAGTGAACCTTTCCGCTCTACAGGAAAGCTATTTCAAAAAAAAAATAGCTAGTGAGATTTCCTGGTGTCTGTCTCTGTTCGTTCATCCTAAGTTTTCTGTCCTGAGAATTTACAAGAAGCCGAATGTTTTTCTTCTCTTTTAACGGCACGTGTTAAGAGTTAAGACTCCACCAAGAACTGAGGTAGAAACAAGATAATCAGGTAAGACATTGTCCCTGGCCCACATGGGACTCATCTTCCTCTCCCCATTAAGATAGGCCTAATGGAAAGTAACTTTTCAATCACTAAAATGGCCATTTTAGCAAATCCCATGGGTTTTCTTAGGCTCTCATACTCACTCATTCAATCAACTGTGCTTTTTGAGCACTCAAAGCGTACAAAGCACTGTACTAAATGCTTGGGAAAGAAGAATATAACAGAGTTGGTAGACATGGTCTTTACAGTCTACACACCCCCCGACTGCAACATAGCAACCTGCTGATAAAATCATTGAGAGATGACAGAGTAAACGCTCTTCCTTTACCTGGAAGCCCAGTAGTGGAATGTATTCTCACTGATTTTAGTCCAGGACAGCTACTTCTCAACCCTATTTCTTTATTCTGGGGGCAAAGGAAAGGGGTAGGAGAGGGCAAGAGAGGGGCAATAATTCATTTATCCCGCAGGAGGGCCATCAATCCTGCTGGAGGGATGTGGGAGAGCAAAATGGAAGTCTCCGCCCAACAGTGAAAAGAGATGTCAAACCTTGGTATGGGGTGGAATGTGGGTGGGGGGCAGAGGGGAATGGGAGGCAGGGTGGGGCACAAAAGGGATCTCCTTTGAATTGAAGTTGGGGCAGATTCAGCCTCTCCTGGTTCTCCTCCTCTCTCTTAGCTGCTCATTCTCAGTCTCTTTCAAAGACTCCTCCTCTGCCTCCCACCCACTAACTGTGGGAGTCTCTCAAAACTCAGTTCTGGCTCCCCTTCAATTCTCCTTTTGCACCCTCTCTCTTGGAGAACTCATTTCCTCCCATGGGTTCAACTACCATCTCTTTATGGATGATTCCCAATTCCCTATCTCTCTCCTCTCTGCAGTCCTGTATTTCCTCCTGCCTTCAGGACATCTCTTCTTGGAGTTCCATTGACACCTGTTCAAAACATGTCCTAAACAGAACTCCTTACCTTCCCATCCAAATCCTGTCCTCCCCCTGTTTCTCCTATTACTGTAGACAACATCAACATGCTGCTCGACTCATAAACTTTGGCATTAATCTGGATGTCTCTCACATTCATTTTTTTTTGGCATTTGTTATAATAACGATGTTGGTATTTGTTAAGTGCTTACTATATGCCAAGCACCATTCTAAGCGATGGGTTAGATACAAGGTAATCGGATTGTCCCACAGGGCGCTCACACTCTTAATCCCCATTTTACAGATTAGGTAATTGAGGCATAAAGAAGTTAAGTGACTTGCCCAAGGTCACACAGCAGACAAGTGGCAGAGTGAGGATTAGAACCCAGGTCTTTCTGGCTCCCAGGCCTGTGCTCTACCCACTAGACCATGCTACTTCTCAGTCTACAATCTACATATTCAGTCTTTCACCAAATCCTGTCAGTTCAATCAATCAATCGAACAATCAATCATATTTATGGAGCCCTTACTATGTGCAGAGCACTGTACTAAGCATTTGGGAGAATACAACAGAATTAGCAGATATAGTCCCTTTCCATAACGAGCTTACACCTCACTCTCAGGTGTAGTCCCTCCCCTTTATTACCCAGCAGTCTCCAGTCTTCTCCCTCATTATCCTCAGTACCTCCTCCCCAGTTTCCAGCTGTAAACCCCCTCTACATACCTGGCCTGAGCTTCAGCTTGCTCCCACTGGAAAACCCCCATAGTGGTTTCCTCAGACCAGTGGCAGACATGTACCCTCTCCAGGCCCATGTCGTCTAGAACTCCAGCCGACCACTGAGGTACACTCCCCATTGCTACATGGATAATAATAATAATAATAATGTTGGTATTTAAGTGCTTACTATGTGCAGATCACTGTTCTAAGCACTGGGGTAGATACAGGGTAATCAGGTTGTCCCATGTGAGGCTCACAGTCTTAATCCCCATTTTACAGATGAGAATTTTTTAAATAATGGTGGTTTTTGTTGAGTGCTTACTATGTGCAGAGCACTGTTCTAAGCACTGGGATAGATACAGGGTGATCAGGTTGTTCCATGTGGGGGTCACAGTTTTAATCCCCATTTTACAGATAAGGGGACTGAGGCACAGAGAAGTTAACTGTCGACCATCCCCTCCTCCTCCGTACCTTATCTCACCTTGGCTTCACGGACTCTGTCCTCTCCTGGTTCTCCTCTTACCTCTCTGGCCGATCATTCTCGGTCTCCTACGCTGGAGCCTCCTCCCCCTCCCATCCTTTAACTGTTGGAGTTCCTCAAGGGTCAGTTCTTGGCCCTCTTCTGTTCTCCATTTACACTCACTCCCTCGGTGAACTCATTCGCTCTCACGGCTTTGACTACCATCTCTACGCAGATGACACGCAGATCTACATCTCCGCCCCTGTCCTCTCCCCCTCCCTTCAGGCTCGCATCTCCTCCTGCCTCCGGGACGTCTCCACCTGGATGTCTGCCCGCCACCTAAAACTCAACATGAGCAAGACTGAGCTCCTCATCTTCCCTCCCAAGCCCGGTCCGCTCCCAGACTTCTCCATCACCGTGGATGGCACGACCATCCTTCCCGTCTCTCAGGCCCGCAATCTCGGTGTCATCCTTGACTCGTCCCTCTCGTTCACCCCACACATCCTATCCGTTACCAAGACCTGCCGGTTTCACCTCTACAATATCGCCAAGATCCGCCCTTTCCTCTCCACCCAAACGGCTACCTTACTATTACGGGCTCTCGTTATATCCCGGCTAGACTACTGTGTCAGCCTTCTCTCTGACCTCCCTTCCTCCTCTCTCGCCCCGCTCCGGTCTATTCTTCACTCCGCTGCCCGGCTCATCTTCCTGCAGAAACGATCTGGGCATGTCACTCCCCTTCTTAAACAACTCCAGTGGTTGCCTATCGACCTCCGCTCCAAACAAAAACTCCTCACTCTAGGCTTCAAGGCTCTCCATCACCTTGCCCCTTCCTACCTCTCCTCCCTTCTCTCTTTCTACCGCCCACCCCGCACGCTCCGCTCTTCTGCCGCCCACCTCCTCGCCGTCCCTCGGTCTCACCTATCCCGCCGTCGACCCCTGGGCCACGTCCTCCCACGGTCCTGGAACGCCCTCCCTCCTCACCTCCGCCAAACTGATTCTCTTTCCCTCTTCAAAACCTTACTTAAAAATCACCTCCTCCAAGAGGCCTTCCCAGACTGAGCTCCTCTTCCCCCTCTACTCCCTCTGCCATCCCCCCTTTACCTCTCCGCAGCTAAAGCCTCATTTTCCCCTTTTCCCTCTGCTCCTCCACCTCTCCCTTCCCATCCCCACAGCACTGTACCCGTCCGCTCAACTGTATATATTTTCGTTACCCTATTTATTTTGTTAATGAATTGTACATCGCCTCGATTCTATTTAGTTGCCATTGTTTTTACGAGATGTTCTTCCCCTTGACGCTGTTTAGTGCCATTGTTCTTGTCTGTCCGTCTCCCCCGATTAGACTGTAAGCCCGTCAAACGGCAGGGACTGTCTCCATCTGTTGCCGACTTGTTCATCCCAAGCGCTTAGTACAGTGCTCTGCACATAGTAAGCGCTCAATAAATACTATTGAATGAATGAATTAAGTGACTTGCCCAAAGTCACACAGCTGGCAAGCAACCGAGAGGGGATTCGAACCCATAACTTCTGACTCCCAAGCCCGGACTCTTTCCACTGAGCCACGCTGCTTCTCCAATGGATGTCACCCAGCCATCGCTGCCTGTAAACAACACTCTTTCATACTTCCCCCACAAGCCCCCGTGACATACACCCACGTTCCCACTCACACACCACTCTCAGCCCCACGACAGTTACGCACATATCATAAATTTAAATAATAAAATCATTAAAATTTCACAAAATAAATCATAAAATTGATTTATATTAAGGTCTGCCTATCTTCCTATACTCTAAGCTCTTTGTGGGAAGCGAATGTGTCCATCAACTCTCATATTATACTCTCCCAAGCATTTAGTACAGTGCTCTCTTTATAGGAAGTACTCAACAAATATGATTAATTGATTGATTACCTAGGTAATAATAATGTTGGTATTTGTTAAGCGCTTACTATGTGCCAAGCACTGTTCTAAGCGCTGGGGTAGACAGGGGAATCAGGTTGTCCCACGTGGGGCTCACAGTCTTAATCCCCATTTTACAGATGAGGGAACTGAGGCACAGAGAAGTGAAGTGACTTGCCCACAGTCACACAGCCGACAGTGGCAGAGCTGGGATTCGAACTCATGAGCCCTGACTCCAAAGCCCATGCTCTTTCCACTGAGCCACGCTGCTTCTCCAAATACCGACCTACCCATCTGTGCACTGCAGTTCACAGGATCCAGAATAACCAGTACACTCAGGGTCGCACCTGGAGAGTTTCCAGTCCTCTACCAGTCTCGACTACGGGAGGGAGAGTCAAGCAGAGGCCTGTCCATTCCATTCCATTCCATTCCCAGCTCGACTGGTGGCTAGCGAGTGGAAGGCAATCTACTACACGTCAAAACTCACCTGTGCTGGGCAGCCGTGGCAGGGGAGAAAGTCAAGGGCAGAGACTCGTTTACCGCGTGGAAGGAAGCAGTGGTAAACCACTTCCAGATTTTTACCAAGAAAACTCTATGGATCGACTGCCAGAACGATTGCAGATGCAAGTGGGGCGATTCTGGGAGAGACGTGTCCATGGTGTCGCTCTGCGTCGGACACAACTGGACAGCGTAAAACAACAACAACAACAACAGACTTGTGTCATAATCCAGATCACTTCTGGGATGTGATGTGCACAGAAAAGGAGGAGGATGCCTACCAGGGGCAACTCAAGCTATGTGGTGGAATCTTCTCCCTTGGAACAACCCTTCGTATTCAGCCAGGGCTGCAGTCCCAAAAACTGGAAGCTACACTTCGTAACTGCCCATAATCCAACGCCAGAACCAAGGCTATCATTCAAAGGTCTAAAATACAAATCTAAATGTCCTTCCTTGGGAAGATGCCATTTTACAGAATGGAAAAAGGGCTCCTCTGAGATGTAGCACACAGGCAGCCATAAAGCTTAGTTGTCAATTCCCTCTCTGGGCTCATTTCCTTCCTGTTTTCCATGTAGCTACTCAATAATCAGAAGGAGTGAGGTCAGAGGAGATCAGGGGAGATAGAGAAATCAGTTTACTTTATTTGTGGGGGCTACAGATAATAATAATAATAATGTTGGTATTTGTTAAGCACTTACTATGTGCAGAGCACTGTTCAAAGTGCTGGAGTAGATACAGGGTAAGCAGGTTGTCCCACATGAGGCTCACAGTCTTAATCCCCATTTTACAGATGAGGGAACGGAGGCACAGAGAAGTTAAGTGACTTGCCCACGTCACGCAGCTGAGAAGTGGCAGAGCTGCGATTCGAACCCATGACCTCTGACTCTCAAGCCCAGGCTCTTTCCACTGAGCCACGCTTGCAGATGACATGAAATCAACCCAGTGGCCATGTCAGGCTTTAGTAGAAGAAGAGGTTCGACACTGCTTTGAATGGCCCCCTCGCGATACTGTGTACCCCTGTTACGTGCTGGAAACATCTGCACACGCTGAGGGCACACCAGGGGACCCCCGCCATTTCTGAGGGGATGAATTTAAGAGCTCCACAAAGTAAATCAACGTGGCCATCAACTGATCTTTAGGATGAACACCAGGAGCCTCTGCAGCAGCCATACGCACTCCATCATAAAGTAGGATCATAGAAGGGTTGGGTTGAGAAAACGAATAGAGAAAACTACTTGAACCAGAGTGATATATTGGGACTGCTCCTCCGAAGGACCCAACCTAGGTCATATTTCTTGGAATATAGAAAGAGACTAGAAGGCAGAGGCCAGTGGAGCCCGGGAGGACAGAGAAGGTAGGGAGGAAAACGAGCAAAGCAGAAACGAGCGAACCATGACAGGGGATGAATGGGAGGCTGCCAAGAGCCAGCTGGAGCCAGGAGGGTGCAGAGCTTTATCATTAGCTGGGGCAGTTTCGAGATCAACTCAGTCTGAAGGAAAACAAATGAGTCCGTCTAACCAAGTTACCCTGCTCTCCACCCGATCCCTACGACCAAATCTGGATCCAAGCGGGAGACCTGACCAGCTAGGAATGAAACTGGGTTATCCCACACCTTCAACTGTAGAAGGTTTTAACAGATGGCCGTAGGGACTTTGTGGTTTAGGACAAGTATGGATTAGGATGAAAAAATATTTTACAGTGCATCGTGGTCACTGACCACGTGAAGGGTAGAGGAAATGCCATTCCTGGATTGGAATTCCGGCATTCTGACTTCAACAGGGGCAACAGGACATCTGGAGGAACTTTGTAATGGCTTCTCTCCTGGACAACCTTCTAAAGGTCATCCAACACATCTAACCTTTCCAGTCAGGTGGTCTCTCCTCAAATCCGATGGACAATTATTCTCCCCTACTTCAAAGTTCTCCTGAAGGCACATCTCTTCCAGGAGGCCTTCCCTGACTAAGCCCTCTTTTCCTCTTCTCCCGATGCCTTCTGCGTCACACTGACTTGATCCCTTTAATCATCCCCCATCCCAGCCCCGCCGTACTTATGTACTTATCTGTAATTTATTTATTTATATTAACATCTATCTCCCCCTCTAGACTGTAAGTTTGTTGTGGGCAGAGAAGGTGCCTTTTTTGTTATATTATACTCTCCCAAGTGCTTAGTACAGTGCTCTGAACCCAGTAAATGCTCAATAAATATGAACAACTGAATTCATTCATTCATTCATTCAATCATATTTCCAAGCACTGTACTAAGCACTTGGAAAGTTCAATTTGGCAACAGATAGAGCCAATCCCTACCCAACGACAGACTCACAGTCAAGAAGGGGGGAGTTCTATATGAAAAGCAGCGTGGCTCAGTGAGAAGCGGCGTGACTCAGTGGAAAGAGCATGGGCTTAGGAGTCAGAGGTCATGGGTTCTAATCCTGACTCCGCCACCTCTCAGCTGTGTGACTTTGGGCAACTCACTTAACTTCTCGGTGCCTCAGTTACCTCATCTGTAAAATGGGGATTAAGACTGTAAGCCTCATATGGGACAACCTGATTACCCTGTATCTACACCAGCGCTTAGAACAGTGCTCGGCACACAGTAAGAGCTTAACAAATATCAACATTATTATACTTCATTCGTATTTGTTGATCATTTTCAATCATTGCTTCTCTTGACTAAAGCTGCTAGGCCAGACTGTAAACCCATCAATGGGCAGGGATTGTCTCTATCTGTTGTGAAATTATACATTCCAAGCACTTAGTACAGTGCTCTGCACATAGTAAGCGCTCAATAAATACTATTGAATGAATTAGCTGGGTTTTTGCTAAAGAATCCAAAAGAATCTGAGCAAAAGAGAAAACTCTGAGAAAAAGGTTTTTTTTTTTTCCTCTGCATCTAAGATGAGCTCACTAATAGCCAAAGGAAAGCACTCTCATTTGCCAAGTTCCATACTTTGGAACACTACCTTTCCTAAGAACCTGAACTACAGTTTCTATTTTCATCCAAACCTTTCCCTGGCAATATTCACCACCTTTCCTTCCAACCCCTTGTGGGGGAATTACCGTAGAAACCTAGGCGGCTCACTAAGATGGCCAGTTGTCCCATTTTATATTAAATGGTCTGGTTTTCAACTGCTCTGTCTCCTGTCTGGTACTACTATGGATCCAGATGCTTTTTTTCCCCTTTAAAAAATTCTCAGTTCCACAGGTCTGGCCACCGGTCTCCGCAGCTCAAGCAATGTGCCTGAGGACACCCAGACCTGGTAGGAGGATGCAACTTCTCTGGAGCAAGAAGGGAGAGGGTTTGGAGATCCCTAGAAGAGACACTATAGGCTTTCATGGAACTGATGAACTTCTGAAAAGTGGAGTGGATGTCGTCATATTACACTGCATGACCGGTGCAGTACGACTGAGGTCACGTGCCTCTCCTTGTCCAGTGTTTGTGATGCCGGATAGAGCCACCCTACTGACCACATTATTTTTGATGAAAATTGAGCTTAAGGGACACCATCCTCCAGTTCGATGGCTTTCCCTCATCTTTAGGAGGCTGAAAGAGCAGCAGGCAGAGAAGGAAGTATGAGCTAAAGTCCCTCAAGTTTCTGGGACTTCAGTACCACATGTCCCAGGAGGCTCTGACAACACAGTCTGGCCCAGACACAGCAGGGCAAGCTGTCCAAGAGGGTGAAAGCAGCTGGCGGGGGACACGGTGAGAGTCAGGTAAACTGTTCAATTTTGCCAGAACGGTCCCAATCCTGGGATATTGGACTGTTTATCTAAAGTAGTTCAAAAAGCATCTGCAAAAACCCAGGACTGTCGCTAACACAGAGCAGCCTGCAGAAAAGCAGAGCCTCTTCGCAAACTCAGATAAACACACTACGCCTACTGGCCAGATTGGAAGCCCAATTTTCTATGAGATCTATAATCATTACAGTCCACTGAGCCTGGTCATTCTGCTCCACCCTGTCGCAGCTGCTCTTTGGGAGATTGTTAGGGAATTGAAAGGAGGAGGCTCGGGGAGGACCAGATGGCCACTGCAGGCTTATCCCCATGATCCTTGGCAGCTGTGGTACCCACAGAGATGCTGAATGACTCCATCCGGCCACCGAGGGGGTTATCCAAGGCTCCACTCCAAACTGCCCGGGGTGGCCATTCATCCAGTTTAATACTGGGCAGTCCAATTTTCAGCTGGCCGGCCTCCTGTCCGGAATGGAGAGGGCACCTTTGCCTTTGTATCCAGAGCCCGGACGCCTTCCACCTTGGCTCCTTCTGCATCATTCCTTGGCTTGGGTGTGACGTCCAGGTGAACAAGAATCCAGGACATTGGCTGGGGGGGAGGGGAAAGGAAAGGGCACGTATCCCCTGATCGTCCACAAAAGTGGAATGATGTCATTCTTTTTGTGGAATAACCAGTGCAACTCACGTCCCAGGACATTCGCCAGGTATTGCTACATCAGCCGAGAGCCGCTTGGCAGTCTCAAGTGCCATCAAATGCCCCTGTCCCTTACCCCTAAGTCCTCAAGCCACAGGTTTCTGAGGTGGAAGGACAGTGCCTTATCTCTATGCTGGTCCTAGCAAGAAGAGACTCAGATGATTACTTTGAGCACTCCAAAGCTTATCTCAGTGATATTTAACTTGCTAAATAGCAGGAAGAGCAGTGACTCAGGAAACAATAAAGGCCGTGCAGAGTAGAATTTAATTGGCAAAAATAATTTGAAGTACAGAAAATATTTATTTTTACCATCAGAATGAAACTATTGATTTTCTCTGCACACAAAATGTTTCGTACATATCCTGCACATACCACAGTAATACCCCAAATGCATTTTGAGAGTCTGGAAGATTCATCGGTGAGGAGGTTTGGAAAATCATTCTGTTAAAAATAATAAATAAATAAATAAATAAAAACATGCGAGGTTTTGAGGGCTTGGAAAATGCCAATGTGACTCACTTCCTGTTGGGGAGAAGTTCACTTTGCTATGGAAAGTTTTTTTGAAAGTTGATGAGCATTCAGAAAAAAGTTGCCTTCTCCTGTCAGAAAAAGGATGGATGAACTATCTGTGAGCATGGATGATTTTAGAGGATTTCTTTAAAGTGAAATACAGCCATGAGCGATAAAGAGTGGTTTACAAGAGGACAATTACTTGAACTTCGTTTCCCTTCAAAGCCCACATGCCATTTTGACGGCAGACAGCACCCTTCTGCTCATTGTGCTTTTGATTCTGGACACAATGGAGCTGCCCAGCAACAGCATTGGTTTTTTTTTTTTTTTGCAAAAGTTTTGCAAAAATACCAGACCAAGGAGACCATTCATTTACCTTTCTCCAAGAAATGAAGCAGTCAATTCCCTACGCCCTACCTGGAATCTCAGGAAGGGGCCAGTCTTCCTGCTACAATTGATCATATAAAAAAACAGTAAATAATCCAGTCTGACGGGGCAAAGAAAAAGAAAGCAGGAAAATCAGTGAGGGCCCCCTTGAATTAGAGCTACGATGAGAGGCTGAAGTTATACTTTCTGAGGAAAATTGGATGACGATACAGTAATTTTCATAATTATTGTCTAAAATCAAAGATGGGGAGAGGCACAGGGCTGGAAGAGGGAGCAAGAAAGGGAAGAGAGGACACAATGGGGGACAAGAGGGAAGAGGAGGAGATGAGAGGAAGAATTAAGGGGGCGGGGGGCTGCATAAGCATCCATTTAAAAATGAAGCAGTTTTCCCCCTGTCAAACTTTCCCTTCACCACAGACAGGGCCTTTCGTGCTTAAGAAAATTAGGAAGTTGGTGCAAGATGGAAGGGGATCTGTCTGGCCTCACCCAAAATCCCCGCTAACTCGACCATGACTGGATGTGAAAGGCAAGACTGACAACACACAGCCCCTAAACCTCGGCCCCCATAGACTTTAAGTTCCTAGAAGCTTTGGTCCCCTAACAACTCTGACCCCAAAATACCACTGACAGCTAAACCAACCCTGCATCCCCGGGAGCGACATTCAGTTGGTCAGTCAATCATATTTATTGAGCTTTCACTATGCGCAGAGCACTCTACGAAGTCCTCAGAAGAGTTCAATAGAACGACATAACAGACGTGTTCCCTGCCCACAATGAGCTTACAGTTTAGAGGGGGTCTAGATGCTGCAGTTAAGAGCTGCAAAGACACTCACCAGAAATCAGCAATAAAAATAATTATGGCATTTGTTAAGCGCTTACTGTGTGCCAAGCACTCTTCTAAGCACTGGGGTAGATAGAAAGTTATCAAATTGGACACAGTCCCTGGTCCACATGGGGGCCACAGTCTAGGTAGCAGACAGGAAATCAACTAGATATTGTCGGGGTACTAAACTTAACAATAATAATAATAATAATAATTGTGATATTTCTTAAGCACTTACGCTATGCCAGGCACTGTACTAAATGCTGGGGTAGATACAAGGTAATTGAGTTGGACCCATTCCCTGTCGACACATAGGGCTCACAGTCTTTAAATACTTATTTTACAGATAAGGGAGTTGAGACCCAGAGAAGTTAAGTGACTTGCCCAGAGTCAGGATCAAGATCCCGATCATTCTGACTCCAAAGCCCGTGCTCCATCCATTAGGCCATTCTGTTTACAAGACAATCACTTGTCCATGGTTCTGTCCGTTCTTCTCTGCCACTCTTAACTGGATACTGGATTGTTCCCAGAAAAACCTTCTCATTTTGATCTGACCGCAGAGTCAGAGACCGGGCTCGGGAGTCAGAGGTTGTGGGTTCTAATCCCAGCTCCGCCACTTATCAGCTGTGTGACTTGGGGCAAGTCACTGAACTTCTCAGTGTCTCCGTTGCCTCATCTGTAAAATGGGGATTGTCTGTGAGCCCCAGGTGGGAAAACCTGATTACCTTGTATCTACCCCAGCGCTTAGAAGAGTGCTTGGCACATAGTAAGTGTTTAACAAATGGCATCATTATTATTAGTATTATTATTAATGGCATTTGCTGAGCATCTACTTTAGGCAGGGCACTGTACTAAGCGGTTGGGAGAGAACAACAAAGGTAGAAAGAAGACACGATCCCTGCCCATGACACGCTTCTAATCTCAATTAAAATTTCCCCAATCAATTTATTAGGCGCTCTGGGCTGGACTTTTCTCTGCAGAATTAACACTGGCAAATCCTTGGTGGCCCTGAGCTAATCAATCCATCAACAGAATTGATTGAATGTCTTCTGTTTGCAGAGCACTGAACTCAGCATTTGGGGGAGTAAAACTGAATAATAGATCCAGACGCTGCTCTCAAGGAACTTTCGGGGCAAACGATTCACAATCACTATAGTTCTTGATAGGAAATGTATAGAAGGAAAAGAGACAAATGAATAAGAATCCAGATTTCTGACAAACATTCATCAGGACCTGGTGTCTCCAGTATCAGGATTAAGGGGGGTTTATGGATGGATGCGACCCGGGAAGGTGGGGCTTAATAGAGGAAGGTTTCCCAGAGAAGATGGGTTTTCTGGAGGGTTTGAACTTCGTTGGCTGATGTCAAGGATGAGATCCAGGGTCTTCCCCCGGAGATGAACGCAGCTGAAGGATGGTGAGTCAGCAGAGCATATCCCACACGAGGACATCTTCAAGAGCCAGGCAAGGAATCACTGGAGGAAAGAGACTTCTAAAGATTGACATTTTCAGACATGTCTGACTGGAGAGCAAAGAATTCATCCCTCCCTTTCACTTGTCTTCAACCTAGTGCAAGAGACTCTCCTGCGTGATCTAGAAAGAACCTGTAGAAAAGACCAGAGATGCAGTTAGCAGCTGAAATAATTGCTATAACTATTTTCTATGGCCTGTACGATCCATTTCAGCTCAGCCTGGAAAACTGGCCATGCATATGGAGTGTTTGGTTCAGCCAAGATCTTCAGAATGAAATGCTATATACAGAGAGAAAGAGAGAGAAAGAAAGAGAGAAAGAGAGAGTGTGTCAGGAGATATGGATTCCAGTCCCTGCTCTGTCCTTGGCCTCTTGTGTGCCCTTGGGCAAGTCATTTAATCTCTCTGGGCCTCAGTCTCCTCACCTGTAAAATGGAAATAAGATACCAGCTCTCCCTATTCTTTGGTTGTGAGTCAATTGTCTTTATTGTTTGCTGACTGTGTTCAGGACACTGTCTGAGCAATTGGGAGAGTCCAGTATAACAGAGTTGATAGCCACATTCCCTGCCCATGGCAAGCTGATGGGCTAGAAGGGAGATCTGGGCGGCACAGGAATTGTGTCTTATCAGATCATTTTGAACCTAGCCCAGTACTGAGAATAATACTTGACACTTGGCAAGCATTAAATAAATACCATTACTGACTAATGAGAAAACTCTGTGGCCTGGAAAATTCACTCTTCCGGGTGGTGATCTTTGGGAATGATTCACAAGAAAGTTAATGTCACACTTTCACCAGTTTGGCTAAATGAGGATCCCAGAGATTTGTACTCTCTCCTCTCCATGCCCCTTCCACCTCAACTGACTGAAAGCTAACCGACAGCAAGCCTCATTTAGGCAGCCAAGTTGACCATGGTCACTTTATAGAAGCCTTGATCAATATAGACCACTGAGGCAGGGTTACTCTCTGGTATCACTCCCCCTCCCTCTGTCTTCCTCAAAAATCCCACGAGACTCTAATTATCCTTGTAATGATCACCAGGACAATCACTCTCCCATATTTTACTAAGAATCGTTATATTTTTAAGCAAGTGACACGGTGTCATCCTCCTGCATAAATCCAATTCTCTTAATGTAGCATTTTTAACAATTTGGTTTACAATTCTCACTGTGGAACTTTGACATGACTAAAAGTCCATGTTAAATTAATTGTAAAAAATTACTTGAGCAGTGAAAATTACTGCCTGCACCCTGTCCTCCAACACAAGCACATGACATAACATAACATGACATGACATAAAGAGCAGTTCTGATCTCAAAGAATAATTATCTGGACACAGAAAATTTTTCCTGGCTCTCAGCATGACCTTTCAGAGAAATGAGTATTTCATAAAGGAAAATCCACTAGCCTGTTAATTCTGGAGTGTCCGTGAGCCATGAGGATCCCTCCTGCCATCCAGAACAAAGCACCGTGAGATCTCAGGCAAGTCATAATCGTGACTGTCACCCTCACCCCGGCCTCTACAGAAGAAGCTTCTCCGGCCTTGGGAAAAGAGACAGCACAGCTCAGAGCATACACGCTCTTGGAGAACTCATTTGTTTCCATGGATTCAACTACCATCTCTTTGTGGTCGATTCCCAAATCTTCACCTCCAGCTCTGATTTCTCTCCTACTCTGCAGCCTTCCATTTCCTCAGGATGTCTCTATCTGAATATCCTGGGAACAACTCACCCTAAACATGTCCAAAAAAGAACTCCTCATCTTCCCACCCAAACCTTGTCCTCCCCTGTCTTTCCCATCACTGTAGACAGTTATCACTATCCTTGCTAGTTCACAAGCCCATAATCTTGGTGTTGTCTTCAACTCAACTCTCATACAACCCACTTATTCAAGATATTCATTCATTCATTCATTCAATAGTATTTACTGAGCGCTATGTGCAGAGCGTATCTTACTATGTAAGATATCACCAAATCCTGTCAGGTCTGCCTTCACAACGTCACTAAAATCCATCCTTTTCTCACCATCTAAACTGCTATTATACTGCTCCAAGCATTTAGCCTATCCCATCTTGGCTACTGTCAATGCCTCCTTGCTGGCCTCCCTGCCTCCTGTCTCTCTCCTCTCCATTACAGTCCATATAATTCACTCTGCTGCCTAGTTCATTTTGCTAAAAATCCATTCAGTTCACATCTCTCTGGTCCTTCAGTGGTTGTCCATCCATTTCCACATTAATTGGAAACTCCTTACCACCAGCTTTAAAGCACTCAATCAGCTCGTGCCCTTCTACCTTACCTCATTGACCTACTACAGACTGATCTCGTCTATCTTGCCACCGACTCCTTTCCTATGTCCTCCCTCTGGCCTGGAACTTCCTCTCCTTCCATATATGCCAGACCACTACTTTCCCCAACGTCAAAGCCTTATTAATGTCTTATCTCTTCCATAAATTCTTCCCGATGAAGTCCTATTTTCTCCCAACTTCCTCTCCCTTCTGCATCATCTACGCACTTAAATCTGTCCCTACGGCATTTGGGATTCACCCCACCCTTAGCCCCACAATGCTTCAGTACATGATTATAAAGTACTTATTACTATTAATGACTGTCTCCCCCTGCGGACTGCAAGCTCACTGTGGATAAGAAATGTGTTTACCCATTCTGCTGTATTGTCCTCTCCCATGTGCTTAGTATAGTGTTCTGCACTCAGGAATCATTCAATGAATACCACTGATTGGTTGATTGATTAAACATTCTTCCCAACTTTCTCAATCTCCCACCCCATCTCCAGGGCAGAGGACTGAGGTCTTGGGGGACAACCTGGGCTGGAAGCCAGCTGGGCTAGAGTTCTTGGGCATAAATCCAACCAGGCTAGGGTGAAGTGCCTTATGAGGCTGAAGGCGCATTTGGCTGCTGAGACTTGCACTCCCACAAACTGCACAGAGACTGACTTAATCCCTTTGTGGGAAGGGAATGTGTCTATTCATTGTGATATTGTACTCTCCCAAGTGCTTAGTACAGTACTCTGCAAATGGTAAGTGCTCAAAAAGTATGATTGATTGACTGACTGCCTGGCCCATTTATTTGTGGATGGATGCCACAGCAGCGGTAACTGCTGGAAGAGCACAACCTCCTCGGTCTGAAGGTCCGCCATATCGCTCCAGGAACTCAGCTGAACTTGATCCCACACTAAGATCTGCTCTGAAGCAACGGTGGTGTTCTGAGATGAAAAAGCTAGCCAGATAAGGATTAATTAATTAATGTTGGTAATTGTTAAGCGCTTACTATGTGCGGAGCACTGTTCTAAGCGCTGGGTTAGATAGAGGGTAATCAGGTTGTCCCAAGGGAAGCTCACAGTCTTCATCCCCATTTTACAATTGCAGGAACTGAGGCCCAGAGAAGTTAAATGACTTGCCCAAAGTTACACAGCCGACAAGTGGCGGAGCCAGGATTAGAACCCATGACCTCTGACTCCCAAGCCTGGGCTCTTTCCACTGAGCCACGCTGCTTCTCTTAATTAGTTTATTTTAATTAGATTAATTTCAGGCCCTCAAATAACAGGTTATCAGGCACCATTACATTCTAAGTGAAGGAGATTTTGTATTTAGACAAACGGAAATATTCAAAAAATATTGCACGCTTTCATACCTCTCCAATTCTAAAGTCACTGTTATAATAATAATGTTGGTATTTGTTAAGTGCTTACTATATGCAGAGCACTGTTCTAAGCGCTGGGGTAGATACAAAGCAATCAGGTTGTCCCATGTGAGGCTCACAGTCTTCATCCCCATTTTCCAGATGAGGTAACTGAGGTACAGAGAAGTGAAGTGACGTCCACTGTCACATAGCTGACAAGTGGCAGACCCGGGATTCGAACCCATGATCTCTGACTCTATATGATATTATAGAATGTTGAGACTCCAATTATAATGCAAGCCCCTTGTTGGCAGAGGGTATGTGTTTTGCTTCTTTTGCACTCCCCAAGGTCTTAGGATAGGCTTTGCACTCAGGAGGCATTCAGTAAATAGCACTGAATGACTGACAAATTATTTTAGGAACCACTTATAATGGCAGCTGTGGTAAGCAGGAAGGCAGCTACAGAGAGGACAGAGGGTTGGGGTGGGGACTGGAGAAAGGGGAATATGAGAGACAGCAAAAGTGAAAGGAGAAGGTGTGTAGGGGTGTTGGCCAAGGAGCCAGGCATCAATTAATCATTTACTGAGCACTTACTGTCCAAAGATCACTGTACTAAGCTCTTGGGAGAGTAAATCACAGCAGAATTGGTAGACACGTTCCCTGCTCACCAGTCAAAAAAGGGGGACAAGACATTGAAATGAATATAGTACAGATCCATACCTAAGTGCTGTGGGGCTGAGAATGGGATGAAAATCAAGTGAATATCAAGGTAGGTGAGATTTAGCCATTCGATTGGAGTTCAGTGGGCCCTGAACTATATTGAAGTTAGAAACGGAGATAGTGGTGGGGAAGAAGAAGGAAAGAGGGACAAAAACAAAGAAGGAAAGATGATTTGAAAATCTCATCTCCTCCTACTACTCCTGGGCAGATTTCACGAGGATTTCTCCGAACCTGCCTCCACTCACAAAGGGCAGGTGCAGCACAATCAGCTCGGACACAATCTCTTTTCCAAATGGGGCTCAGAGTCCAAAGAGGATAACAGATATTTAATCCCCCCATTTTACGATTGAGAAAATTGAGGCAAGGATAAGGTCACCCAGCAGGAAATTGGTGGAGCTAAATTAGAACTCAAGTCTCCTGAATCCCAGTCTTGTGTGATTTCAACTACTCTAATCTGCATCTGAAAATTACCAGTTTTTCTGCTGACTACACCTTCCCTCTCTGTGTATTTCCAATAAAGCCACTAAAGTGTGCTTGCACACCGATGCTTTCCCAGTGACCAAGATGGAAAATTATAATAAATTTACATTTTTAGATGGTACCTCACACATTTTGCCAACTCGGAATGGTCTTACCCTGTTTTGCCTCGGCAATGGTGAAACCCTCATGTGGGACATACTGAAAATATGAAGCTTTGATTTTATTGGCCATGAAACTTGCACATATATACACCACACCTACCCACAAACACCTATATATGAAAGCAAACAAGTATACACAATACATATACACACACCATATACTTTATCTGTCTTCCCCCATCTTCCCCATCACTGTAGACAATACCACAATCCTCCCCATCAATCAATCACATTATTGAGTGTTTACTATGTAGAGAGACCTGCTTTAAGTGCTTGGACGAGTACATTGCAACAGAATTAGCAAGCACGTGCTCATATCGAGAGCCCGTAACCTCGGCATTATCCTTGACATCGCTCTTGTAGAACGCATGTATTCAATCTGTCACCAAAATCCCATTGATTATACCCTCACAAAATCGCTAAAATCCACTCTGTCCTCTCTATCCAAACGGTGGATCCAGTCACTTACCACATCTGCTTGACTACTGCATCAGCCTCTTCACTGACCTCCCTGCCTCCTGCCTCTCCCAGATCCAGTCCACACTTCACTCTGCTGCCCGGATCATTTTTCTAAAAAAAGGTTCAGTCCACCTCTCCCCACTCCTCAAAATCCTCTAATAGTTGCCCATCCACCTCTGCATCACACAGAAACTCCTTCCCATCTCCTTCAAAGTGCTCAATCATCCCCTACTATCTTACCTCACTGATTTCCCACTACAACCCAACATGCACACTTCGCTCCTCTATCCTCAACCCACTCACTGAAACTTGATCTCATTTGTCTCACCGCCCACCCCTTTCCCACATCCTCTGTCTCACCCGGAGCTCCCTCCTCCCTCCATATACGGTGGGCCACTACTCTCCCCACTTTCAAAGCTTACATTTCCGGGAGGCCTTCCCCGTCTAGGCCCTCAATTTTCCTACTCTCCCTCAATCAACCAATCAATCAATCCATCAATGGCATTTATTGAGCACTTACTGTGGGCAGAGCACCATACTAAGCACTTGGGGAGAACGATGTAACGATATAACAGAGTTAGCAGACACGGTCTCCCTTCTGGATCACCTGCGGACTTGGATTTGGACCCTTCAAGCACTCAGTACTCCCTCCTTTCTCTCAGCCCCACAGCACTTTTAATTTCATCTCCCCCTCTATTATTTAAGCTCCTGGTGGGCAAGGATCATCTACCAACTCTGATGTTTTGCACTCTCTCAAGAACTTAATACAGTGTTCTGCACACAGTAAGCGCTCAATAAATATGATTGAATGAATGAATGAATGAAATGTCACAGGCTCATGCAGTCCAGGATAAGGAATTCCCAAATACTTAGTATAGTGATGTATAAACAGTAGGTGTCCAATAAATACCACCGATTGATTCTGAGAAATGACATTCATAAATACTCAAGTGGTGGTTATAAATTTAAAATAGCGGAGACTACCTTAAAAGGATTGAAATTGATCTAGATGGCTTCCTGTTAATGTGTCAATTAATCCTTTGGGCTGCCAGTCCTAGGCAGTATGGAGGGCATAGTGGATAGTGCACGGGCCTGGCAGTCAGAAGGTTGTGGATTCTAATCCTGCTCTGCCTCTTGTCTACTGTGTGACCTTGGGCAAATCACTTCGCTTCTTTGGGTCACAGTTCCCTCATCTGTAAAATGGGAATTGAGACTGTGAGCCCCAAGTGGGAGCCGACTGTGTCCATCCCGATTTGCCGATTTGCTTGTATCCACCTCAGTGCTTAGTACAGTGCCTGGCATACAATGAATACCACGGTTATGATTATTAGAGTTTCATCATGTAAATAGAAATTGAGCAATGATATACAGATAGGGGTTCCATATGTTATCGAGCCATTCTGGATTCACAGATTGTACAGAGAAGCAGTGTGGCTCAGTGGAAAGAGCCCGGGCTTGGGAGTCAGAGGTCATGGGTTTGAATTCCAGCTCCACCACTTGTCAGCCGTGTGACCTTGGGCAAGTCACTTCACTTCTCTGGGCCTCAGTTACCTCATCTGGAAAATGGGGATTAAGACTGTGAGCCTCATGAGGGACAACCTGATTACCCTATATATACCCCAGCACTTAGAACAGTGCTCTGCACATAGTAAGAGCTTATTATTATTATTATTACTTTCAAGCCCTAAATCCACACTCTGATCTATGGATTTGAGAGCATGTATAGACAGGCTACAGAAAACAGGCTGAAGCATATCTGCCCATATGCAGAGGGAGAAGTCGGCGATAAGGGGTAGCACCTGGGCCACCTCGTACCCTGCCCATGAGCCCATCCTGCCTTGCACCATTACAGTGGGAAGGACAGAGACAGCAGCAGCATGAGGTGCCACAGAATTGAGAGTGATGGGTAGGCCAGGACCGGAGGGAGGAGGCCGGGCAGAGGAGGACCGGGGGATGAGGAGGGCCAGGACCGGGTGGAGGAGGAGATCCAGGACCATGCGGAGGAGGAGGGCCTGGAAAGGACGGTGGAGGTGTGCCAAGACCAGGCGGAGGAGGAGGGCCAGGATCTGGAGGAGGAGGAGAGCCAGGACCGAGTGGGAGATTAGGGACTGTAAGCCCGTCAAATGGCAGGGACTGCATCTGTTGCCGACTTGTTCATTCCAAGTGCTTAGTACAGTGCTTTGCACATAGTAAGCGCTCAATAAATATTATTGAATGACTAGGGTGAGGATTCATTCATTCATTTGCACTTACTATGCGCACAGGACTGTACTAACCGCTTGGAATGTACAATTCGGCAACAGAGAGAGACAATCCCTGCCCAATAATGGGCTCACAGTCTGAACGAGGCAGACAGACAACAAAACAAAACAAGTCATCTGGCACCAATATCATCAAGATAAATAGAATCCTACGTAGATACACATCATTAACAAAATAAATAGAGTAAGAAATAATATATACAAATATGCACAAGTGCTGTGGGGAGGGGATGGGGGAAGAGCAGAGGGAGAAGGGGGCAAAGGGAGGGGAGGAGGAGGAGAGGGAAAAGGAGGGCTCAGTCTGGGAAGGCCTCCTGGAGGAGGGCCAGGACCGGGCAGACGTGGACACTGGAG
The DNA here is from genome assembly GCF_004115215.2 of Ornithorhynchus anatinus. Lineage (NCBI taxonomy): Eukaryota > Metazoa > Chordata > Mammalia > Monotremata > Ornithorhynchidae > Ornithorhynchus > Ornithorhynchus anatinus. Next base: position 29,912,210 of record NC_041735.1, read on the forward strand.
CTGCAGTTGTGAATGTTGGGCTCTGACCCCCTAAGCACCGGAGCCCTCTGCTTTTCTATGGCTTGCAGCGGGATGGAGGGTGGCACTTTTCCTTTTCTTACAGTGGTTAAGTGTTTTTGTTTCATCTCTCTTTACCTGTACACAGCCAGTCCTCTGTCAACACTTTTATACTCAGATTCTGAGCCTCTTGAGAGCCCTGAAATTCTAATTCCCTCCTGTGTAGTTCTTTTCCCCCCCCGGGCTTAATAGAGTGGTATCTGTTAAGCGTTTACTATGTGCCAGGGACTGCACTAAGTGCTGAGGTGAAGAGAAGCAAATCAGGTTGCTCATAGTCCCTCTCCCATGTGGGGCTCACAATCTTAATCCCCGTTTTACAGATGAGGGAACTGAGGCCCAGAGAGGTTAAGCGACTTGCCTGAGGTCACACAGCAGACAAATGGCAAAGCTGGGATTAGACCTTCTGACTCCCACGACTGCATGCCACCCACTGACCTAATAAATGAAGCAGCATGGCTCAGTGGAAAGAGCCCGGGCTTGGGAGTCAGAGGTCATGGGTTCGCATCACAGCTCTGCCACTCGGCAGCTGTGTGACTGTGGGCAAGCTATTTCACTTCTCTGGGCCTCGGTTCCCTCATCTGGAAAATGGGGATTAACTGTGAGCCTCACGTGGGACAACCTGATGACCCTGTATCTTCCCCAGCGCTTAGAAAAGTGCTCTGCACATAGTAAACACTTAACAGATACCAACAACATTAAATAACTATTACTGTTAGGAAGGGGTCTGAGGAAGAGGATGATAGGTCCAATTTTCTCACAATCAGGGGATGCAGCAATAATAATGATAACAGCTGGGATTTTTAAATACTTACTATGAGTCAGGCCTGATATCAAGTCCTGGGATAAATGGATTTAATATAGACTGGGATATGGCATCGATGCCTGTCTACTTGTTGTGTTTTGTTGTCTCTCTCTCCCTTCTAGACTGTGAGCCCATTGTTGGGTAGGGATTGCCTCTATCTGTTGCCAAATTGTACTTTCCAAAGTGCTCTGCACACAGTAAGCACCCAACAAATATGCTTGAATGGATGAATGAATGATAGGTACCGTTTGATCGGCTGGGAAATAGGGCTCTTCTGTGCCAAAGGAGAGATTAGAACTGAGGGAAATGGAAATGACTTCTTGTTTCCAGAAGCTATTTTTGAATATGGCATAACTTCCCTAAATATTGTTTATTTTTTGTGATAACCAGGCCTGGATTAACTCCCTTGCAGGTACAGGGCTACTAGATTATGTAGGTTCCCTGAATACACATTTTTTTAAAAAAGATTTAAAACAAAATGATCACAACTCTGGCTAATAATGCTAATACTAAACTTGTCTTTTTATAATAATAATAATAATGATGGTATTTGTTAAGTGCTTACTTTGTGCCAAGCACTGTTCTAAGTGCTGAGGTAGATACAAGGTAATCAGGCTGTCCCACGTGGGGCTCACAATTTTAGAGAAGCAGTGTGGTTAAAGAAGCAGTGTGGCTCAGTGGAAAGAGCCCGGGTTTGGGAATCAGAGGTCATGGGTTCAAATCGTTGCTATGTCACTTGTCAGCTGTGTGACTGTGGGCAAGTCATTTCACTTCTCTGGGCCTCAGTTACCTCATCTGTAAAATGGGGATTAATTGTGAGCCTCATATGGGACAACCTGATTACCTTGTATCTACCCCAGAGCTTAGAACAGTGCTCTGCACATAGTAATCACTTAACATACCAACATTATCATTATTATTATTGTTATTATTATTAATAATCCCCATTTCACAGATGATGTAACTGAGACACAGAGCGGTTAAGTGACTTGCCCAAAGTCACACAGCTGATAACTGGCAGAGCTGGGATTAGAACCCAGGACCTCTGACTCCCAAGCCCATGCTCCTTCCACTAAGCCACGCTGCTTCTAGAACATGAAGAGCTTCTGGGCTTCATTTCTGTCTTAAATGTGTAAAATATAGTTTTAATTTTAAATAGTCAGCTTGTCTTTGATCAGCTTATATATATATATAATATGTAGACATATATATATACATATATATAATATATATACATATATTCATTCATTCATTCAATCGTATTTATTGAGCACTTGTATGTGTGTGTGTGTGTGTGTGTGTATGTATGTATATATATATACACACACATACATATATATACATAAATACAAACCAGAGTCCTACCTTGTGGGTAGGGATGATGTTTACCAACTCCATTGTATTGTACTTTCCCAAGTGCTTAGAACAATGGTCTGCAGAAAATAAACACTCACTAAATGCCACTGATTGACTGATTTTAAATATACCAAAAAATACAGATAGACACATATATAGTAACGTATGGAATGTTTGAGGCCTCCTATCCTGAGCCCTAGCCCCTGAGCTGCAGATCCTGAAGCCTCTTTGGAAATCTGGGCCCGGTTCCCAGTGGAAACCCGGCTGCTCCGGGAGCATTCCTTCTGTGTCCACTGCAATGTGCAATCGAAAACCAATAACGTGACGGGAAGAGTGCAGCTTCATAAATCCTATTCCGCACTCACCGCCCCAAGTTTCATCAACTTGGAAATGCAGCTGCTGAGGAAAAATCCAATATCCCAGGAGGTGGGGCTTGCTAATAAAATCACTCCTGCTTAAACCCGAAATACCATGCATATAAAGGATAGAGTTGAGAAAAAGAGCTAATGGATCCTCTAATTGTTTTGCCAGAAATAGACTTCCCCCGCCTAGTAACGAGATCGGAAGGTTAAATTTTAAATAAAATTATAATCTTAATTATTGATGACGATGACTGAGTCCCCCTCTAAGAGTGATGAACACAACTTTAGGAGAACTGGGTGTGTAGAGGGGAGAAGGAGAGAGTAAGAGACAGAGAGAGAGGGCTATCTGGATTAGGCACTGATGACACAATTAGTGAATTAGTTGGTGAAAGAACACATTCGTAAACATCGCTCCACAGATGAGCGGAAGGGATGGGGGAAGAGCAGAGGGAGAAGGGGGCAAAGGGAGGGGAGGAGGAGGAGAGGGAAAAGGAGGGCTCAGTCTGGGAAGGCCTCCTGGAGGAGGGCCAGGACCGGGCAGACGTGGACACTGGAGCTGCAGTTGTGAATGTTGGGCACACCTTTTCCCCCAAAACTGTCCTTTAGGGTGCTGCTCTGCCTTGCTCTATTTGATACTGACAAGTTCCTGTCTGTGTTGACAAATCTGCCCTTTGGCTCACCTGATCCTCCAAGTCTCTGCTCAAAGAAAGCCTGCCTCCTGAAAGTCATAAGGGAGGCTGGTCTGTACTCAACAGTGCCTCATTGTGTCTTTAAAGAACGTGTTCGATCCTCTTTCCTTGCACATATTCCGCTGCTTCTGCTTCATGCTGCTTCTCCTTAATGTCTGTTTTCCCATCTAGACTGTAAGCTCATTAGTGGCAGGGAACATATATTCATTCATTCAATAGTATTTATTGAGCGCTTACTATGTGCAGAGCACTTTACTAAGCGCTTGGAATGTACAATTCAGCAACAGATAGAGACAATCCCTGCCCAATGACGGGCTCCCTGTCTAATGAAGCATTATGGCTCAGTGGAAAAAGCCTGGGCTTGGGAGTCAGAGGTTATGGGTTTGAATCTCGGTCTGCCACTTGTCAGCTGTGTGACTGTGGGTAAGTCACTTCACTTCACTGTGCTTCAATTACCTCATCTGTAAAATGGGGATGAAGACTGTGAGCCTCACGTGGGACAACCTGATTACCTTGTATCTAACCCAGTGCTTAGAACAATGCTCTGCACATAGTAAGCGCTTAACAAATACCAATATTATTATTATTATTAATCGCTGCTAATTCTGTTGTACTTTACTCGCCCAAGCACTTAGTACAGAGCTCTGCGCATAGTAAGCGTTCAATAAATATGACCGATTGATTAATTTACCATGGGTGAGTCACTTAACATGACTCAACTCCACCTAAGTGACTCAACGTCTCTGTGCCTTAGTTGTCTCATCCTTAAAATGGAGATTAAATCCTTCTCCCTCCAATTTAAGGCCGTGGGTCTCATGTGGGACAGGGACTGTGTGTCCCAGCCTGCTTATCTTGTATCTGCCCCAGCATTCAGTACAATTCATGGCACGTAGTAAGCATTTAACAAGTACCACACGGGAAAAAAACAACCAACCAAAACAGCACCAGTTACTGCAAACAATAAAAATGACAGCTTTTGTGTGGGGACAATATGGTCAGGCTGATGATACTGGAATGGCCTTTCCAGTCACACACTCACTAGAGGTGACTTTCACCCTCTGTGAAAGGACGAATGTATCTTGCCAATCCCAAGCCTCTTAAAGATGCGGGAGTTTCCCAGAATTTTTTTTTTAACGCCATGGATTTTTGCCAAAGGCAGAATGGAAAGTGCATTATTAAACACTCTTTGTCCTAGCAATACTATCGAGAGCAATAATTTCACATGTTTCTCGAAAAATTCATAGAGGAAGACAGATTTCCTTTTCTTCTCCTTTCCAGGTGAACCAAATTCTATTTTTGAAATGCTTTCTGAAAAATGCCAAGAACAGTTTTCCATTAAGTGAAAAAAAGAACACAAAACCCCTTTTGATGTTCAGCTGAGTAGGCATTAACCACAACAGTTGAAATGTAATACTATGAGAAAGTACGATGTCATCTGACTACGGCTCAAATAAATCAGAGGGCACTCTCCTCATCATCCCAGTGTTCTGCATCTTTTCCAAGGTGGAATATGGTCTCAACGCACCTGGAACCTTTATTCATTCATTCATTCATTCATTCATTCATTCACTCAATCATATTTATTGAGCACTTATTTTGTGCAGAACACTGTACTAAGACCCTGGGAGAGTACGATACAAAAATAAACAGCTGCATCCCCTGCCCACAATGAACTTACAATCTAGAGGGGGATAACAGTGCAAAAGGGAAAGCTAAACAGAACAAATAACCCAAAGAAAGGCACAGGGAGAGATTTTCATGAACTGGGGGGAAGATACACCAGGAGAAATCATATCAAAGTTGGTAACGTCAAATTTAACATTGTAAATGTTCAGCTTGGAGAAACGTTTTCCAGGACATCTCTTTACCTAAAGAAAGAAATTGAGCAAAATGTATTCTGTGCCTTCTTTTTCCTTTAAAACCTGAAGAGGACTATGTGATGGACCGTCAGGATCAACCTCACTGCTTCAGAGCTGTTATGTAAGCAAGGAAGGGATCTAGGCCTCGATGCACCCAGAATGAAACCTGCTGGCATCTACACCCCCAGTGATCGGACCAAGTGCTTGCAAGTCACTTGACTTCTCTGTGCCTCAGTTACCTCATCTGTAAAATGGGGATTAACTGTGAGCCTCCTGTGGGACAACCTGATTACCCTGTATCTATCCGGTGCTTAGAACAGTGTTCTGCACATAGTAAGTGCTTAACAAATACCAACATTATTATTATTATTATTATTCAAACAGCCAACCTTTTCTCCATGGACCTCTACTCCCAACTGGCAAGTGTCCTCTTCGTGGGAAGCAGGAGGGAGTTCGGGATTTTGACTACTCTCTATTCTGTAGCTGCCCCACTGTCTCAATGTACTGCACCCTCTCCAGCCTGCCTGGGGGGTTCGACGGCAATGAGCTAGAATCCCCAAGTCAGTAGTGAAACATTCAGAATTTTGAGTCTGAGGAATTCAAAGTGCAGAGCTGCCGGCCTTAAGAATCAGCATTTTCCTACCCCAAAACACCTGAGATACCAGAAGTTCCTCTGAAAAACTCAGCTTTCCTTTTCTTGACTACCCATGGTGAGCTTTGCAATTAATTATGTTCCATTATTACGGATCATCAATTAGCCCAAAAGGTTGCAGAGATGGTGAGTGTGCTGAAGAAGGCAGAATTTAATGAGAATTTGAGACTGGTAGGGCAGTAAATTTCTTTCTTGTTAATAATTAAAGTAGATAACTTATGTTTTTATTTATAGCTTCCAGAAATATCCGGCTCATTTCTGTGCAGTGCACTGTCAGCTAATCATCTGCTTGTCAGGATCTGACTTTAGCCATTGTGTTTTATTATGGGTAGGTACACCCTGCTTTTCCTTTCCTGAGCCTTTCCACCTCCCGCCCATCTGTACTAAAATTAAATCCTCTAATGTCTCAGGCTCTGTCCTCTGTCTCCTGTTCCTGGTGTCATCTTTACGTTCCCCGATCTCCTGGCCCCTCGAGCGATGATGCAAAGTCGAGAGAGATGAGAGGACACTCCTTCCCCCCACCCTCCCTTTACCTGTTTCAATTTCCCAGACGTAAACGGAATCATCCTCGCATCCGACGATTAAGAAGTTTTCCTCGGGGTGCCATTTGATGATCCTCACAGGAAAGAGATGTTTCCGAGCACGCAGAAGGCATGACTTTTCCTCCAGGTGGAGAAGGGCGACCGAATGGTCACCGCACACACAGCAGACGATCCCATGCTCCTTCAGCTGCAAAATCAATGCCAGGCAGAGGTTAGCCACTCACTCTGGACCATCGGCTGGTGGCTAATTTTAAGCCGAGTCCATGAGTGAAGGTGTTTTTTTCCAACGGGAGATCAAGTGGTCAGTCTCCGAGGAGGCCAGAATTGCTGGGTTTCTGCTCCTGGTTGGTATTTTCACTTTGTCCTTCTTCACCAATTCACAAGGAAAGTCTTTCCTGAAGAGCTCAAGGTCCTAGAGAAAGCCTACAGACCCCTAGTATCACTTAAACCCTACAAACTTCAGAAGGAGCAGGGAAATCAAGAAGCAAGTCCGAGTGTCCCAAGTGAAGCAAGGGGTGGACAATTATTATTACTGTTTTTATTATACAATTGTATTATCAATAATAATAGTGGTATTTATTAAGCACTTACTATGCGTACAAAGCACTGGGGTAGATATGAATTAATCAAGTCAGATACAGTCCCTGTCCCACATGGGGCTCACAGTTAAAGTAGGAGGGAAAACAGTCACTCCCCATTTTACAGATGATGAAACCAAGACCCAGAGAAGTTAACTGTCTTGCCTGCGCTCAAAGTTACCTAGCAGGCAAGTGGCAGAAGCCGGATTAGGAGCCGGGTCCTCTGATTTCCGGGCCTGAGAACCTTCCACTGGACCACACTGCTTCTCAAAACCCCTGGGAAGCCCCCACAGCCAAGAGGGATAAACCTGGCCGAGCCTAAGCCATTACTGAAGATAGACCAAGCTGCAGCTAGTGCTGAATTAGGTGTGTGCCAGTCAATACATTCAACTATTCTGGGAACTGTCGATTAGTCGGGGATTTGTGAGGCGGGGGACGGTGTCCTGCCTCCTGCTGCTGGCCTTTTACCTGTCTCACCTCTCATGTGCTCCTCTGCCAGTGCTGACTAAGAAAGCGAAAAGGAGTTGGTGGTTCGGCAAGAAGATGCAGTCAGGGGAGCACGTTGGGATACTCGGCTAAAATTGGATAACCCAGGTGGGTTCTAAACCCTCAAATGGTCCGGACGAGTCTCTGCCCTGCAACTCGAGGGAAACTGGACTCCACTGCACTGGGCAGAAGCAGGTTTGCACCAGAGAAGCAGCGTGGCTCAGTGGAAAGAGCACAGGCTTGGGTGTCAGAGGTCAGGGGTTCAAATCCCGGCTCAGCCACTTGTTAGCTGTATGACTTTGGGCAAGTCGCTTCACTTTTCTGGACCTCGGCTACCTCATCTATAAAATGGGGATTAAGACTGTGAGCCCCACATGGGACAACCTGATCACCTTCTATCCTCTCCAGCACTTAGAAGAGTGTTTTGCACGTAGTAAGCGCTTAACAAATGCCATTATTATTATTTATTATTACTACTCGGGCGCAGGGTTCTTGAAGAACCTCATGTTATGGAAACACCAAGTGATTGTAACCCTGACTCAGTGGAAATTAATGAGCGAAGGCAGAGGTGGTTCAATGATATCCCCATGACTGACAATGTCGATACAAATCCCTATATTTCTGTCACGGCCTCTCCACCAAAATGCTTAATGCTCTACCTCGGGCCGATCACTGTTATTTTACTGTATTGATTACCATCAAGTTTTTAAAACACCGAGAAATAAAAGTCCTGAGCCATGTGGACTTCGATAGGCATCACACTCCTGGGCACAACTGTTCCTTTCCATCCTAAAACTACTTGGGCCACTGGGGATCGTGCTGTACCAGAGCAGACTGGTGCTGTGGGGAAAATATTCCCTCAAACTTCCATTGCTAAAGCTACATAATGAAAGCAGGCGTCCTAGGCCGAAACCAAGTGAATTTCCAAGCAGGGCGGCTGTGAGAAATCTTTTCTCATGACAACTTCCCAATCAAATAAGCCTAAAGGAATAACTGAGTCAAAGAGAAGACAGTAGCATTCAAGAGAAATTGGTTCTCAGGCAGAACACGGCTGACATGATCCAGGTCTACCACTTACCCTGTAGTTTTCTGGTGACATTAGAAGGTTGGTTATGGGACCAGCTTGCAGAGCAAACTTATGCAAAATCTCTTCCGTAAAAATGTCCCACCAGACAACGCAGGAATCCTGGTCCCCCGACACCAACCAGCTCTGGTCAAACTTGGACGATTGGCCATGGGGATAAAGCAATGAAGTGACGCCTCTGTTGTGGCCAAGGAGAACTTTGTGGGGCAGCAGCTCTAAAAAAACACAAACAAAGATTTGGCCATCGCTGCTACGACAGAAACCCGGCCATCTTTAATATCTTTTTCCATAAAATGCAGCTTTGACCTATTGGAGGGATTTCTCCTGAGGCTGACAGTTCAAATTATGCAACGGACTCCTTGAGCAGCTTCTAAAAGGGCTTTAGAATACAGGCCTGACCAGCAATTGGGAACACATTTCCCTTAGGTCTTCGAATTGCTGCCTGACCCTTTCCAGTGTGGAGAGTTCCTGCCTCTCTGAAGACTGAGAGACAGATTTCTTATTCCCTTGACCAGTGGCTACTGCCCTTAAGTTAATTACCAGAGGTTCCCGGGCCAAAGGTCCACAAAAATAAATTATCGACTGCCAATTGCCCTCAAGTTCCCTTAGACCAGCCTTTCTAATAAGAACAGAGAATTTACAAACCCCGTAAATGATCCTACCACCTAATTTATCCCTGGAAGAGCGCCTGTGGGCAAAGCAATATAGTAAAATCCCAGTATTTATCTCTTCTTCAGGCTACTGAAATACTCTGGTCACTGAATACACCACTACTCATGTTGTATATCTACACTGCGTGGAGCTTCAGATAAACAGTTCATACACTTCTTTGCTCTAATGCTCAGCTCCTCGCTGTACCTTGTTCTCATCTCTTCCTCCACTCCCCCATCCTGATCACATTTCTGCCCATTTTCAAATCCTTCAAGCTTACCTCCTCCTGGAGACATTTCCAGGATATATTCATCTTTCTCCTGGTTTTGTCCACCCAACTACCAACTCAGTACTTTGCCCAAAGTACTAGTATGGAAGCACTCCCTCACTCACCGAAATACTTTCCTTCATGTTGTGCTCTGCAAATTTATTAGTGTCTATCTCCCCCACTGTATTTGAAGCTCCTAGAGGGTAGGGATTAATCAATCCATCATTAAGTGGTTAATTAGCACACACACTGTACTGGGGAGAGTATAATACCAGTTGGCAAATACAATCTTAGCCTTCAAGGAGCTTAGAGCATAATGGGGGAGACAGAGATAAAGGTAAATTATAGATATGAGGATATGTACATAAGTGCTGTGGAGGTGTGGTCGGGGGGTAATTAAGTGCTTGGGGTTGAGACTAATAATAATAATAATAATGGTATCTATTAAGTGCTTACTATGTGCCAAGCACTGTTCTAAGCGCTGGGGTAGATAAAAGGCAATCAGATTGTCCCACATGGGGCTCACAGTCTTAATCCTCATTTTACAGTTGAGGGAATTGAGGCCCAGAGAAATTAAGTGGCTTGCCCAAAGCCACACAGCAGAAAAGTGGCGGAGCTGGGATTAGAACCCATGTCCTCTGACTACCGAGCCTGTGCTCTTTCCACTTAGTCACGCTGCTTATCCGTATGGGAGAGACTGAAAGGAGGTAAAAGAGGGTAGGGGGAATGAGAGTTTAGTCCTGGAGGAGATGTGAGTTCAGTTGGGCTTTGAAGATGGGGAGAGTGCTAATCTGCCAGATATGGAGGAGGAAAGAGTTTGAGGCAGGAACTCAATCAGTCGATCCCTACTATTTATGGAGGGCTTACTCTTAATAGTGCAAGACACTGTACTAAACAGTTGGAAGAGTGCAAAAGAATGAATTGACACTATCTCTGCCCTCAGGGAGTTTATAATATATATATATACGTGGCTCAGTGGAAGGAGCATGGGCTTTGGAGTCAGGGCTCATGAGTTCGAATCCCAGATCTGCCACTTGTCGGCTGTGTGACTGTAGGCAAGTCACTTAACTTCTCTGGGCCTCAATTCCCTCATCTGTAAAATGGGGATTAAGACTGTGAGCCCCACGTGGGACAACCTGATTCCCCTGTGTCTACCCCAGCGCTTAGAACAGTGCTCGGCACATAGTAAGCGCTTAACAAATATCAACATTATATATATAGATTTATTTTCTAGCGAGGGACACGAGAATATATTATAACCGTAATTTACAAATTATAAACCATAGAATGTAAATAAATGTACCTAAGTCCAACAAAAAGGTATACCAATATACCAATTTACCATATATATATATATAGATTTATATTCTAGCGACGGACACGAGAATACATTATAACCGTAATTTACAAATTATAAACCATAGAATGTAAATAAATGTACCTAAGTTCAACAAAAAGGTATACCAATATACCAGTATACCCAAGTGCTTAGGTGAAATGGAAGTGATCAAGTGGCAACTGGTAGGGAATATAGGATGGGGAGATGAGAGATCTATTAGGAAATCTTTCCCGTAGGAGCTGTGATTTCCAAAGGGCCACGAAGATGAGAAGAGAGTGGTGTGTTGGATGTGAGCGTTCTAAGCAGGAAAGGGGCCGTGAGAAAGTGTTGGGTGATGAGAGAGATGAGAATGAGGCACGGAGAATAGGTTGGCATGAGAAGAATGAAGCAGTAGGAGGGGAATGAGGATAAGTAGTGGGGGGTGGAGCGAACTGAGTGAATGCCTTAAAGACACTGGTTAGAAGTTCTAGCTTGATGCAGTGAGGAATAGGGGCTCTTTAGGTAGAAGAGACAAGCAAAGTGCAATGTTTCAGTAAAATAATCCGGGCAGCGGAGTAAAGCATGGACTGGAAAGGAGAGAGACTGGAGGCAAGAGAAATCAGTGAGGAGGTTCATGTCAATCAATCAGTTTATCAATCATATTTATTGATAGCTTATTGTGTGCTTGGCAATTGGGGAGTACTATACAACAATACAACTGACACATTCCCTGCCTTCAACAAGCTTACAGTCTAGGGGACGAGCTTCATCTAATTATTGTACTCTCCTAAGCGTACTGTGTTTTGCACCTGATAAGTGCTCAAAAAGTAGTATTGACTGGTGAATGACAGCCTGACCAGCTCTGATCCAATTATCTCACCCCTACCCCTGGGTTGAGCACAGAGTTTGCCACCGGGGCATTTATTAAACCCGAAGCCACGTCCCAGGGAAGCATTTTCAAATCAACTCATAAACTGAATAGGGCCCAGTAAAATCTCCCTCAGTTACCTCTTAGCTGGGAAACACCTTCCAAAAGCCTGGCTCTTGCGGCATCCAAAGCCAGAGTAATGAAGATTCTGCCGTCTTCGCACCCACAGATGAGTCTGTTGAGATGGGGAACGTACACAGAGGACGTGACAACAGCTCTTCCTCTCCCACCTCTGGGGACATAGAGGTGGTCAATGATACTCTGGGAGATGGTGTGGTCTGTGTCGAAGTTGTCTTGCAGGGCCCATGTGGTAGTTACTGGGATCTCTGCAAAACAGGGGATCCGATCATTCACCAAAGAGGGAGACAGTCGAAGAGCTGGGGACCAAGGTTCCTTTTCAATAGTATTTATTGAGTGCTTACTATGTGAAGAGCACTGTACTAAGCGCTTGGAATGTACAATTCGGCAACAGAATTTTCAGAATTTTCCTCTATCTGAGGTTTGGTTGGTCAAGGGGGAGGGTAAGAGGGTAAAGTTATCAGGGACAGGGAATGTGTCCTGTGCGTCTCGTTGCTTTTTCCCTACTACTTTGTACAGGACTTTGTCTTCAGTGAGAGCTCATTAAACTCCATTGCCGCTAATAATAACTGTGGTATTTGTTAAGCGCTTACTGTTCTAAGTGCTGGGGTAGATACAGGGTCATCAGGTTGTCCCACGTGGGGCTACAGTCTTCATCCCCCTTTTATAGATGAGGTAAGTGAGGTCTAGAGAAGTGAAGTGATTTGCCCAAAGTCACACAGCTGACAAGCGGCGGAGGCGGGATTAGAACCCATGACCTCTGACTCCCAAGCCCGCAATCTTGCCATTAAGCCACGCTACTTCTCTGCCAAGAAAAAAGTATTTGTTAAGCGCTTACTATGTGCCAAGCACTGTTCTAAGCGCTGGGGTAGATACAAGGTGATCAGGTTGTCCCACGTGGGGCTTACAGTTTTAATACCCATTTTATGGATGAGGTAACTGAGGCACAGAGAATTAAGGGACTTGCCCCAGGTCACACAGCTGACAAGGGGCAGAGGCGGGACAGGGACTGTGTCTAAAGTGATCAATCAATAGATCGTATTAATTGAGCACTTACTCTTTGCAGAGCGCTGTAATAAGTGCTTTAGAGAGTACAGCTCCCACCTATGTATTCCCTCCCACGACTCTGCACACAGTAAGCACATAATAAATACTCTTTCATCTATCAGTCAATCGATTATTGAGCACTGGGGAGAGTACAACACAATTAACAGACATGTTCCTTGCCCATAACGACTTTAATGTCCAGAGGGAGAGACAGGCATTAATATAAATACATAATTTATAATCTGTAACTTCCATATGTCTATATTCTAGTGTTAACATGTCTACTACTGTGTTCTTCAGATCTATTTTTCCTACCAGGAGTCAGAAGACCTGGTTTCCCACCCTGGCTCTGCCAAGTGTCCACTTGGATAAGTCAATTAAATTCTCTGCCACGCTGTTTCTTCATCTGTAAATTGGGATTCAATACCTGTGCTCCTTCCCCGTTAGACAGCAAGCTTCACATGGGGCAGTTATCTCACTTGATTATCTTGTATCTACCCCAGTACTTCTGTGCAGCGCTTGGCACCGATGAAGCATACATCAAATACCAAAATTATTATTGCCTGGGCAGGTGAGAACTTGCATCTCCTGGCAAGGGGCCCTACCTGACTCCTTCTTGGGCTCTAGCAGGGAGCAAGTGTTTCTTGAATTGGAATTCTCATTCAAATCTGTATTAGTACATCTTTGTTTTCTCTAGCCCCTGAAGAGGCTCCTATAATCCTCAGCCAGGCTGACCTAGGGAAAGACTATCCCCTCCTTCTCCGTCGTCACCCGCTCTCCCTCTGGGTCACCTAGCCAGGAAGCTGCCTCACCTTTGGGGGAGCCATCGAACTTGGACACTGGGACATCGGGGATGTGCCACAGAGTAATTCTTCCAGATGCTTCTCCCGAGAAGAGAACCTTATAAAAGGGCTCCTTCCTCTCGTTCAAGTAGCCCATCACAAAGGGATAGCTCTGAAACAGAAAGAGGACAATTGGAGGGCCAGTTGCTCCCCCAGTAGGGGCCAGGAATGGGGAGGGGGAAGGTAACTGGGGAATCCAGAGAGGGAAAATTCCTTGCAAAGATGGGCAATCCCCCCATATACTCACATAAATACACATACACACACCCCACCCCACCCCCAGACCACTCAGACCCATTCTTATTAGAACATTTGGACTGTGTTCTGGCAGGACCCCTCATTATAGAAATCTCCTACTGTAGTATTTATTTCCATGTATCCGATACAAAAACACACATGCACACACCCGCTCTTTCTTCTGACAATGCATCGTACTCTGCAAACAGGAAGCACTCAATAAATACGATCAAGTGAATCTGAGCGGGCCCACATTGCTAGATGAGCATTCCCTTCTAGCCTGGCAAGATTCTAGCTAAAACACACATTCTGGCAGGACCGACTCATCGTCCTTGAATTAAAAATCTAGACCTCCAGTCGTGGGAGGACTGGGCAAGGTAACAATTTTCCCAGCACAGGCAAGGTAGCATTAGGCAATAAATGGAAGGTCCAGTAAACTGCAGCCCGAAAAGCTGCCTGGTTCCTCCAAACATCTATCCAACCATCCAAGAGTTCTCATTCATTCATTCACTCAATCGTATTTATTGAGCGCTTACTCTGTGCAGAGCCCTGTACTAAGCGCTTGGAAAGTACAATTTGTTGCCAATGGGCTCACAGTCTAGAAAGAGGAGACAGACAACAAAACAAAACAAGTAGACAGGCATCACTGCCAACAAAATAGATAAATAGAACCATAGATTAATGCACATCATTAATAAAATAGAGCAATAAATATGTATGAATATACAAAAGTGCTGTGGGAAGGGGGTAGAGCAGAGGGCAGGAGTTGGGGCAATGGGGGGGAGGAGGAGCAGAGGGAAAGGGAAGGCTCAGTCTGGGAAGGCCTCCTGGAGGAGGTGAGCGCTCAGTAGGGCTTTGAAGAGGGGAAGAGATTTAGTTTGGCAGATGTGAGGAAGGAGGGCATTCCAGGTCAGAGGTAGGACGTGGGCCAGGGGTCGAGGGTGGGACAGGCGGGAACAAGGCCCAGTGAGGAGGTTAGCGGCAGAGGAGCAGAGTGTGTGGGCTGGGCTGTAGTAGGAGAGAAGGAAGGTGAGGTAGGAGGGGGCAAGGTGATGGAGAGCTTCGAAGCCAATAGTGAGGAGTTTTTGCTTCATGCGAAGGTTGATAGGCAACCACTGGAGATTTTTGAGGAGGAGAGCGACATGCTCAGAGCGTTTCTGCAGAAAGATAATCCGGGCTTATCTCTAGACTGCAAGCTTGTTGTGGGCAGGAAATGTATCTGTTTATTATGATACTGTACTCTCCCAAGCACAGCTTTGCTCACAGTAAGCACTCAATAAATACAACTGAATGAACGAATGAATCCATGGGACAGCTGTCGGGTGACTTCCCTTCATAGGGTCAGAGGTTTCCTCCTTCCCAACTGAATCAAGGTTCCTCACAATAGGTGAGAGGGTCAGCAACAATTCCACCAACCTCAGTCACCTTGTGAAGGAAGCCAATATCTACTATCAGTCTTTGTCACCCCTAGCAGGTCAATCAACAGTATTAATTAAGCATCCCCCAAGAGCAAAACACTGTACTAAATGCAAGGGAGAATACGCCAGAAGACGTATTTCATACGTCTCATATCATTGCATATCCTAACAGACCTACAATCTAATGGGAATGAATTACCCCGGCGATTTATCCCCACTCGCTAGTGGTTCCTTATTCCACGAATGACTCAGGCAGGCTGGATCAGAAATCTCAACAGGACTCAGAGACACTGAGTTCGCACACTGGGGAAGGAGAGTCTGAGAGGAAAGCTTTTCTTCTGGACTGAAACTACAAGGGTCCAAACTAAACCATCTGTGCCAGGCTCGGATTTGGAGGGAGCACGTCAGGCAGCCAAGGGCAGGTTTGAAACAAAATAATAATAATAATAATAATAATAGTAATGGCATTTGTTAAGCGCTTACTACGTGCAAAGCACTGTTCTAAGCGCTGGAGAGGATACAAAGTGATCAGGTTGTCCCACGTGGGGCTCACAGTCTTAATTCCCATTTTACAGATGAGGTAGCTGAGGCACAGAGAAGTGAAGTGACTTGCCCAGAGTCACCCAGCAAGAATAGAAGCCAGATTCTTCTGCCTCCCAGGCCCATGCTCTTTCCACTAGGCCATGCTGCGATGGAGCTAGGGGAAGGGTGAACATCCAACTGCTTTAGGGGTAGAGACCAATTTGTGAAGGAATGAGAAGGGAAGGGTTTGTCGGGGGAGGAAAGCCTTAGTTGAAGAAGGCTTCATGGAAGAGATAGATTTTAGTAGAGATAGATTTTGGTCTGCTCTAAGGGGGAAGGAAGTTTCAAGCCAAAGGGAGAACATGGACAAGGGGTCTGTGGTGAGCGAGACAAGATCAAAGTACAGTGGGGAGATTGGTGTTAGAGGAGTGAAGTGTGTGGTTAGATTGCAGGAGGAGATCAAGAGCCAATTGAGCACTTTAATGCTTTCTGTCTGACGGAGAGAGGGATGTGGGACCACTGGAGGTTTTTGAGGAGAGGGAAGATGTGGACGGTGGGGTTTTTTTTTAGAAAAATTAATGCTGCAGCAGATTGGAATATGGACTGGAGAGGGGAGAAGTGGGAGGCAGGGAGGTCAGCAAGGAGGCTGATGTAGTAGTCAAGATGGGATACAAGTGCTGGATCAGCATGGGTGAAGTTGTAGAGATTTTGTGAAGCTAGAATCAACAGGATTTGGTGACAGGCTGAATGTGTGGGTTGAAAAATAATAATAATAATAATGATGGTGTTTGTTAAGCACTTACTATTTACCCAGCACTGTTCTAAGCACTGGGGTAGATACAAGGTAATCAGGTTGTCCCATGTGGGGCTCAGAGTCTTCATCCCCATTCTACAGATGAGGTAAATGAAGCACAGAGAAGTGAAGTGACTTGCCCAAAGTCACTCAGCTGATAAATGGCAGAGCCGGGATTAGAACCCATGACTTGTGACTCCCAAGCTCGTGCTCTTTCCACTAAGCCAATGAAGAGGTGAGTTGAGTACTTGCCAAGGTTATGCACTCGTGAGTAAAGGTAGGATGACAGTGTTGTCTAGGGTCGTGCAAAAGTCAAGGAGAGGACAGGGTGCAAGGGGGAAATTGGGGAGTTTTGTTTTGAACATGTTAAGTTTGAAGTATTGGTGAGACAGCCAAGTAGAAACATCCTGAAGGCAGGAGGAAATGCAAGACTTCAGAGAAGCAGAAAGGTCAGGTCTGAAGATGTAGATATGGGAATCATCCACATAGAGATGGTATTTGAAGCCAGAGGAATGAAGGAGTTCTCCAAGGGAGTGGGTGTAGATGGAGAATAGAAGGGGCCCCAGAGCTGAGCCCTGAGGGACTGTCATAATTAGGCGTGGGAGTCAAAGGAGGGGCTATCAAAAGCCACTGAGAGGGAGTGTCCAGAGAGGGAGGAGGAGAAACAGAGGAAGGCAGTGTCAGTGAAGCCCAAGTTAGTGTTTCTGGGAGGAATGAAGGTAGTCGAGAGGTCAAGGAGGATCAGGATGGAGGAGAGGTCAATGGATTTAACCAGGAGGAGGCCGCTGGTAATCTTAGAGAGGGCAGTCTCTGTGGAGTGAATTGAGTGGAAGCCACACAACAGGGAGTCAAGGAGAGACTTGGAGGCAAGAAACTGGAGGCTGTGGGTGTAGAGAAGTCATCCAAGCCGTTTGGAGAGAAATGGTAGGCGGGAGATGGGCAATTAGTGGAGGGACCTGTGGGGTCAAGGGAGGGATTTTTTAGGTTAGAGGATACATGGAGTATATTTGAAAGCAATGGAGAAGGAGCCATTGGAAAGTGTGTGGTTGAAGATGGTAGGCAGGGAAGAAAGAACAGAGGAAACAAGAATTTTAATAAGGTAGGGGCGGAAGTGCAGGTGGAGAGGGTAGATTTTAAGAAGAGATGGGAGATTTCCTCTTGCTATATTGCTGGAAATGGTGGGGAGTTGAAGAGGAGGCAAGAGGAGGGAGGGACTAGATAAAAGCAGGGAGATTATGCCCAGTGATTTCAATTTTATCAATGAAGTGCATGGCAGAGGCACTGGGGGAAATTGATGGAGGGATGGTGGGACAGAAAGTTTGAGGAGGGAGTTAAAAGTCTGAAACAACTGGTGTGGGTAGTAAGTTTGGGAGTCAGTAAAGCTGGAGATGTATTGCAGCCTAGTGGATTACGAGTTTGCAATGGACAAGATCAGCCTTTCATGTAGATTTCCGCCACCAGCACTCTGCATCTCATTCATAGGAGTGGGAGAAAATACTGTGGAGATGAACCAGGGTGGCAGGTTAGTGGTACAAGACTGGTGGAGGAACAGGGGAGGAAGGGAGTTGAGTTCAGTGGAGAGGCCAGAGTTGAAAGGGGTGGATTGGTATGTTGAGGTGATAAGTTGAGTACGGAAACCAAATGGGACCTGATGACTTTGGAAAGTTAGAGGGGGTAACAAGATTCCCTCAGAGAGAGACTTCTGGAGTGGGGAATATGCTTGGGGAGAAGGCAAGAGAGGAGGGTATATGCAGAGAGAGCAATTTCAGAGTTGGCCATCTTTGCTCTACCCACTAGATTGCTGCCTCTCTGGGGGCTCTGGGGCAGTCCCCGGTGGGATGGGGGCAAGGGAAAGGTGGAGGGGGCATACCTGAAGACAAGAAAAACAAAGGAAGATCTTCCCTTCCTATTCTCAGTGGGCCCCAACTCCTCAGGAGGCCAGAAAAGAGCATTAAATGGCAAATCCTTAGCAGAACATGCCTCTCACTTCCACTGTTCTTTCCCAATGCATTGTACCCAATGGGCATTCCATGTAAATCATGAGTACTGCCTTATTAGCCACTTTTATGCTTCAAAAGAATCTGACTGGGTGAGTTCAAGTTAAGACCTGGGACCCAAACTTAAATTCTCCCTGCCAGCTGACCTGTGGCAATAGAGAGGTTTCAGCCCACAAACTGGATCCAACCCACCGTCCTCCTTTTCTGAAAAGGGGATGACATTTATTAAGCCAAGTGGCAAACACGAGCAGCAGCTGTCCATGACGCCAACTCCCTGATCAATAAAGAGCCCTGCCCAAGCGGCAGTGTCTTAAAACAGAAAAAAACAACTAAAAAACCTGAGCAGCCCCACCTACTGCCTTTGAGTTCTTCCATGTTGATTTGCAATCCAAATTCTAATGGTAAATACCCCCCCACATACACACACAACCCAAGGGGCCAAACTTGTTAAGTGCATATAATTCAAGCAATGCAGTGTAAACCCCAGCAAATGACCAAAGAACGGACTATCAAGCACATGGTCCAGCTGGGGCAGCTCATCCCTATCCCTTCGTCTTCAGAAGAAGAGTATCAGTCCCACCCTAGACCCCTAATTCTGACCAGAGAGCAGAGAAAGGGGACTGCGTCCTGCTGAGTTGAGATTTGCTCCAAAGTGACAATCCAAATGCCCCCTTTTCTAGTGGAATCTTTTAGACAGGTGGTCCCTGGCAGGGAGGATCCCAAACCCAACCCGTGTTGATTCGGGCCCAGTTTGCGGATGGACCTACTTTGCCCTCACCTCGCCCACCATACTGACAGCAAAGGCTCCTGCTGTCAGTTTTTGCCCATTACCTTGTTTCCTTTTACCGAAGTGGAGCAGAGCAAATGCGGAGAAAGAACTTCTTTGAACACTTGTCGGTCAGCTGGGAGGGGGCCTCTGCTGCGCGCACTGCATGGAGGTGGGGAGGAACAAGATCAAAGACTGACCGGTGGTCTTGTCTTATGCTGTCGAGTAGTATCTGACCCATAGTGACACCACGGCCACGTCTCTCCCGCTCTCCATCTGCAGTTGTGTTGGTAGGTGTATCCATTGAGTTTTCTCGGTAAAAATACGGAAGTGGTTTACCACTATCTCCTTCCACGAAGCAAACTTGAGTCTCGGCCTTCGAATCTCTCCAGTGCCACTGCTGCCCAGGGGGTGAGTTTTGATTTGTAGCAGATTGTCTTCCACTAGCTAGCCACTGCCCAAGCTAGCAATGGAATGGGTAGGCCTCTGCTTGACTCTCCCTCCTGTAGCCAAGACTGGTAGAGGCCTGGAAACTCTCCAGGGGCGACCCTGAGAGGGACTGGTGAGCAGAGGGGCGGTTTTTTGGCCGCAGTCATAGCCCAGCCACCAGGACCCTTCCCAGCTCCCGCTATAGAGTCCGTCTCCCCACTCTCCAGACTTTAAGCTCACTGTGGGCAAGGAATGTGTCTATTTATTGTTATACTGTGCTCTCCCAAGTGATTAGTACAGTGCTCTGCACACAGTAAGCATTTAATAAATACTATTGACTGACCGACCAACTGACTGGTAAGAACTGGTAACTAACCGCCTTTTGAAGACTCAGCAGCAGCTAAGCATGTTCCTCCACTCTTGCTTTTCCACACAAAAAGTGGGAAGGAAGCCCGCCCAGCCCTGGGATGAGCTCCCCATTCCCTCGGGGTCAGTGGGGTTTTTGCCAATCAGCTCTGTCGGGTGTGCCAGGCTCTAGAAATTCACGGACGGGTTTCCCAGCTGGGCTCACCTGTTCCGCAGCTGGTAGATGGCACCATGCCCGGCGTCTGTCCAGATAAGGACCCTGTGGGCCGTGAGCACTTCTCCGCCAGTTAAGGCCTGGCCCCTCAGACAGGCTTCGCTGCCCAGAAGAGAAAAGTCGCAGTAGTCATAGACCTGGGCGAAGAGGAGTGAACTTTAAATCCACTACAGTATGGGGAAGAGTGCCACATCCCCACTCCAAAAGTGGGATCGAACAGTCTGAGCTAATCCCCTCACCCTCCCCTCCAGATCACCCTGCTCTCCAATTGGAAACCGGGGCCTACCCTGAGAGCTGAGCTCTGACTCCTTCCCCACCCCTGGCCACAGGGTAGGAGATATGAGCCTTGAGACCCCTCTCCCTTCCGGACCTGCAGGTGGGGTCTTGGGGAAACAGCACTGTGGGCAAGAACAGGGCCATTTTCGGTTAGATTCTCAAGAGATGCACTGGCTCAGTTCGACAGAGGGAACCGACTGCAGTCTACCTCCCCCGACACCCTCACCTGAGAAGGAGATTCAAGGCCCTGTCTAAGACCAATGACCGTGCTCACGTTCTACCTTCCAGCAGCTGGAAAAGACAACCAGGAGGAGCCTCTCCGTGTAGGGACAGAATCGTATCGCCCGGCAGTTGAGGGAGTCCAGAAATTTAGATTCTTTTTCGTACACGTCCTGCTTTTCCTTTGGTAGGGAAGAGAGAGCACTTGAGAACCGGTCCAGGATGTCCTGGGCTACCCTGCTAGACTGTAAACTCCTTGAGGGCAGGACATGTGGATCTTGCCTCTCTTGGAATCTCCCAAGGGCTTATGACAGTGCTCTGGACTCAGTAGGCCAAGTCAAAGAATGCCGAATGACCGGCTGAGCATCTTACAACAGGGACAGCCCAGCAAACCCAATTTAGAAGCCACCAAACTCCTATGACATTGGGGTGAAGGGGACGGGACCAATGAGCTTTCAGAAGCAGAAACACCATCCATCTCCACCCACTCCTACATTCTTCCCCATGTGCCAGCCGAGTTCTCAGTTGTTTGGTTTTTTAATCCAACACCTGGTCTATAATTATATTTCCCTCAAGCCATTTACCTCATCTGGTCCTCACAACACCCCTTTGGGGTAGGGGGAGGAAGATATCAGTTTATGGATGAGGAGGGAGACTGAGGCCCAGAGAGGTTAAGTGACAGCAGGCCAGGAACAGAGCTGGGATTACAACCCGTGTCTCCAGACTCCCAGGCCCCTGCCCCTTTCACCAGGCAATGCTGCCTCACTGTGATATATTTCATGCCAACAGGCAGGGCATAGGCAGGATGGGAGTGATCTCGGACTGAAGGGTCCCTTGTGTTGTGAGTGGGAGTAAAACCCAGCTAGCTGAGAGTCCTCGGCTAGAGTGCAGTGTGATCTCCAGAAGCCACCTCCAGCAGGGTCTGGCTCTGGACAGTGTCCCAACAGGGTAGAAACACTGCAGATCACCCAGAAAAATCATCCACCGCTCTGCTCTCAGAGAACTACTGCTTCTTGGACTCGGGGAGACCAGCACCCCATAAGCTCCAGCGACACCCAGGTGGGAGGGAGACAGAGAGAAAGCCTTGGGCTTTATAGGTCCCGGATGTTTCTCGGCATCCCTTCCCAATCCCCAAGCTACTCTCTGGGTTCGCACCCTGACTACACACTCCCCACCCTGCCCTATTTCCATCTCACCAGTCCCAGAGGGGTGGTCAATGAGAGTCGCCCGGCCAGACTCCAGACCTACCCCTATCCCATCCCATCCCTCCTCTCTTCCAGTGCCTGCTCTAATCTCTGATCCATCTCTCTCCCCTGTTCTCTTCCAAACTTCTTCCCAGCATCTCTGCCTTTCTCTCTCAGATCTTGCTTCTTAATCAGCCCCTCCTCTGCTACCCAAAAGAACATGAAAGAGAGTTAACAAATGGATGCAAAAACAAATCACTATTCCCACGTGACATCCCCACCTCAGTCCTACACCAGGCAATATCACCCCCCTACTAACCTGGATGCTATTGATGGATGAAGACAGGTTCCACACTTTGAGGCTGCCAGTTACCGACACCACCAGAAGTGAGTCCTCTGTAAGAGGCCAGAGAGGAGGAGAAACTGAACTATAAGAGAGTCACAGCTAGGAACCTTTTAAGCTCTCAGGTCAGACTTAGTGGGAGCCCAGCATTTTCAGTTCGAGCATATTTACCTTTCTAAAATGAAAAATTTCAAAAGGAAGATGCTTTGGACAATGCTGTTCAAAGCAAATTTCAAGTTTCCCATTTGTAAATAGAGCCTTCCTAAAGCAGGAAATGGCTTGTAATGACATCTGCAGTGGCAGAATAATGCCTCCCTAGTGTGACTGTCTCATGGGTGATTTAAGGAGAGGTGGCCCTCTGCTTCAGCCTCATCATGAATATCCCAGAAGATGAACTCTCTGTAGGCAGAGAACCAGAGAGAAAGTCAGAGAGGAAAACAGTCGATCAAAGAGCAAAAAAGAGTCTGAAAGAAAAAAAAGTCACTCTATTCATAGGCATCATTTTTTTCTTTTTGGTATTCAGGTGCTTGAGATGCTATTTGAAGAATGATTATCTATTCCTCCTGTCCAGGGCAGACCTGTCCTCCATGTCTTCTGACATATACCTTGAATCCTTGTGGAGTGAACAACGCACATGCAGTTGATCCAGTCGGGAGACTGCGACGATACGAAAGTGTGAAGGACCTCCAGGGTCTTGGCATCAATGACCAGGATATCCTGATACTCCCCGCAGCATAGAAGCCAGCCATCTCCCGTCATCCGGAATGAGCAGTGGTAATACTGTCCGGGTGGAATGTGACAAGGGATTGTCAGCAGTCTCTATGCCCCAATTACCAACAGGTTGTGTTTGCAAAAATCACCCATTTTTATCTTCTTTATGAGGGTGACCTTAATAAGGACTGAAGAGCGAATGGAAGGTATTTTTCTGCCCAAAGACCAGAATTTATTCATAAATATGAGGCCAGACACATTATCATAATAATAATGGTATTTGTTAAGTGCTTACTATGTACCAAACACTGTTCTAAGTGCTGATGATCTTTGGAATGGAGAATCAGAGATTGTTGGAGCTGGAAGGGCTCTGTCACCTCATTCAGCTTTCTGCCTCCATCCTGGTGAATGACTGACCAGGCCAAGCTATCTGTTCTTTCCTTTAGGATCCCATAAGTGCTCGTTCCACGAATGAAAAACCAATAGTGACCTCAATTCATTCAGTTCTGCCGGAGCAGGTGGTTTCACTAAGTTATTTGGCTTTAACGTAAAGGCAGAATCAGGGAAAGTTCATCTGTCAATGCGGACCTGCATCGCTGTATCAGAAAAAAAGGTTGTGCACAATCATGATGCATCAGATATGGGATGAGTACCACAGTGCAAGCCTTCCTTCCCAGAGGAATATGTCAGAAGGATTCACCCGCATTAGCGGAGAACTAGTGGATTCCTTTCTTAAAAGAGATCTGTCCCCACCCCGTTAAGATGGTAAAGATGGTGGGGAAATCATAGCAGCGATCCCTTTGGTGATTAACCTTTGAAAGTTGGTTCTACCTATGACCGTGGACTGAATGATAGTGTAACAGAGTGTTCTACTCAGAATATTGTAGGCTGCTGAGAACAGTCCAGAGCTCGTGGATGTTGCCTTGAAAGTCCTCAGCTCCACAACCTGGCAGTTAATCAAGGGCATAGCATCATCACCATTCAAAGGGCAGGGACTCTCTCAGAGTCTGGAAATAATATCAGAAAGTCAGAGCATGTGGCATCCAGATACCTCTGTAGGCCAACCAAAGAGCCAGATACAATCGGTCTATCTGTTAAAACACCACCCCTGCTGACTCTCAGGGCCACAGGCTCGTTTTTTAAGGAGAGACTCCACCACTAAGTTTCTCTCTCCTCCCAGAGACAAGATTGTTCACAAATTGAATTTCCAATGTTCAAGCCAAGTATAATAAGAGAGGCATCATGGCCTAGTTGAAAGAGTGTGGTGCTGAGAGTAAAATGATCCACGTTCTAGTCCCAGCTCCATTACTGATCGGCTGTAGGACCTTGGACAAATCATTTAACTTGCATGTGTCTCCACTTCCCCATATGGATATACACTGAGAAGTTCTTTGTATTAAAAGAAGACACCGCTGATGGTGAAATTCACCCATGGGTGTGTGAATGGCCGAGGAGACCAACAAGGATCCACGGTCCCAGCCACATTGGATGCACAAAATGGTGGTCCTTTATGGCAATGTCATATTTAATGTTGGCACTGCCTAGCTCTGTTTTCTCTTTTGCTACTTTGCCTCACTCTCCAGATGAAGTTATTGCTCCAAGAGTGACTCTCCCTTCTCAATAGCAATTCACCATCCGCAAAATGGGGATAAGAAAGCTGCTCTCCCTTCCTCTTGGATTTCCTCATAGTCCCATGTGAGAGAAGGACCGTGCCTGATCTGATTATCTCATCTAACTCCGGGCTCAGCAGAGTGTTTGGCACATTGAAAGCAGCATAATTATGTTTTACAGATGGAAATCACACCGAGAATCCATCTTTGCTAGCAGGCAGTCCTAAGGCCAAAGTAATGATAACAGAATGTCATCCGTGTTATGCATGCTCTTTGTGTAGGCAAAAAGAGAGATTATCTGCAAGTCCAGGGGCTGAGGTCTCTCTAAGAACCAGCCTGTGGAAATTAGTAGCAATTCCTATCGAAAGAGTTTTTTGATTTTTTTTTCAAGTGGATTAAAACTATAACAAAGCAACTAAACAGCCTTCTGCCAATGTCTTCCCTATCTTTTCAGGGCAAATAAGCACCATGAAAAAAACATTTGAAAATCCTCTAAGTGCATTTTCCTAAATGCCAGAGACCCAAGGCTCCCAAATGAACCTGCTGGTGTGGGTTGCCATGGGGGGTCTTAGGAAGCGATCAGACTTACGCAGATAGCAGTGTGCCTGTAGGGAAGCTGGACGCTCTCGACGCACTGGCCGCTGGCTACGTTCCAGATGCACATCTCCCTGATGGGCAGAACTGTGTTATTTTCTGCAATTCCCACTCAATCAGCTGGAATAATGTCTCCCCACCCAGCCAGACAGTCGAATTTATTGAACGCTTATGTGCAGAGCACTGTACTAAGCGATTGGGAGAGTACAAAATAACAACAAACACATTCCCGGCCCAAAACGAGCTTACAGTCTTGAAGGGGAGACGGACATTAATGTAAATAAATAAATTACAGATACATACATAAGTGCTGTGGGACTGGGAGGGAGGGAAGAACACGGGGAGCAAGTCAGGGTGACGCGGAAGGGAACAGGAGAAGAGGAAAGGAGAACTTAGTCAGGGAAGGCCTCTTGGAGGAGATGTACCTTCAATAAGGCTTTGAAGATGGGGAGAATAATTGTCTGTTCTCCCCTAGAGCTGTGCTGCAGTGCAGCCCGATCATTCATGAGCCTCTTGGTTTCAGGTTACTGAGCAAAAAAACCACCGCAGTCGTTAGCTGGGGCTGCAAAGTCGCATATATTTCTTTTTGTTTTGTCATTCATAATAATAATTCTGGTATTTGTTTAGCGCTTACTATGTGTCAGGCATTGTCCTAAGCGCTGGGATGGATAGAGCCGTACGGGGTCGGACGCAGTCCTTGTCCCACGTGGCACTCACAGCGTCAACCCCCACTCTACAGATGAGGTAACTGAGGTACAGAGAAGTGAAGTGACTTTCCCCAGGTCACACAGAAGACAAGTGGCAGAGGCTGGATTAGAACCCATGACCTTCTGACTCCCAGGCCCATGCTCTATCCACAGCACCACACTGCTTCCGCTATCTGGCTGCCAACTTTACTTAAGGGCCAAGCAACAAATTGTGGGGAAGCGGTCATTAAAGCTCGTGAGAATAACCTTAGAATGGAACTTCAATCCCTTGAAAATGGCTCCTTTAACTGAATTTGAACTGCACATTGTAAAGAATAAAATGTACTTGAGGCCGGCCTGCCGCATGTTAAGAATAAATAGTGCCACCATGAGGCCTTCCAAGAGACTCTCCCAAATGCAGCTCAACTTCCGAATGTCCGCTGCGCTGCCAACACCCACGAAGCCAACCGCCCCCACCCCTCCGAGGAAATCTGGCTGAGAATTCTCAGAGAAAAGCAACAGATAGCTTGCATTCCATTTCTGCAGCCTGCATGACTCCAGAGGAACTTGAACTGTGGACTGGGGCTACTAGACGAGAGACAGCGTGGCCTAATAGAACAAGTCGGGGGACCTGAGGTCTAATTCCTCCTCCGCCATCTAATCCCGGCTACGCCACTTGTCAGCTGGGTGACTTAACTTTTCTGTGCCTCTGTTAACTCATCTGTAAAATGGGGATGAAGACTGGGAGCCCCCTGAGGGACAACCTGATTACCCTGGATCTATCCCAGCACTCGCAGTAAGCACTAAACAAATACCAACATTATTATTATGATTATTTGCCTTCTGTGTGACCTTGGGCAAGTCACTTCTCTAAGCTTCAGTTTCCTTATCTGCAAAACGAGGATTCAATAATATATTCAATATCAATAGGATAGGGACTGTACCCAAATTATCTTGTACCTACCACAGTGCTTAGTTACAGTCTTGGCACCTAGTAGGGGCTTAAACTCCAAAATTCGTGCTCTTATTATTATCACCCCGCAAGTGTTCATGAAATCTTACCATAGATTTTACCCAATGACCCTGGCATTCTTTCATGTATGCCCATAAAAGAAAAAGGAGCTTACACTCTAATGGGGTGGGAGGGACAAATATAAAAATACAGGATGATCATGGACATCTAAAGGGAAAAGTTAAGGACCCTACAGGGCTTAAAAAGGCCTTTAGATAGTGGATAGATCCATGAAGGGTTTTCTGGACAAAAATTAAAAAATATTATATGGCAAATTCTTAACCATAAGGACTGATGTCCAGGAAGACAATATCACAGGGTTTCTCCAGGCATCTTTGAGTGCTGTAGTTGGAAACGGAATCTTGGGCTAGAGGGACCCTGGATCCGACACAATAATGGCGTGGCTTACAGTTGTACATGTCATTACGAAAGGAAGTAAAGAGTCACTTACCCATTTTCAGCAGCACTAACTATATACGGCTGTTTCTCAAAGACTCGGGCCTTTTCCACACACGTTATTGAGGCCGAATGACCAAACAAGAGCTCTTTGGCTGAGATCTAGAAAGAACAATAGCGAATCCACTGAATAGGGATGGAAAGATGTCACTTGATTGCTGTTTCTTTGGTTTGCTCCCCTAGACCTACTCCTGAGTGTTACACCCTGCATCAGGGTCAGAATCAACTAGGGTGACTGAGTGCCAGCGTGGGGCGGAGAGCACTGTTCTAGTCCTTCAGGAGGAGACAGAAGAGGCAGAGGCACAAGATATGTTTGGTTTGGTGTTCTACCTGCTGTAGGTGTTCAATAAATACTGATACCTGGAGGAAGAACGAGAAAACAGATGTAATAGCCACAAGTCAATAAATCACAAATACCCAAATTCGTGAGTATTGAGATGGGTACTGAGATGCCATTCATTCATTCATTCAATCGTATTTATTGAGCGCTGACTGTGTGCAGAGCACTATACTAAACGCTTGGAATGTACAATTTGGCAACAGATAGAGACAATCCCTGCCCAGCAATGGGCTCACAGTCTAAAACGGGGAGGCAGACAGCAATATAACCAAGAAGTTTGGCGGATTAATCAGGAAAGGTCACCTAGAGGAGGACAACATTTATGAAGTCTTTGATAATAATTGTGGTATTTAAGTGCTTACTATGTGTTAAACACTGTGCTCTGGAGTAGAAACAAGATAGTTAGCACCCACATGGGGCTCACATTCTAAGTAGGAGGAAGAACACATTTTGAATCTCCATTTTGCAGGTGAGGGAACTGAAGCACAGAAAAGTTAAGTGACTTGCTCAAGGTCACCCAGCAGTAAGTGACAGAGCCAGGTTTAGAACCCAGGTCCTTTTTAGAACGCAGGTCCTTTGACTCTCAAAGCCATGATCTCTCCACCACGCCATGCCAGGCTGCTTCCCATGCTGCCTGATTAGAGGGAGGGACATGGCTTTGCAAAACTGAGGACAGTATTAGCTATCTCTTACCACCGTTCATGTAATTTTGGGGTGCTCTTTTGAATAAATCAGAAGGAAAAGCCTTTTTTTGTTGGTATGAGTGATCAGAAGGACAGAGGAATGAATCTCGGTCTGGCTACTTGTCTGTGCCTCAGTTACCTCATCTATAAAATGGGGATTAAGACTGTGAGCCTCACATGGGACATAGACTGAATCCAACCTGACTACCAGTGGTTGTCCATCCACCTCCGCATCAAACAAAAACTCCTCACCATTGGCTTTAAACCATTCCATCACCTTGCCCGCTCCTACTTCAACTCGCTACTCTCCTACTGCAACCCAGCCTTCACACTTCACTCATCTAATTCTAATCTTCTCACTGTGCCTCAATCTCATCTATCTCACCACCAAACCCTCGCCCACATCCCGCCTCTGGCCTGGAACGCCCTCCCTCCTCAAACCCAACAGACAGTGACTCTCCCCCACTTCAAAGCCTTATTGAAGGCACATCTCCTGCAAGAGGCCTTCCCTAAGTCCCCCTTTCCTCTTCTCCCACTCCCTTCTGCATTGCCCTGACTTGCTCCCTTTATTCATCCCCTCTCCCAGCCCCATAACACTTAGCTGTAATTTATTTATTTGTATTGATGTCTGTCTCCCCCCGCACCTCCACTATACTGTAAGCTCACTGTGGGCGGGAATTGTCTATTTATTGCCGTATTGTACCCTCCCCAGTGCTTAGCATTCTGCTTTGCACACTGTAAGTGCTCAATAAATACCATTGAATGAATCTACCCCAGCACTTAGTACCGTGTCTGGCACATATTCATTCATTCAGTCATATTTATTGAGCACTTTCTGTGTGCAGAGCACTGTACTAAGCCCTTGAAAAGTACAATTCAGCCCAACAATGGGCTCAAAGTCTAGAAGGGGAGAGACGGACAACAAAACAAGTAGACAGGCATCAATAGAATCAATATAAATAAATAGAATTATAGATATATACACATCACTAATAAAATAATTAGATTAATAAATATGTACATATATTCACAAGTGCTGTGGGGTGGTAGCATGGTAGAGTCAGGGTGGTGGGGGGAGGGGGGAGGAGGAGCAGAGGAAAAGGAGGGCTTAGTCTGGGCAGGACTCCTGGAGGAGGAGAGCTTTCAGTAGGGCTTTGAAGGGGGAAGTAGGCTAGTTTGGCGAATTTGAGGAGGGAGAGCATTCAGCATGGCTTAGTGGAAAGAGCACGGGCTTGGGAGTCAAAAGTCATGCGTTCTAATCCCGACTCTGCCACTTGTCAGCTGGGCAACTTTGGGCAAGTCACTTCACTTCTCTGGGCCTCAGTTACCTCATCTGTAAAATTAGGAATCAAGACTGTGAGCCCCAAGTGGGACAACCTGATAACCTTGTATCTATCCCAGCGTTTAGAACAGTGCTTGGCACATAGTAAGTGCTTAACAAAATACCATTAATATTTTTATTATTCCAGGCCAGTGGGAGGACGTGGGCCAGGGGTTGATGATGGGACAGGCGAGAACGAGGCACAGTGAGAAGGTTAGTGGCAGAGGAGCGGAGTGCGCAGGCTGGGCTGTAGAAAGTGAGAAGGGAGGTGAGGTTGGAGGGGGCAAGTTGATGGAGAGCTTTGAAGCCAATATTGAGGAGTTTTTGCTTCATGCAAAGGTTGATAGGCAACCACTGGAGATTTTTGAGGAGGGGGATGACGTGCCCAGGGCATTTCTGTAGAAACATAATCTGAGCAGCAGAGTGAAGTATAGACTGAAGTGGGGAAGAGACAGGAGGTTGGGAGTTCAGAAAGGATGGTGATGCAGTAATCCAGTCGGGATATGATGAGTGATTGTACTAACAAGGTAATGGTTTGGATGGAGAGAAAAGGGCGGATGCGCTTAACAAATACTATTTTAAAAAAAGCTCCTTTCCCCCTTGACATACAGCAGGTCACCCGTCTTCAAAGCCCTCCCAAAATCACATTTCCTCCAGGAGACCATCCTTGATTGATAATAATAATGTTGGTATTTGTTAAGCACTTATTATGTGCACAGCACAGTTCTGAGCACTGGGGTAGACACAGGGTAATCGGGTTGTCCCACGTGAGGCTCACAGTCTTCATCCCCATTTTCCAGATGAGGTAACTGAGGCACAGAGAAGTGAAGTGACTTGCCCACAGTTACACAGCTGACAAGCCGTACACGCCGAATTGTACATTCCAAGCGCTTAGTACAGTGTTCTGCATATAGTAAGTGGTATTTTCGTTACCCTATTTATTTTGTTAATGAATTGTACATCGCCTTGATTCTATTTAGTTGCCATTGTTTTTACGAGATGTTCTTCCCCTTGACGCTGTTTATTGCCATTGTTCTTGTCTGTCCATCTCCCCCGATTAGACTGTAAGCCCGTCAAACGGCAGGGACTGTCTCTATCTGTTGCCGACTTGTTCATCCCAAGCGCTTAGTACAGTGCTCTGCACATAGTAAGCGCTCAATAAATACTATTGAATGAATGAATGAATGAACTCAATAAATACTATTGAATGAATGACAAGTGGCAGATCCGGGATTCAAACCCATCCCGTCCCCACTCCCAGCTGCTGCTTCAGCATTTCAGTGTCACCTAAGTAGTTGGTCTCCCCATCAGTAGATTGTAAGTTCCTTTGAGAGGAGGGATTATGCCTGCCAACTCTATCGTCTTCTACCAAATGCTTAGGATGGTGCTCTGCAGAAAGCAAGTGCTCAACAAATTCTATGGATTGATTGGTGAGGGTTTCAGAAGTTCAGAACACTAGCCGGAGCATGTCCACTACCGGAAATCGCCCTGCTCTGCCATTTAGAAAGTGTACCTGCCTCTACAGATTTCAGGAATACACACAAAAGCAGTGTCATTCTGGACTTTTGACTTCTATATGGCTCTTTATTCACTTGGTAATAGAACAGCTCCAGGAGGTGAGATGTTAATTAATGACACCATAAAACAGAGTTACAATTAATTGTTCATTGGAGTCTTAAAGTGACAAACTTTAAAGGTTAAACTCCCCTTTGATTTCTAAAAGGTTCCTTAATGAGGGCAGTATACTTTAAGTACATCATTTGTTTAGATGTTCAAATCGGGTTTTGAGTCCACAGGAGTTAAAGAAATACCTATCCCGATATGTTAAATGTTTATGACTTGGGACCGAGGTAATTGATAGTCAATCGATGGGCTGAAACCTAGGTGAGGTCAGGTTTTGAAAGGGGATAGTGACAATAGTAAATTGGATACAGAGCTCGGCCAAGTGGGTTGTAAAAAATCACAGATAGGGCCAAGCTAAAAGAATAAAAAGATGGCCCAGATGAGAGCAACACCTAGACAATTTAGATATTATTCATTTAGCTAATAGTGAGGGTACCTTTCCTTTAGATGAATGAGACATAATTTCTCAGAATTGCAGTTACCCTGCTGTAGTTTGGATATTTGAGTGAATAACTCAGGGACTAAACTAATGAAAAATGCAGGCTATTCCAACCAGCCAGATCTCTATCTAGGCTAGTGCCTATCTGGGAGGGAAAGAGCACCATTGTTCAAAACACAGTCATGATCAAGCTTGAAAGCTACTTCGCCTCAAATTTTAAAGGAAAATTCATTTTTCAAATACCGGTCAGTTCTGGCAGGCACATTAGAGAGGAAAGAACACATTTTAGTAACCACTGGTATTTCAGTGGAAATGAACGAGTCAAACGGGGAGGTGATCGAAAATAGTTTTTTGCTGTAAAAATCCAACGGTTTCGGTAAGTCCACCATTAGGCGAATGCTTCACAACTTTGTCACCTACGTTATTTTACCATATTACCTACCAAAAATTTGCAATATCACAAGCTACCATCCAGTTTAGCAGAAGAAAGAGGGGGCAGAGCCCGGGAACGAGACTGAGTGTCTTACACTGGTTTATTTAGGTCGCCTTGCATATCATATAATGAACGGAACAGACCCTTATTATGGGAAGAATGTTCCCTCTATCTTCTATCATGTTATAGCCAAGTCACATTAGAATCGAACCGACTTTATCTTGCCGCTTGAAGATGCAAGCTGTTAAACATGGCTTTTTAAGTCTGGTCCCAGAGCAGGACTCAACAGGCCCTTCATCCAAGTTGAACATAGGGGAAAAAGTGCCTCCAGAAATGACTCTTTATTGAAGATTAAAACTCTTCGGGAGCTCTAAAAAGCTGCCGGCCATTGGCTGGAACTGGATGGCTTAATATAATTCTCCTGCACTACTTTTCACGGCCTGGGTGTTGTCTTTCTCATGGGGTAGTTGACATCTACCAAGCCCACTCCTCTCACCCCTCTCTCATGGGGCGATTAACTCAGCTCTTATAAAGGGTTTTCATCCCCAGAACAAGGGGTACTACCTCTCCTTTCCCCGTTCCGTCCCTGACATTCCTCTCCAGATGCGAATATCTAAACTTCCGCGTTATTGACATCTCTGCTTCTCTTAGCTAGCACCTCTAGTGGATAGCTACTCACCTTTAATTCAGAAGAAAGATTCCAAAGGCATATTTGCCCTTCTTGACTCCCCGTGACGATGGTGTGTTGATCATCCGTGATCATTATGGCCGTGATGCTGTGAGACGGAGCCCTGCTGCCCCACAAGGCCACAACCTGCAATGAGGTCTTCATAGCCGGCAAATTCTGGAAATACAAAGGGGAAAAGCAGAAAGTGCATCCTGCAGGTACACTTCAATCGAGCAATAAATTGATAGAGAGGCGACTTGATGCAGGGCATCAGGGAGTGTACTCTTTACTGTTTGAGTAAAAGACACGATCCCTGCCATCAAAGAATTTTAAATACAATCTCCTACTACAACCCAGCACACGCACTTCGCTCCTCTAATGCCAACCTCTCGTTGTACTTCGATCTCATCTATCTCGCCACCAGCGTCTCACCCACATCCTGCCTCTGGCCTGGAACACCCTCCTTCATATCGACAGACAATTACTCTTCCCCCCTTCAAAGTCTTACTGAAGGCGCATCTCCTCTAAGAGGTCTTCCCTGACTAAGCTCTCCTTTCCTTTTCTCCCGCTCCCTTCTGAGCCACCATGACTTGCTCTCTTTACTCATCGCCCCCTCCCAGCCCCACAGCACTTATGCACCTATCTGTAATTTTATTTATTTATATTTAATGTCTGTCTCTCTCCTTTATGATATTGTCTTGTTTTGTTTTGTTCTGTTTTGCTTTGCTGTCTCCCCCATTTAGGCTGTGAGCCCGTCATTGGGCAGGGATTGTATCTATCTGTTGCCGAATTGTACATTCCAAGCACTTAGTAAAGTGCTCTGCACATAGTAAGCGCTCAATAAATACTACTGAATGAGTGAATGAATAAGCTCATTGTGAGGAGGGAATGTGTCTTTTATTTTGTTATATTGTACGCTCCCCAGCACTTAGTACAGTGTTCTGCATACAGAACTTCAAGAGTTCAATAAATACAGCTGACTGACTGACTAAATTAATTGAAGTGTCAAGCCGCTCTCCACTTTAGATCCTGCTCCCGAGTCCCGTGACTCAGAAGTGGTTCCTGGGTTCAGAGGGACCTGGGAGGGGAGTCAAGAGCTCTGGAGCTAAAGGGAGACATTGTGGGATACCCCCAGGAAAACAGTCCAGGTTTTGGTGGCTGTGGATGGTATCCTAAAAATGGTGAGTGTGATGACTCAGTCGCTCAGCATAGTGCTCTGCATACTGTAAGCACTCAATAAACACAACTGAATGAATGAATGATGACCTGACATGACATTATTCCTTGTGCCCGGCTCAAGGTGAGAAGCATCGCTTGTGCCTGGATGCCCGATGTCCGTGAGGGCCATCAATAACCACCTGAGTCCACAGCATTTACTCAAAAGGGCCTTGCTTCCTACATTCATTTATTCAATTCATTCACATACCTATTGAGCTCTTACTATGTGCAGAGCACTATACTAAGCACTTGGAATGTACAATTTGGCAACAGAGACAATCCGTGCCCAACAACGGGCTCACAGTCTAAAAGGGGGAGACACACAACAAAACCAAACAAGTCATCAGGCGTCACTACCATCAAGATAAATAGAGTCATAGATATATACACATCATTAATAAAATAGAGTAATAAATTATATATATAAATATGCACAAGCGCTGTGGGGAGGGGAAGGGGGAAGAGCAGAGGGAGGGAGGAGGGGGAATGGGGAGGGGAGGAAGGGCAGAGGGAAGGGGAGGGTTCAGTATGGGAAGGCCTCCTGGAGGAGGTGAGCTCTCAGTAGGGCCTTGAAGAGGGGAAGAGAGTTAGTTTGGCAGAGATGAGCGGGGAGGGCATTCCAGGTTGGCGGTAGGACGTGGGCCGGGGTCGACGGCGGGACAGGTGAGAACAAGGCACTGTGAGGAGGTTAGCAGCAGAGGAGTGGAGTGTACGGGGTGGGCTGGAGAAGGAGAGAAGGGAGCTGTGCCTCCAAACACAGAACTGGACTCGTCCGAGACGCTCCAGACTAAGCCACTCCCTTTCCAAGTCTTGCCTTGGATAGATGATTTTTCCATCTTCCCTCTTGGGGAAGAAATCTATGGATCTCTCCATTTCTCCTTTGGGAAGGCACTTTGATCTGGGGGACACAGTCCTTTCAACCCGACACCAAGGGGAAGTCCCCTCCTTGCCCAAGTGGCCACCTGAAAAAGGGGTGAAGTCGCCTTGCCATCCGGCTGACCTCGACCTCGGGCTGACCTGTAGATGGCAATCTCTCTTTGCATTTCGGGAAAAAAACGCAACTCCAGTTGTCGGTGAAGCCCTTCAAAGGAAAGGCAGAGGGAAGTGGGTAAAAGGCACTCCCGAAATCTGGACCCCAAAAAGCTCGGGTCATCACAGGCCCACCATTTGATGGCAAATTGGCCTGAACCCAGAGCAGCTTTCCGGGCTACCCTGACCCTCCCAACTGCTCCAGAGCCTCTGCCTTCCCCTTCCGGGCCTCGGCATGGGACCTGGCATGGTCTTTTTTATGGTATTTATTAAGCTCAGTGACACAAGCTAAACAGGTCGGACACAGTCTCCATCCCACATGGGACTCACGATTTTAATCTCCATTTTAATAATAATAATGTTGGCATTTGTTAAGCGCTTACTATGTGCAGAGCACTGTTCTAAGCGCTGGGGTAGATACAGGGTCATCAGGTTGTCTCACGTGAGGCCCACAGTTAGTCCCCATTTTCCAGATGAGGTAACTGAGGCCCAGAAAGGTGAAGTGACTTGCCCACAGTCACACAGCTGACAAGTGGCAGAGCCGGTATTCAAACCTATGACCTCTGATTCCCAAGTTTTACAGAGGAGGTAACTGAGGCACAGAGGAGGAAGGTGGCTGGCCCTAAGTCACCTAATAGAGAAGTGATGGTGCCGGGAATCGGATCCACATCCTTACGACTCCCAGGCCTGTACTCTTTCTACAAGGCCACACTGCTTCTCTAGGCCACTCTGTACTCTGCAGCAGTGGGGGGCTCGATGCTAAAAACAAAAAAGATGGCCAGAAAAGCATTCGTATCTGAACCAGTCAGGAGTCAGGGGACAGGCCAACTGAAACTGGCCAGTACGATACAGGACCCTTGCCACGTTAGACATGAACCTTACGCTTGAGTCATTTTTGGTCAACAGAGGTCCTCGCTCACAGATTTGGAACCATTTTATTTGAAAAGGATTGCCCCCCACATAAGGCTGGGATAAGGGGAGACAGGTCTCATTCATTCATTCATTCATTCATTCATTCATTCATTCATTCATTCATTCGTATTTATTGAGCGCTTACTATGTGCAGAGCACTGTACTAAGCACTTGTAATATACAATTCAGCAACAGATAGAGACAATCCTTGCCCAACGACGGGCTTACAGTCTAATCGGGGGAGACAGATGGACAAAAACAAGACAACATAATCACAATAAATAGAATCAAGGGGATGTACACCTCATTAACAAAATAAATTAGGGTAATAAAAATATATAGAAATGAGCACTGTGCTGAGGGGAGGGAAAGGGGAAGGGGAGGAGCAGAGGGAAAGGGGGGAAGGGGGCTTAGTTGAGGGGAGGTTAAGGGGGGGCAGAGAGGGAGCAGAGGGAGCAGAGGGAAAAGGGGAAGTTCATTCTGGGAAGACCTCTTGGAGGAGGTGAGCTCTCAGCAGGGCTTTGAAGAGGGAAGAGAGTTAGTTTGGCGGAGGTGAGGAGGGAGGGCGTTCCAGGACAGCGGGAGGACGTGGGCCAGAGGTCGACGGCGGGATAGGCGTGAAGGGGGGACGGTGAGGAGGTGAGCGGCAGAGGAGTGGAGCGTGCGGGGTGGGCAGTAGAAAGAAAGAAGGGAAGTGAGGTAGGAGGGGGCAAGGTGATGGAGAGCCTTGAAGCCCAGAGTGAGAAGTTTTTGTTTTGTGCGGAGGTTGATAGGCAACCCCTGGAGGATTTTAAGGAGGGGAGTGACGGTCCCAGAGCGTTTCTGCAGGAAGATGATCTGGGCAGCGGAATGAGGAATAGACTGGAGCGGGGAGAGACAGGAGGAGGGGAGGTCAGAGAGAAGGCTGACACAATAATCAGACAGGTACCGGGAGAGTGATTGGAGCCTTCCTCCATCACCCTGCCACAGTCTCTCCGTTCCCACTCTCCTCCAGTCACACCAATGGGGCAGCGCTCACTAAACAAGTAGCCTAATAACCGCTTCTACATTTTTAACTGTGGACCCACCTTAACTGGTTTTGGAAACACAAACGCAGCTTTTCAGATGACCATATGCTAAACACAAATCGAAGGCGCATGCAAGTTGTGGACTTGGCATTGTCAAATACTTCAGACAAATCAGAGCAGGTTTTAGCCTAGAAGGAAATGAATACCCTTTGCCTCTCTTTTTACTGCTCTATTTTCTTTCCGTTTCTGGATTTTCTGCAAGTCTGTATTTGTGGTGCGAGAGGGAGTCCTGTGTTCTTAGCTTTGGAGCAAGGTGGCCTGAAAAGAAGTGTGGGTGGGGAGGGGAGGGGAGGTCAAAGGGCAAGGCTGTGCTTAGCAAATGTCAACAGTGTCATGGGTATAATGGAATTGTAAGTCGAATAGGATTTCTACAGTTCAATCGTTTTTCAAAACATTCACTCAGCCAAGATATAAATAGGAGTTGGAGGGAATATATACCAAACACACAAGCATAAGGAGGGAAGTGGCCCCAGTTTAAAGGTGAAAATGTGACTAGCCCACAGTCACAGAGCCAGCTAGTGACAGAGCTCGGACTTCAGGGACTACCAATTCCAAGCTCTTTCCCGTAGGCCAGGCTCCCGGCTCCAGAATCCCCAGGATTCAGGAATCATCACCTTTGTGGATAGGCCCCATCTACTGAATTTTAAAATAGCACCTTAGGCCAAAAAAAGAACTTTCTTTTAATCACTAGGGACCCTTTTATGTAACTTTAGTGAGGAAGTGCTAAATTTTTGCCTCTATACTAAAACTAGACCAGTGTGTTTTGGGGAATCTTTCCTCAAGTCGTTTTTTGCTGGGGAGAGAGGACCCAGACGTCTTTTATAAGCCCCAGGATAATAGTGGCCATGACTTCTCATCAATTTCTTTTAAAAAACTTCAAATTTATGGTGTCACCCAGACAATAAATATTGTTGCTGAGAATCACTGAGGGAATTGGAATCTTGATAGGCTAATTACATGGGCTAGAAATGAGGATATCAACTTTGTCATTAGGAAAACACAGCAAGTTAACAAGACTGTTGTCTCTTGTAAGGTCAAGTCCAACCCCTCTTAAATATATGTTCAGATTGGCATTTTGATTTTCACTATTTGTAAGAAGAGAAAATTTCCAGACAGGGGAGTGATGAATACTTTTCATAAAGTTCCTGACAGAATTCTCCCACAGCAAGATACCTTACCATCTGGTCAAGTCACTGCACTTCTCTGTAGCCTCAGTTTCTGCATCTATCAAGTGTGGATAGTTACATCTGCCTTTCCCTGCTTCATAGGGATACTGTGAGGGCAAAATGAGGTAAATAATAATAATAATAGGATCTGTTAAGCACTTACTATGTGCTAGGCACTGGGGTAGATACAAAATAATCAGGTCCCACATGGGACTCAAAGTCAAATTAGGAGGAGGAGCAGGTATTAAATCTCCATTTTGCAAATGAGGAAATAGAGGCACAGAGAAGTTAAGTGACTTGCCCAAGGTCATAAAGCAGGCAAATGGTTGAGCAGGATTAGAACCCAGGTCTTCTGACTTCCAGGCCCGTGCTCTTTCCACTAAACCTGCTGCTTCGCATGTCATGAAGGGACTTTGGAAATACAAAATGGCCAAAAAGACATAATGATATAGTCACTATTAAAACTCAATAGCATTTACATAGCTATTTCCTGGTGCAGTGCCCTGAATCAAGCATTTGGGAAGAACAGTACGAACAGACAGTGGTATTTGTAAAGCCATTTCCTGCAGACAGACAGCAAGCACTCTAATGGGGAAGACATGCCTGAAAATATTTAGAAAATAGTAAGAAACGACATGCCCTCACTGAAAGAGCATAGGCTTGGGGGTCAGAAGACCTGGATTCTAATCCTGCCTCCACCACTTGCCTACCATATGACCTGGGGCAAGTCAATTCATTTCTTCATACCTGAATTTCCTCATCTGTAAAATGGGAAATACCAAATGTGAAATGGGGATTCAATGTCTTTTCTCCCTCCTCCTTGGACTCTGAGCCCATTATGAGTCAGGGACTGAGTTCAACCTGATTATCTTGTATCTACCCCAGGCTTTAGTTCAGTGCTTGGCACATAGCAAGGGCTTAACAAATACATATTCATTCATTCAATAGTATTTATTGAGCGCTTACTATGTGCAGAGCACTGTACTAAGCGCTTGGGATGAACAAGTCGGCAACAGATAGAGACAGTCCCTGCCGTTTGACGGGCTTACAGTCTAATGGGGGGAGATGGACAGACAAGAACAATGGCAATAAATAGAGTCAAGGGTAAGAACATCTCGTAAAAACAATGGCAACTAAATAGAATCAAGGCGATGTACAATTCATTAACAAAATAAATAGGGTAATGAAATACATACAAAGCTACAATTCTATTTATTTATATTAATGTCACTGCACTTGTTTTGATGTGTCTATATCTATACTTCTATTCATTTTTACTGATGCCAGTTTACTTGTTTTGATGTCTGTCTCCCCTCTTCTAGACTGTAAGTTCGGAGAGGGGTTGTCTCTCCTTACTGCTGAATTGTACTTTCCCAGTGCTTAGTACAGTGCTCTGCACACAGTAAGTGCTCAATAAATATGATCGAATGAAAATACCACAATCATTCTTATTTTTATTTACAAATAGAGCAATCAAAAGAAAGGGCTGGATCAAACCAAAGTAAGTTGGGATTTTTGTTTTTTTCTGCCCAATAAAAATCATCTAAAGAAAGGTGAGAGTTTTCCTTTTAAATTGCCTTGAATAGAAGGTTCTCCTTGACATCTTTCTCTTTTGGCTTCTAAGATCTATAAATACCTTACACACAAACATCCTCTCCATGATGTTCGGTGGTAACAAAAGCTGGCCTGTTGGTTGAATCTAGTAAAGCAAAAGTCCTCATATTTTATCAACAGATTTTAATCAGCTCATTCTTCGGAAAAGGTAAATTCTGTTTTACAAAGTCAAAGTCTGCCGGAGGCCCATTCCAGTTACATGGGGCTCCCAGGAGGAGGGGTGGGGGTGGGGAAGGAAATTCCAGTAAATCTACCCACTCAAGCACATCCATCTCAGATTTAACCCGTAACTAACCTTGGGTCAGTTCCTCTGGGGGTGTTCTTATTGAGCGGCTTCGACTTTGATTTTAGGAACAGACTTTCCACTTGGGGGCTTTAGAGAATGATTCGAAGTCTTTCTGAAATTCCACCTCTTCCAACATCCTTTCCCCATTAAATTTCAGCATCCCAAATCTACTAAACCCTTCAGGCATCTCTAAAACATATTAACATACTAACGTATAAACATCAGAGAAGCTCCATGGCCTAGAGAAGCAGCGTGGCTCAGTGGAAAGAGCCCGGGCTTAGGAGTCAGATATCATGGGTTCGAATTCTGGCGCTGCCATTTCTCAGCTGTGTGACTGTGGGCAAGTCACTTAACTTCTCTGTGCCTCAGATACCTCATCTGTAAAATGGGGACTAAGACTGTGAGCCTCATGTGGGACAATCTGATTACCCTGTATCTACCCCACCACTTAGAACAGTGCTCTGCACACAGTAAGTGCTTAAAAAATACCAACATTATTATTATTATTATTATCAATGGATATGGGACAGGACTCTTTTTTTTCCAGTGACCTTATTTTCAGCAACCAGGCTTCTCTTGAAGAGAAGTGCAGTGTCTTCTGGATAGGGCACAGGTCTAGGAGTCAGAAGGACCTGGGTTCTAATCCTGGTTCTGCCACTTGTCTATGTGACCTTGAGCAAGCCACTTAACTTCTCTGGGTTTCAGTTACCTCATCTGTAAAATGGGGATTAAAACTGTGAGCCCCCTGTGGGACAGGGACTGGGTCCAAATTGATTAGCTTGCATCTATCCCAGCGCTTAGAACAGTGCTTGGTAACAAATACCATCATTTATGTATACCCAGCCTCAGGATTTACCTATAAATGTTTATTCAAATGTACAAGTCATTATTATTTTGATTACTCTGTTTGTAAATATCTTCAGGTCTTATCTCCCATTATGGTCTAAGCTCCAGGAGGATAGATAATGTGCCATTTTCTTGTTTTGAACTTCCAAACGCTTAGTACAATACATTGTAATAATAATAATACTAGTAATAATAACAATTACTATTATGGTATCTGTTAAGTGCTTTCTACGTGCCAAGTATTGTTCTAGACACTGGGGTAGATACAAGATAATCGGGTTGGACACTGTCCCTGTCCCTCATAGGGCTTACAGTCTTAATCCCCATTTTACAAATGAGGGAACTGAGGCCCAGAGAAGTTAAGTGATTTACCCAAGGTCACACAATGGACAAGTGGCAGAGCCAGGATTAGAACCCATGACCTTCTGACTCTGACTTTCTGATAGATGCTCTTATTACTACTAGCAAAACAAAAAGTAGCAGTAATGATATTTAGTGAGTGTCCACTGAGTTCAATTCACTGTTCAAATCCCGGCTCTGCCACTTGTCAGCTGCGTGACTTTGGGCAAGTCACTTAACTTCTCTGTGCCTCAGTTACCTCATCTGTAAAATGGGCATTAAGACTGTTAGCCCCCGCGTGGGACAACCTGATCCCCTTGTATCCCCCCGCGCTTAGAACAGTGCTTTGCACATAGTAAGTGCTTCATAAATACTATCATTATTATTAAGAGCTTGGGCGGGTACACCAGAAGCCCAGGCCATATTCCCTACTGGGGGACCAGGGACAGCACTCGAAAAAAATGGAAACTGAGATAATAATAATAACAATGGCATTTGTTAAGCGCTTACTATTCAATAGTATTTATTGAGTGCAGAGCACTGTACTAAGCGCTTGGAATGAACAAGTCGGCAACAGATAGAGACAGTCCCTGCCGTTTGACGGGCTTACAGTCTAATTGGGGGAGACAGACAGACAAGAACGATGGCAATAAATAGAGTCAAGGGGAAGAACATCTCATAAAAACAAAGGCAACTAAATAGAATCAAGGCGATGTACATTTCATTAACAAAATAAATAGGGTAATCAAAATATATACAGTTGAGCAGACGAGTACAGTGCTGAGGGGATCGGAAGGTAGAGGGGGAGGAGCAGAGGGAAATGGGAGGAAAAGAGGGTTAAGCTGCGGAGAGGTGA
Organism: Ornithorhynchus anatinus; assembly: GCF_004115215.2. Classification (NCBI taxonomy): domain Eukaryota; kingdom Metazoa; phylum Chordata; class Mammalia; order Monotremata; family Ornithorhynchidae; genus Ornithorhynchus; species Ornithorhynchus anatinus. Next base: position 29,954,481 of record NC_041735.1, read on the forward strand.
AGGGGGGGCGGTAGAGGGAGTAGAGGGAGAAGGGGAGCTCAGTCTTGGAAGGCCTCTTGGAGGAGGTGAGTTTTAAGTAGGGTTTTGAATTCATTCATTCATTCAATAGTATTTATTGAGCGCTTACTATATGCAGAGCACTGTACTAAGCACTTGGAATGAACAAGTCGGCAACAGATAGAGACAGTCCCTGCCGTTTGATGGGCTTACAGTCTAATCGGGGGAGTCGGACAGACAAGAACAATGGCAATAGAGTCGAGGGGAAGAACATTTCGTAAAAACAATGGCGACTAAATAGAATCAAGGTGATGTACATTTCATTAACAAAATAAATAGGGTAATGAAAATATATACAGTTGAGCGGACGAGTACAGTGCTGAGGGGATGGGAAGGGAGGGGGGAGGAGCAGAGGGAAATGGGGGGAAAAGAGGGTTAAGCTGCGGAGAGGTGAAGGGGGGGTGGTAGAGGGAGTAGGGGGAGAAGAGGAGCTCAGTCTGGGAAGGCCTCTTGGAGGAGGTGAGTTTTAAGTAGGGTTTTGAAGAGGGGAAGAGAATCAGTTTGGCGAAGGTGAAGAGGGAGGGCGTTCCAGGACCATGGGAGGACGTGGCCCAGGGGTCGACGGCGGGATAGGTGAGACCGAGGGACGGTGAGGAGGTGGGCGACAGAGGAGCGGAGCGTGCAGGGTGGGCGGTAGAAAGAGAGAAGGGAGGAGAGGTAGGAAGGGGCAAGGTGATGGAGAGCCTTGAAGCCTAGAGTGAGGAGTTTTTGTTTGGAGCGGAGGTCGATAGGCAACCACTGGAGTTGTTTAAGAAGGGGAGTGACATGCCCAGATCGTTTCTGCAGGAAGATGAGCCGGGCAGCGGAGTGAACAATAGACTGGAGCGGGGCGAGAGAGGAGGAAGGGAGGTCAGAGAGAAGGCTGACACAGTAGTCTAGCCGGGATATAACAAGAGCCCGTAGCAGTAAGGTAGCCGTTTGGGTGGAGAGGAGAGGGCGGATCTTGGCGATATTGTAAAGAGGGGAAGAGAACATGCCCAGATCGTTTCTGCAGGAAGATGAGCCGGGCAGCGGAGTGAAGAATAGAATAGGCTTACTATGTGCCAAGCACTGTTCTAAGCGCTGGGGGAAATACAAGGTTATCGGGTTGTCTCACGTGGGCTCACAGTCTTAGTCCCCATTTTACAGATGAAGTAACTGAGGCACAGAGAAGTTAAGTGACTTGCCCATAGTCACGCAGCTGACAAGCAGCGGAGCCAAGATTAGAACCCACGACCTCTCTTTCTACTAAGCCACGCTGCTTCTCTGCGACACAAGACACGCGCCCTGGCACGTGGCATGATGTAATGATGTCACGGCCTCCATTCTGGGGAAGCTCGCCTAATTCAGCCAGAAACCAGAGCATGTCCCCCATGCTGTGTCAGAGCCATCCCGTGCTCATTCGGGTCCAGGGGAACCTGGAAGCTGCTGGCAGGAGTGATGGCAGGAATATACATGTATAAGTATAAATTGGTATTTGTTAAGCCCTGATTATATTCCAAGCACTGTACCGGAGTGCTGGGGTCAGTACAAGTTAATCGGAGCCCACAGGGGACTCACAGTCTAAGCAGGAGGGAGAAAAGGCACTGAATCTTCATTTTGCACGCGAGGGAACTGAGGCACAGAGAAGTTAGGTGACTTGCTCAAGGTCACCCAGCAGGTAAGAAGCAGTGCCAGAATTAGAACCCCGGTCTTCTGCCCTCCAGGCCTGAGCTCTATCCACTTGGCGCTCGGTTTCTCTGCAGGGAAGGCTGGTTACTGAAAATAAGCACGTTGGAAAAATAAGAGTCCTGTTCCATATCAATCCTGGACAGGGAACAGTCCGCTGACAGATTAATAATAACAGACTACCCTTCATAAAGACAAACGGCCACTTATCCCCTGCCCATCAGGAGCTTCGACTCTCACCAGGGAGAACGTCAGAAAAGCAAAGAATTGCCCTTTTACAGGATTCATTCATTCATTCATTCATTCATTCAGTAGTATTTATTGAGCACTTACTATGTGCAGAGCACTGTACTGAACACTTGGAATGTACAATTCGGCAACAGATAGAGACAATCCCTGCCCATTGATGGGCTTACAGTCTAATCAGGGGAGACAGACAGACAAAAACAATAGCAATAAATAGAATCAAGAGGATGTACATCTTATTAACAAAATAAATAGGGTAATAAAAATATATACAAATGAGCAAATGAGCACAGTGCTGATGGGGAGGGGAAGGGAGAGGGGAAGGAGCAGAGGGAAAGGGGGGAAAGGGGGTTTAGCTGAGGGGAGGTGAAGTGGGGGCAGGAGCCTAGGAAATGGAGGCCACGTATACCTTCCCAAATACAGACGGCAAAACCCACATACCCGAAACCCCAGCCAGGTGACCTTACCAGATGGTAACCGAGCAGGGCTCTAAGCAGATGAGCTGTGGTCCAATGCTATGGCTGATGAGGATTCCCCAAAAGAGGGAAATCACATAGAAACAGCTTTGAAATGAAGATGCTGGGCTAATAACAATAATAATGTTGGTATGTGTTAAGTGCTTACTATGTGCAGAGCACTGTTCTAAGCACTGGGGTAGATACAGGGTAATCAGGTTGTCCCACATGGGGCTCACAGTCTTCATCCCCATTTTCCAGATGAGGTAACTGAGGCACAGAGAAGTGAAGTGACTTGCCCACAGTCACCCAGCTGACAAGTGGCAGATCCAGGATTCAAACCCATGACCTAGGACTCCCACGCCCGGGCTCTTTCCACTAAGCCACGCTGCTTCTCTACAGCTAAGGCTGACCCCGGGTACAGAAAACCCCTGCTCCCATCTCACTCCAACCCAGGATGAACCGGAGGAAAGACAGAATAGGAATCCTTGGATTAGAAACTCCTTGTCAACTCTACAAGGTTGACAATGGTATTAATTGGTATTTACGCTGTGCCAGGTGGAGAAGCAGGATGGCTTAGTGGAAAGAGCCCAGCGTGGCTCAGTGAAAAGAGCACGGGCTTGGGAGGTGGAGGTCATGAGTTCTAATCCCAACTCCGCCACTTGTCAGCTGTGTGACTTTGAGCAAGTCGCTTAACTTCTCTGTGGTTCAGTCACCTCTTCTGTAAAATGGGGATGAAGACTGTGACGTGGGACAACCTGATTACCTTGTATCTACCCCAGCTCTTAGAACAGTGCTTGGTACGTAGTAAGCGCTTAACAAATACCAACATTATTATTATTATTATTATTATTAAAGAGCCCAGGCTTGGGAGTCAGAGGTCATGGGTTCTAATTCCGGCTCCGCCACTTATTGGCTGTGTGATTTTGAACAAGTCACTTAACTTCTCTGTGTCTCAGTTACCCCATCTGTAAACTGGTGATTACGACTGAGCCCTACGTGGGACAACCTGATTACCTTGTATCTACCCCAGGGCTTAGAACAGTGCTTGGCACATAGCGCTTAACAAATACCAGCATTATTATTATTATTACTAAGCACTGGGGTGGACACAAGCAAATTGGGATGGACACAGTCCCTGTCCCACGTGGGCTCACAGCCTCAATCCCCATTTCACAGATGAGATAACTGAGGCACAGAGAAGTGAAGTGACCAAGGTCACACAGCACACAAGCGGCAGAGTTGGTATTAGAACCCACAACCTTCTGACTCCCAGGCCCATGCTCTGCCCACAGCGCCACGCACTTAGTAGAGTTCTCTGGAAACTGTGAGCACTCTGTGACTTCTCAGCCTCCTTTTCCCTCAGAGGACACTCTGCAACCCCACCTCCCCAAAGGTCAAGGCGTGGAGAGGGGCAAGAGAGAGTAAACACCGAGGGGTTGCTCAGGAACTGGCAGACAAGGGTCAGATTACTGTGATATTTGTTACGTGCTTAATAATAATAATAATAATGTTGACATTTGTTAAGCGCTTACTATGAGCCCTGTTCTAAGTGCTGGGGTAGGTACAGGGTATCAGGTTGTCCCACGTGAGGCTCCCAGTCTTCATCCCCATTTTCCAGATGAGGGGACTGAGGCACAGAGAAGTGAAGTGACTTGCCCACAGTCACGCAGCTGAGAAGTGGCAGCCTTGGCATTCGAATCCCTGACCTTGGACTCCCAAGCCCGGGCTATTTCCACTGAGCCATGCTGTTTCTCTTAAGCAAAGTACTAAGAGCTGGGGTAGATACAAGATAATCAAGTCCCACGCGGGACTCATTTTCTAAGTAGGAGGGAGATCAAGTATTGAGACCCCATTTGTCAACGAGGGAACGGAGGCCCAGAGAAGCTCTGTGACTTGTCCCAGCTCACCCAGAAGATAAAGGATTCAACCGGAAATCGAACACAGATCCCCTGAATCCCAGACCCCCGCCCTTTCCATTAGATCGCATGCCTGGGGACCCCAACTCAGGCAGCTCCAGGAATAGCCAGAAATCACTCGAAAAATTGAATTCCTGAGCCACAGATGGCAGAACTCAAGGATTTATGTTCAGATTTTCCCAGCAAAATTCAAATCATCTAAGAGAGCACAAGTGGTTAGATGACTCGTTTCAATCAATCCAACAGTGGTGTTTATTGAGCGCTTACTCTGTGAGAACACTGTGTTTGGGAGAGTAAAAAGTAGCACTGATAGACACATTCCCTGCCCTCAAAATTGGGGAAATAGACATTAAAATAAATTACAAGGAGGGGAAGTGGCAGAATATAAAGATATGTACATAAGTGCTGAGGGGCTGGGGTGAGTAACAGAGAGCTTTAGTAGGTATAGACTTAATTATTATTATGGCATTCATTAAGTACTTAATTTGTGCTAAGCACGAAGCCCTAGGATAGATATGAGTTGATCAAGTCGGGCACAGTCCTTGTCCCAGTTAGGGCCCACAGCCTAAGTAGGAGAGGGAACAAGAGGTGAATCATTATTTTACAAATGAGGAAACTGAGGTACAGAGATGTTAAATGACTTGCCCAAGGTCACACCGAAAGCAAGTTGGGGAACTGGGATTAGAACCCACGTCCTCTGATCTCCAGGCTCACACTCTTTCTACTAGGCCACACAGCTGACAAGTGGCAGAGAAGCAGCGTGACTCGGTGGAAAGAGCACGGGCTTGTGAATCAGAGGTCGTGGGTTCGGATCCCAGCTCTGCCACTTAGTAGCTGTGTAACTGTGTGCAAGTCACTTAACTTCTCTGTGCCTCAGTTACCTCATCTGTAAAATGGGGATTAAGACTGTGAGCCTCACATGGGACAACCTGATTACCCTGTATCCACCCCAGCACTTAGAACAGTGCTCTGCACATAGTAAGCACTTAACAAATACTAACATTAAGAGGCAGAGTCAGGAGTTGAACCGATGACCTCTGACTCCCAAGCCTGGGCTCTTTCCACTGAGCCATGCTGAAGGTGATCCAGGCTGGAGGGAGGAGAGGAGCCTGGGGTCAGCGGCAGAGAAGCGGCAGAGAAGGGTGTGGGTGGGTTGAAGTGGGAGAGAAGCAGATTGCTTGTCACTCCACATTCCTGCCAGGTCCGACACTCATCATGAGCAGCACCATGGCATGAGCCCGGGCCTGGGAGTCAGAAGATCCTGTGTTCAAAACCCGGTCCACTGCTTGTCTGCTGGGTGACCTGGGGCTAATCACTTCACTTCTCTGGGCCTCAGTTACCTCATCTGGAAAAGGGGGATTTTGACCGTGAGCCTCATGTGGGACAGGGACTTTGTCCAAGCCCATTTGCTTGTATTCGCCCCAGCGCTTAACACCGTGCCTGGCATATAGTAAATACCACAATTATTATTAGCATCGTCCTGTCTCCACTGTGTTCCCTGGGCACTTCTTTCCACTGCCCTTCAGGCCCCATGCTTAATCTGACATAATCCCCCATTACCACACAAGTTTCACAGATGCTGAACTCCCTTTCCAAAATGACAGGAGTCCTGACCAACCCAAAGGCTGTGCCTTCAGAGGTCCCCCTGCTGCCAACATCCACCGTGTTGCGAGAAGCACTGCCCAGCTCGGGCAGAAGAACCACACGGAGGGCAGCTCGGGGGTGGGGGACAGGGGAATGGCCCCCGTGGGGACACAACCCTAAAACCATCCCATTGAGGTCTAGTGGAAAGAACATGGAACTGGGAGGCAGAAGAGCCTGATTCTAATCCCATCTCTGCCATCGGTCTGCTGGGTGACCTTGGGCAAGTCACATAACTTTCTGTACCTGTTTCCTCATCAGGAGTACACTCTCCTCTATCTCTTAGTTAGCCAATAGTATTTAATGAGCACTTATTGGGGGCAGAGCACTGTACTATAAGCATTTGGGAGAGTACAATATAATACTACTAGTAATAACGATACTTATTAAGCACTTACTATATGCCAAACACTGTTTTAAGCACTGGGGTAGATACAAGTGAATCAGGTTGGACCCAGTCCCTGTCCCATATGGGGCTCACACTCTTAATCCCCATTTTACAGATGAGGTAACTGAGGCCCGGAGAATTTAAGTGACTTGCCCAAGGACACACAACAGACACAGTGCGAGCTGAGATTAGAACCCAGGTCCTTCCGACGCCCAGGCCCATGTTGTATCCACTAAACCAAGCTGCATCTCTACAATATAACAATATAATGGACATATATATGCCCCAAGTGGGACATGGACTGTGTCTGATTTTATCATCTTACACTAACCCCACCCTCGACATACTAACTACTCCACGATGATATTTATTAAGCACTTACTCTTTGTCAAGCGCTGGGGTAGATATAAGATAATCGTATAGGACAAAGACCCGATCTCACTCAGGACTCACGGTCTTAAAGAAGCAGTAAGGCCTAGGGGATGGAGCATGGGCCTGGGAGTCAGAGCACCTGGGTTCTAATCCCGGCTCCACCGCTTGCCTGCTGTGTGATCTTGGGCAAGTCTTTGCCTCAGTTACCTCATCTGTAAAATGGGGATTAAGACTGTGAGGCCCACGAGGGGCAACCTGATCACCTTGTATGCCCCCCAGTGCTTAGAACAATGCTTTGCACACAGTAAGAGCTTAGTAAATACCATCGTCATTATTATTATTTAACTTCTCTGTGCCTCAGTTCCCTCATTCGTAAAATGGAGATTAAGAGTGTGAGCCCCATATGGAACAGGGATTGTGTCTAGCCTGATTAACTTGCAGTTACCTACAACATAGCTTGGCACATAGTAAGCATTTAACAGGTTCCATAATAATTACAATAATAATTCCATTATTATAAGAGACCTGTTCTCCCTCCCTCTAATAATAATTCCATTATTATTGTTACTATTATTATTAGAGGGAGGGAGAACTGGTCTCATCCCCATGTTACAAATGAGGAAACTGAGGCACAGGACTGTGTAGTGACTCACCTGAAGTCACATAGCAGGCAAGATATGAAGCCAGGTCTGGAATCCGGGTCTCCTGACTCCCGGCGGCAGGCCCTGGCTCTATCGCCAGGCCATGTTCTTTCCCAATTAATACTGTAATTAATGAATCCCTGGAAAGGGAATCCTAGGGAATCTGGCCAAGGAAACCATAGGCAAAGGGCAGAGGACACCCCTTCCTGAGGCCCAGATCCCCTCCCCCACAGTCTGAGGGCAGGAGAGACCGAGGCCGGGAATCGATATGGCCCCTTTTAACTAGCAAGAACACACCTAGTAATGCCTTGTTTGTATTTCTTGAAGGAATGACACAAGAAACACTTATTTCATTCCCCACAATAATTCCCCACAATCAGAGGGAGCACAGCAAGGGCACCACCATCTCCCAGCTGCTGATTACATCAAAGGTTTGCAGCACAAATTCAATTTTAGAATGTTAATCTCGGCCTGCCACTCAGAAATTTTCTCTGAGGGATATGATTTTTCTCTGGATTTCATTTGAAGAATGATTTTCTTCTTCTACAATCAATAAAGATATGTTTTCATCAAAAGACTCTATCTTGGCAGAATTCAATTGGCCATTTCAATCCCTTCTGGTGATACAATATTAATTAAAATAGTTTATGGAAGATCGGGGGGGCGGGCGTGTGGAGGGTGGGCAGCCACTGAGAACGCAAGGACCCACCCATCCTTCCGGGACAGATCCAACAGTCCTTGCTTCCTTGAGGGGTGGGATGTGAACAGGCTCTGGGGCGCTTGGTCTCTAGAAGCAGCCTGTGGAACTCCGGGAACTGGCAGGGTTGCTCTCTGGCTGCCCCACCAGCTCTCAGGGGCGGAGTGAACTGAGGAAACCAACGATGAGACAAGTGCGAGTGGGTGGTTTGGTTCACCTCACTCCTCGGGAGCCTGGGAGCCATGGCAGAGTGGTTCAGGGGTATCAGGGGTTGGGTGGAATTAAATGGGGAGGAATTAAATGGGGAATTAAAGGGATTAGATACCCGTTCTCCTTCTCTCCCTCTGGATGACATGTATGGGTCAGAGACTGTGACCGCCTTATCTACATCACTTAGCACAGTGCTGGGCAAATAGTAAGCGCTTCTCACACACAATATTAAATTAAATTGAATGTGGACTGTGGGAAAACCAGCCTCAGTGGAAATTTGATTCCCAAATGATTAAATTGGAAGTTAGCAGAACACTAGGGGAACTTTCTCAACACCCTGGAGACCCAGTCGTTTCTGCCAGTCCTTCCCTTGTTCTGCCCAGGAGGAGACCGTGCAGTCAAACCTATATCTTGATGGGCCAAAGAGGATGCTCGGTTTGGTGAGAAGGGGAAGGCATCATTTTATCACCCAAGTGACAGACACATAGGGAGAAAGGGGGGAAGGAGTTGGGGGCAAGATGGAACAGGGGATGAAAAATAAGATAGAGGGAAAGAGGAGCAGGGGAACAGAACAGAAGGGAAATAGAGGAGAAAAGTACTCCCTGTTGCCCTCTTGCTCCTTCCTCAATGATAATATAGTAATTATGGTACTTGGTACTTGGTAAGTGCTTACTATGTGCCAAGCATTTTTCTAAGCAACTAGTCAATCACATATATTAAATGCTAATTCTGTGCAGATCACTCTACTAAGTGCGGGGGGAGAGTAGAATATAACAGTAAACACACATTCCATACCCACAATGAATTTACAGTGTAGACGGGGAGAGAGACATTAATATGAATACATGAATTACAGACATGTACACAAATGCTGTGGGGCTGGGAGCGGGGATGAATACAGGGAGCAAGTCGGTGACACAGAAGGGAGTGGGAGAAGAGGAAAGGAGGGCTTTGTCAGGGAAGGTCTCTTGGAGGAGATAAGGTTTTGAAGCAGAGGAGAGTAATCGTCAGTCAGATATGAGGAGGGAGGACATTCCAGACCAGAGGCAGGATGTAGGCAAGAGGTTGGTGGGGAGATAGATGAGATCAAAGCACAGTGAAAAGGTTAGCATTAGAAGAGCGAAGTGTGCAGGCTGGGTTGTAGTAGCAGAGTAGCAAGGTGAGGTAGGAGGGGGCAACGAGATTGAATGCTTTGAAACCAATGTTGAGAAATTTTAGTATGATGTTGAGGTGGATGGGCAACCACGGAGGTTTTTGAGGATCGAGGAAACATTGCCTGGATGTTCTTCTAAAAAAATGATCTGGGCAGAAGAGTGAAGGATGGACTGGGATGGGGAGAGACAGGAGGCAGGGAGATCAGCAAGGAGGGTGATACCATAATCAAGGCAGGATTAATGCGGTAGGAGTTTGGATGGAGAGGAAAGGGCAGATTTTAGCTATGTTGTGAAGGTCAAACCAACACGATTTAGGGATGGATTGAATATGTGGATTGAATGAGAAAGAGGAGTCAAGAATAACGCCAAGGTTACGGGCTGGTGAGACAGGAAGGATGGTGGTGCCATCTTCAGCAATGGGAAAGTCAGAGAGAGGACAGGGTTTGAGTGGAAAGATAAGGAGTTCTGTTTTGGACATGTTAAGTTTGAGGTGATGGCAGAACATGCAAGTAGAGATGTCTTGAAGGCAGGAGTATTGTACTTGAAAGGAGGAGCCCCGAGCGCTTAGTAAAGTGATTTGCCCACAGTAAGCACTTAATAAATATGAATTGAGTGAATGAATGAAAGACTGCAGAAAGAGAGAGAGATCAGGGCTGGAGACGTAGATTCGGGCATCGTCTTCAACAAGAGGTGGTAGTTGAAGCCATGGGAGTGAATGTGTTCTCCAAGGGAGCGGGTGTAGATGGGGACCCAGAACTGAACCTTGAGGGACCCCCACAGTTACTGGGTGTAACCTAATTAACCAGGAATTAATCAAGCTGGGTACAGTCCCAGTCCCCCACAGGGCTCACAGTCCAAGTAGGAGGGAGTTGGACTTAATCCCCATTTAAAAGTTGAGGTAACTGAGGCACAGCAAAGTTAAGTGACTTGCTCAAGGTCACACAGGAGTCATATTGCAGACCGGAGATTAGAACCCAGGACCTCTGCCTCCCAGGCCCACATTCTTTCCACTAGTCCTGCTGCTTCGCCCTTATGTAGAACAGTCCCATTTTGAGAAGGAGAAAATTGGAAATTGACTGGAAAGATGTTGTGGCTCCTTACAGAAAAGCAGTCTACTCTGGAGTCTTCCACCCAAAACACTTACGACCAATAGTGAAAATTCTCAAAGAGCAGGGCCAGCCTGTGTGTTTCCAAATGGCTGGGATTGCTCATCTCTGCAGGTCATCTTAGAACCAAAGTGGCAAAGTAAGAGCAAGACAGAGCTGGGAGTGGGGAGCCAGGAAGACCAGATCTAGCTCTACTTCCTCCTCTAACCTGCTGCATGACCAGGGAATGTCACAAACTCTCTGGGCCTCGGATTTTTCCATCTGGAATTAGGGCCAAAGGGACCTGTCCATCCTCCCTCTTCAATTGTGAGCCCCTTGGAGGAAGGGACTGTGAGCCACTGGGACCTCAGCACTTAGGCCAGTACTCTGGGCAAATAGTAATTTTGGTGTTTGTTAAGCACTTACTATGTGCCAGGCACTGTTCTAAGTACTGGAGTGGATACAAGATAATGGATACAAGATACAAGATACAATGGATACAAGATAGTGGATACAACCCACATGGGGCTCACAGTCTTAATTCCCATTTTACTGATGAGGGAACTGAGGCCCAGAGAAGTTAAGTGACTTGCCTAAGGTCACACAGCAGACAAGTGGCAGAGCCAGGATCAGAATCCATGTACCTTCTGACTCCCAGGTCTGTGCTCTATCCACTAGGCCATGAATCTAACAGCCTCTTCTCTCTCCTAAGCCTACACCCCCTGTCTAAACTCACTGTTTTGGAGAGCTTATTTGCTCCCAAGACTTCAACTACCACCTCTATTCAGATGATTCCCAACTCTACTTTTCCAGCCCTGATCTTTCTCCTTCTCTGCAATCTTGTTTTTCTCCTGCATTCAGGACATTTTTACCTCGATGACCTGCTAACATCTCAAATTTAACGCATCCAAAACTAACCTCCTTATCTTCCTACCCAAACCCTGTCCTCCCAATTTGTCTCATCACTATAGGCAATACCACTATCCTCCCTATCTCACAAGCCCATAACATGGCATTGTCCCCGACTCATCTCCCTCATTTTACCCAAATATTCAATCTGTCACCAAATTCTGTTGGTTCTGCCTTCAAAACGTTGCTAAAATCCACCCTAAAATCTTCTCAAGCCAAACTGCTACCAGGCTGATCCAAGGACTTACTCAATCCCACCTTTACTACTGCATCTGTCTCCGGTTTCTCCCCACTCTAGTCCATATTTCACTCTGCTTCCCGGATCATTTTTCTAGAAAAGCATTCAGGCCATGTTTCCCTGTTCCTCAAGAACCTCCATGGTTGCCCATCCACCTCCCCATCAGATAGAAACTCCTTAAAGCACTGAACAGAGTTTTAAATAGAGTTTTAAAGCACTCATTCTCTCCTCCTACCTCACCTTGCTACTATCCTACTACAACCCAGCCCACACACATCTCTCCTCCAATGCCAACCTACTCATTGTATCTCTATCTCATCTATTTCATCTGTATCGCTGTCGCCCTCTTGCCCACATCCTGCCTCTGGCCCGGAACACCCTCCCTTTTCATATCTGACAATTACTCTCCCCTCTTCAAAGCCTTATTGAAGGCACATCTCCTCCAAGAGGTCCTCACTGCCTCCTTTCCCACTCCCTTCTGCATCGCCCTGACTTGCTCCTTTTACTCACTACCCCCATAGCTCCATGACACATCTTGAATATATCCATAATTTCATGTATTTATGCTAATATCAGTCTCCCTCTATAGACTGGAAGCTCACCTTGGGCAGGGAATGTATCTGTTAAATTGTTGTTTTGTACTCTCCCAAGCACAAAGAACAGTGCTCGGCATCCAGTAAGTGCTCAATAAATACAGTTGATTGATTGACCGACTGATCTCAGCCTCTCAGCTGCCACTGGTCACAGGGTCCAGGAGAAGTCCTGACGAGGATTCCCGCAGGAAGGCCTGGGCTCTCCGGTGTTCCAGCAGTCAGGCTGAACCACGGTCAGACCAAACTCTCAGTGGTGCCAGTGAGGGTCACCGCAAGGGGAGGAGTGGACAGGACTCTACACGGCTACTCGTTCGACACCAGATAAAGAGCTCCAAACTTCCTGAGGAGAGAAGAGGTCCTCGGTGAGTCCCCCCAGGAGGACTTGGTGCCACAAAGGGCACCCAAGAGACAACCCACATATTAGCAGGGAACAAGGAGTGAGAGCTATGAGGTACATCTGTTCTGTCCCCACATCAGACACCATCTCAGCACTGGGGTTCAAAACTAACCACATGACCACTCAAACTGGTGATGTGTTGAGCAGCAATGTGGTCTAGTGGAAAGAGACTGGGCGTCAAGAAACCCAGCTTCTAATCTCACGTCAGCCAAGACAGCTGAGTCATTCCACAACCTCCCCGGGCCTCAGTCTCATCAGTTAAATGGTGATGACATCCGATCTCTTTCCCTTTTAGATAGAAAGCCTCTTGTGGGATAGGAACTGTGTCCTCGCTGATTCTTTTGTACCCTCACCAGCACAGGCACCTGCTCAGTAAGTATTATAAATTATTATTAAACTGCACAGTGTTTGCCACTGAGGTACTAAAAGGGAAGGCATCTGGGAAGTGGCTTTTCCTTTGGATTTCTTCTCAAAACTCCACATTGATGAGGTGTAACCTCAAAATAAATCAAGAATGCATCAAAATTAGAGTGCTTATTCACCTAAGCGGATGGCCCCAGCCTATTGGAGTCCTGCCTGCTCTCCTCTGTTCTTTCTCTCAACTACCTGGTGGCTGTGGCACAGAGGCAGACCCACTCCCTCAGGGGACTGCAGAGCTGGGAGCTGTTTCTACAGTCCACACATTCACATTCAGACCCCCTTGCACACCAGCCCCCAGGCCAAAAGGGGATGGGGTTGGCATGGGAGAGGGTGGGAAGAGTTGCAACAAGCTAAGTTGAAATTGGTGGAGGTGAGGGGAGGAAAGGGCCACCCAGGAGTTCATCCCTGATCCATTTTGGGAGACGGGCTCAGGGACCATCAGGGAAGAGAAACTGAGGCCAGTAGCTGGCCTGTAGAGGGCTTGGCCCTGTTGTCTAAACTTGGCTATAATTTGGCTACTGGTGTCATCCCAGGACTTTGGGATCTCCCCTAGGTCTTGCCCTGCCTATGGTGACCCTGCCCATCTCCCATCATCCACACAGCTGGGGCCCACCTCCATCCAGCTTTAAGCTGCAAGGTAGAGCTGAAGGGGAGCTCTGCTCCCTTTACAGAAATGCACAGCAAACCCCAAAATGACACCCATAAGGGGAGGTGATTTTAGAGGAGGGAATCTGCCGCTGGGTCACTCTTTGCATCCAACCGGTCTTCCAGGACTGAGGCACATGGTTGAAAGTGTCCCCCATATGTGTCAGCCTCTGAGTGAACATGTGGAGGAATAATAATAATAATAATAATAATGTTGGTATTTGTTAAGCACTTACCATGTGCCGAGCACTGTTCTAAGCGCTGGGGTAGACACAGGGGAATCAGGTTGTCCCACGTGGGGCTCACAGTCTTAATCCCCATTTTACAGCTGAGGTAACTGAGGCACCGAGAAGTTAAGTGACTTGCCCAAAGTCACACAGCTGACAAGTGGTAGAGCCGGGGTTCGAACCCATGACCTCTGACTCCAAAGCCCGTGCTCTTTCCAGTGAGCCACGCTGCTTCTCTAGTAGGAGGAGTAGGCAGGACCAAAATGAACTGACAAAGGTGATGAAGCAAGGATGTTGCCTGCTTCACAGCAAGTCCTAAAGATGAGCCAGGAGTTTCCAACCAGTCAGTATCCACCCTGCTACTTTCTCCAAGAAGCAGATGAGAGGCAGGGGAGAAATAGGCAGGACTGGGTTTTTGATGATAAGCTTTCTCACAGGACCTCCCATCTCTGCTTTCTGCTCCCCCAAGTCTCTTCTGGGCTCCCCCTTCCATTTTTTGTTCCTTAATGGTACTTGTTTAGTGTTTACGATGTGCCAGGCTCTCTATGAAGCACTGGAGTAAACACAAGATTATCATATTGGACACAATATCTGTCCCAGGTAGGGCTCACCAGTCTAATTTAGAGGGAGGAGGATTTAGTCCATATTTTACAGATGAGGTAACTGAGTCACAGGGAAGTGGAGTGATTTGCCCAAGTCCACACAGCACACAAGTGGTAGAGCCAGGACTAGAATCCAGGTCCTCTGTCTCCCCGGCCCATGTTCTCTCCGCCAAGCCATGCTGCTTCCTCTCCTCTCACAGGCTTGTCTGTCTCTGCTCCCGCAAACCCCTCTGGGTCCTTTTAATTAAACAGTAGTATTTATTGAGTATATATTGTGTGGAGAACACTGTACTAAGTGTTTGGGTGAGTACTCTATACTTGATTTGGATGACATGGTCCCTGCCTACATAGAGTTTACCGTCTAGAAGGGGAGAAAGACCTTAAAATAAATTAGGGATATGTACATAAAATGCTGTGGGGCTGGGGGTGGGATGAGTGCAGGGTGAAATCCCCTCCCCTCCTTTCACAGACCTGCCTTTCTCTGCTCCCTCAGACCCCTCTGGGCACCTTCTCTCCTGCCACACTGCAGTCCCTGAGATCAACTGAACTGTACACAACAGCATCCACTTACACAGAGGCCCTGTAGATGCAGCGAGGGCAGAGTAGGGAGATGGGAGTTTCAAAGAGTCCACAGCCCAAGCTATTAACCTGATGCTGTTTTGCTGAGCCGAGTTTATTGGCGAACACTTCATCCCTCTGTGGTTTCAGCACAGGTTACAGCAACACATTCTCCTTCAATCCCACCACTACAGTCAGCCCTAATGAAAGACTTCAGACAGACAGTCCCTTCCAGGCCCCCCAAAAGTCCCCAGGGAGACAGGAGAAGTGTTACTGCAAACGCTCAGCCTCGGCTTAGAGGTTGGCGGAAAGAGCTGTTGGTCACCCTGCTTGCAGTCATCATCGAATTTCAGTGACTCCTTAAATATCCCTAAATTACCTAATTTAAGTTTCCATGAAGTCACTGATTAAAAAATCAGGGAGGCAGCGTGGCCTAGAGGAAAGAGTGGCAACTGGGCAATGGTAGAACTAGGCTTGGGCTAGAGTTCTGCCACTGACCTACTGTGTCACTCAACCTCTTAGGGGCTCAGTTTTCTCATCTATTTGATGGAGATATAGGCTCTCCCTACCTCTTACAATGTGAGCCCCTTATGGGGCAGAGGCTGGGTCAGATCTGTACCATTCGACCTATCCCAGAACTTGGCATATATTTTTTTTTCTTTTTTTTCCCTTCCTAGGGAAGAGCATGGGCTTGGGAGTCAGAGGACATGGGTTTTAATCCCGGCTATACCTCTTGTCTGCGATGTGACCTTGGGCAAGTCACTTCACTTCTCTGGGCCTCAGTTACCTCACTAAAATGAGTATTAAGACTGTGAGCCCCATGTGGGACAAAGACCATGTCCAACCTTGTATCTCCCCCAGTGCTTAGAAAAGTGCTTGGCACGTAGTAAGTGCTTAACAAATACCATTATTATTAATTAATAATAATAAATATAACTAATTTGAAATCTTCAATACATTTTTTTTCTGTTTTGCTCTAGAATCCCCCTAAAGTACTATAAAACTTCAAGCCCCTAGAGCACAGGGACCCTAATGAGTAATATTAACAGCCATATTACTTACCCTAATGAGTAATATTAACAGCCATATTACTTATTAAGCACCCACTGGACCCCAAGCACTGGGTCCATCAGATGCTGGAGACATGCTTCCCGCCCATGCGGAGCTAAAAGTCTGGCAGGGAGGGGGAGAGAGACTCAGCTGGATGGGGATGAAGAAAGCAGAAATGCAGGATGGGGAGAGTAGGTGGAAAGCCCTGTGAGGAATTTCTGCTTGATGCAGAGGGAAATGAAATGTCATTGTAGACTTTAAAAGAGTTGAGAGATGTGAACCAGAGAGTTGGGAGAGGCTGGAAGCAGGGAGGCAAAAGATATGAGGCTCGAACAATAGTATAGATAAGGTGATGACACCTTGGATGGGGATGGCAGCTGTTGGGGTGGAAAAGAAAGGGCAGATCTGGGAGATGTTGCATTTGGGAAATAGGAAGAACTGGATGATAGACCAAATGGAAGACAGCACGGAGTCGAGGGTGACACCAGGGTTATGAGCTTCTGGAGAAGGGAGGATAGTGGCATTATTGACTAAGGTGGGAGACTTAAAGGGAGGAGTGAGCTTAGACAGGAAGATGAGCAGTTCTGTTTTAGATCTCAGGGGCACATAAACTATCTCAGTCAATCAAGGGTACTTGTTGAGTACTTACTGTGTGTGAGGGCCTGTACTGAACATCTGGGAGAGATGGGATACAGATATTAGACGAAGTCCCTACCCACAGTGAGTTTACAGACAAGAGGGGGAGACCGACATTAATATAAATAAATAAATTATGGAAATGTATATAAGTGCTGTGGGGCTGAGAGTGGGGTAAATACCAAATGCCCAAAGGAAACAGGGATAAGGGCACATATGTCCACTTTCTAGTTAAATTCTAAATTGATCATTATGAAACCATAATGATTGTTCATTCAATGTGTGAGTTGAAAGCATTTCCAAAGAAAAAGTCTAAGAAATTCCAAATGATGATAGTTATGAGAAACAAACTTGGCCTAGAGGAAAGAGCAAGGGCCTCGCAGTTAGAGGTTCTGATTCTTATTGTAGCTCTGCCACTTGTCTGCTGGCTGACCATGATCACAAAACATCTCTGGGCCTCAGTTTCCTCAATGGTAAAATGGGGTTTCAATACTTGTTCTCCCTTCTACATGGACTGTGTCTGACCTGATTGTCTTGTATTTCCTCTAGCCCTTAGTACAGTTCTTGGCACATATTAAATGCTTAACAAATACCACAATTACCATTTAAAATATGTGAATTGACCTCTGGCACTCAAACTTTTTTTAAAAAGAATACTCTAAATTTGTGTGTTGCTTTTATTTTCCCAAGTGTTTTCACCTCAGACTTCATTGGATATTTGCAAACCCTGTGAAGTAGGGAGAGGGCGGTAGCATAATCCCCATTTAAACAGATAAGAAATCTGAGGCCTGGAGAGACTTGCCCAAAGTCACACTGAAGGGCAGTGACAGAGGTGGGACTTGGAAACCAGGTCCTGAATCTGTGCTCTTTCCCTAAGGCCAAGCCCAGTCCATTGCAAAAACTGGTAAATGGGAAAGGTAAAACAGACACACACACACACACCTACCAGTAGAATCCAGTCTTCAAATAATCTTTCATGCAAGTAAAAACACTCAGAGGATTTTGATCATTTTTCTGAAGTCATTTGACTCTAAAGAGCAAACTCTAACTTATTGGTCACCCAACTGTAGGGGCTTGAATGACTAAAGTGGTTAAGTTTGGCCTTTATTGTCTTTTAAAAACCCAAGGTGGTAGTTAGAAAAGGGGAAAGCATACGTCAGAAAAGTAAAAGGAATCTGAATAGAGAGGCAACCAAACCATCCTGACAGGCCCTGGCAGAGGCCCAGAAGGAAAGCACAAGGGCAGGTAGGTACAGAGTCAGTAACTGTCTCCAGGCTTTTGGTCTGCCTTCTGTCAGTAACCCTGAAGTCCCACAGGGTGAACCACAAGGCCTTCGCCCCCTGTGCTTATGAAATAAGTGGTAAACAAAACAGTTAAATTGTGGGCTGGAGGTGGGGGGAGAAAGAGGGCAGGAGCAAATCAGTCAGCCAATCAATTAATGATAATTACTGAGCACTTACTATATTCAGAATGCTATACTAAGTGCTTGAGAGAGAATGATACAATAGAATTAGCAGACACTTTCCTGCCAATAAAGGGTTTTCAAGGCCATTTACTTCATCCTGTCGCAAGTTTATTTAATGCAGGGACCAAAATCTCACCTCTCAGGGTTATGGCCTACCTGAGAATAAAGAGCTTTGCTCTTCAAGTTAATCTGCATCCCACCACTCCCAGCTGGGGTGGCAGAGTTGGGGAGGGAGACTAAGGGGAAGGGGAAAGGAGGAGGAGGGGTGGCTCAGGGAAACCCCCAAGGTCCCCGTCTGACCTGACCACAAAGCCCTCTCTGGCCTGCATCTTCCCCTGTCAGGGTGGTGGTCCGGGGATCCAGCATCTGCAGATTGATGGAGCCAGAAGATGTGAGAGCTCCCCGGGGGCAGTGGGAGGGTTGGGTGATGGGGTGGAGGACACACGCCACCCTTCCCCCAGGTTCTCCGAGACTCGACCTCCAGCCTCAACCCTCCGCCGCCAGGCTCCCCCAAGCTCCCCGGGGACCACTGAGCTGTGGGAGTGGGAGAGGGTGGCCAGACCCTGGCCTGGACCCCACCTTTGGTCATCAGTTGGATCCCTCGCCCCTCCCAGCTGCAGCCTGGCCCAAGAGGGCATGAGAGGGGAAACTGGAGACACCCCAATGGCTGGTGAAGGGGCATGGGTGGGGTCGTGAGAGATTATTATGATTGATAACAATGTCAGCCATATTGGATAAGTGCTATGTGCCAAGCATTGCATTAACTGCTGGAGTAGATACAAGATAGGCAGGTTGGACACAGTCCCTGTTCCACATGGCGCTCACAGTCTCAACTGGAGGAAGAACGGGTACGGAATGCCCTCCCTCCTCATATCCAACAGAAAATTACTCTCCCCTCTGTTCAAAGCCTTATTAAGGCACATCTCCTCCAAGAGGTCTTCCCTGACTAAGCCCTCCTTTCTGCTTCTCCCACTCACTTCTATGTCACCCTGATTTGCTCCCTTTTTTCATCCCCCATCCCAGCCCCACAGCACTTATGTACATATCCGCAATTTATTTATTTATATTAGTGTTTTACTCCACCCCGCCCCCAAGACTGTAAGATCATTATGGACAGGGAATGCGTCTGTTTAATGTTATTCTGTACTCTCCCAAAATCTTAATAAAGTGCTCCACACAGTCAATAAATACGATTGATTGACAAACCTGACTTGATTGACTGTCCAACCTGAGCTGTGGAGGAAGGGAGGAGAGCCATCCTGAGCTGGGGAAGTGGAGTGGGGGAGAAGATTCAGCCTGAGCTGTGGAAGTGTGGGGAGGGGACCCAGCCTTAGCCGTGGAGCTGGGGGAAAAAGATCCAGACTGAGCTTTGGAGGTGGGTAGGGGGAGAAGATCCAGCCTGAGCTGTGGAGGTGGCAGTGAGGGGATGGGGGAAGAATCAGTCTGAGCTACGGAGGTGCATGAGGGTGAGGTTTGAGTCTGAGCTGTGGAAGTGGGGAAGGGGAGCATGTCAGCAGGAGCTGTAGAGGTGGGGGAGAGGTGGATGACCAGCCTGGACTGTGGAGATGGGACGAGAAACTTGTCCAGCCTGGGGTGGGGAGGTGTGGGGAGGGGAAGGTGTCCAGCCTGGGCTTTGGAGTTGAGGAAGGGGAGTGTGTTCGGTTTGCAGTGAGGAGAGGAGAGGAGGGAAGGTGTCCAGCCTGGGCTGGGGAGGTGCGAGGAGGAGAGCGTGTCCAGCCTGAGCTGTAGAGGCTGGGGCAGGGAGGGATCCAGTCTGGGCTACAGAGATGGGGGGGAAGGGGTTCCAGTCTGAACTGAAGAGGTGAAGAGGGGGGTGTATCCAACTGGGGGTGTGTAGGTGGGGATGAATGAGTGTCCAGCCAGCGGTGTGGAGATGAGTGTGTGTTCAGCCTAGAGGTGGAGGAGGAGGAGGAGGCGAGAATGTCCCGCCTGAGCTATGGGGCTGTGTGTGGGAGGAGGAGGGTGCCAGCTGGGGCTGTGGAGATGGGGAAGGAGTGGGTGTCCAGCTGAAGCTGTGGAGGTGAGTGGATGTCCAGTTTCGGCTGTGGAGGTTGGGAAGGGAAGGGAAGGGTGTCCAGCCAAGGCTTTGGCGGTAGGGGAGGGGGTCTAGCCAGGGGTGTGGAGGTGCATGTCCAGCCTAAGCTGTGGAGGTGGGGAAGGGGAGGGTGTCCAGCCTGGGCTGTGAAGGTGGAGGAGGGAAGAGTGACCAACCTGGGCTGCAGAGGTTTCGGGGAGGGTATCCAGCCTGGGCTGGTGGGCTCAGGAAGGAGAAGGGGTGTAGTAGCCTGAGCTAGAAAGGACAGGAGGGGAGGGGATCCAGCATGAGCGGTGGAGGTGGGGGAGACTGGGTCCAGCCTGGGTGACAGCCGGGAGGAGGGGAGAGGATCTGGCCTGAGCTAGTAGAGAGAGGAAGGGTCCAGCCTAGGCTGGGGATGTGTGGAAGCTTGTTGTGGGCAGGAAACGTGTCTACCAACTCTCTTACATTGTGCTCTCCTAAATTATTGGTATAGTGCTCTGCACACAGTAAGTGCCCAATGAATGACTGATTTGATTGATTGATTGATTGAAATGAGAGGAAAGGAGGGGTTCAGCCTGGGCTGTGGGGATGAGGGTGGGAGAGGAGCCAGTCTGGATTAGGGGATGAAGAAGGCAGGTAGTCCAGGCTGGGTTAGGAGGAGAAGGGGAGGGATACAAACTGGCCAGTATGGGTGAGGGTGGGAAAGGTTCCAGCTTGGGAGGGGGGAAGGGTGAAGGAGGGCAGGTGATCCAGGTTGGCCTGGAAGGATGAGGAAAGGGGGTCCAGCCTAGGCAGTAGGGGTGAGGATGGGAGAAGGTCCAACCTGGGCTGTGAGGAGGAAGTGGAGAGGGGGTCCCGCCTGGGTTGGGAGGAGAAATGGGGTTAAGGTGAGGGGACCAGTCTTGTTTGTGGGGAGAAGGATGGGAAGGATCCAGATGGGGGTGGGGTCCAATCTGGGCTGGGAAGAGAAGGGAGAGGGAGGGTCTAGGCTGGGGAGGGAGGGGAATGGGGTCCAGCCTGGGCTGGGGAGGGGGAGCAGGAGGGGTCTAGTCTAGGCTGGAGGGAGGAATCCAGACTGGGCTAGGAGGGAGCAGGAGGGGTCTAGTCTTGGCTGGGGAGGGAGAAGAGTGGGGTCCAGCCTGGGCTAGGTGGTGGTGGGGGGAGCAGGAGGGGTCTAGTCTAGACTGGAGGAGAAAAGGAGTGGAGTCCAGCCTGGGCTGGGCAGTGGCAAGGGAGCAGGAGGGGTCTAGTCTAGGCTGTGGCAGGGAGGGCAGTCTGGGCTGTGGGGGAGCAGGAGGGGTCTAGTCTAGGCTGGGGGGAGGGGTCCAGCCTAGGCTGGCGGGGAGGGAGCAGGAGGGGTCTAGTCTAGGCTGAGGGAGGAGGCTACTGGGGTCCAGCCTAAGCTGGCGGGGAGGGAGCAGGAGGAGTCTAGTCTAGGCTGGGGGAGGAGAGGAGTGGGGTCCAGCCTGGGCTGGGCAGGGCTGGGGGGGAGCAGGAGGGGGTCTAGGCTAGGCTGGGGGAGGAGAGGAGTGGGGTCCAGCATGGGATGGGCGGGGGGGGGAGCAGGAGGGGTCTACTCTAGGCTGGGGAGGAGGGGAATGGTGTCCAGCCTGAGCTGGGCCGGGGGGAGGGGTCTTGTCTAGGCTGGGAGAGGAGAGGTATGGGGTCCAGCCTGGGCTGGGGGCGGGGGGAACAAGAGGGGTCTAGGCTAGGGGAGGAGGGGAGTGGGGTCCAGCCTGGGCTTGGGGGAGAAGGAGGGGTCTAGCCTAGGCTGAGGGAGGGGGCTAGTGGGGTCCAGCCTGGGCTGGGGGAAGCAGGAGGGGTCTAATCTAGGTTTGGGGACGGGATGGTGGGGGGAATGGGGTTCCCTGGGGTCGGTGGGGTGCCGAGGGGTCGCTTACGTTGATGTGTGCGGTTCGGGGCTTCGGGGAGCAGGAGGGGTCTAACCTAGGCTGAGGGAGGAGGCTAGTGGGGTCCAGCCTGGGATGGGGGAAGCAGGAGGAGTCTAGTCTAGGTTTGAGGGGTGGGAAGGGAATGGGGTCCAGCCTGGGCTGAGAAGGGGTAGGAGTTGAGGGCTCCAGCCTGGGCTGGGGCGAGAAGGGGAGGGGTCCCGCCTGGGCTGGTTGGGGGATCTGAATCCCTTCTCCCCCCTCCCCAACTTCCACTTACCTAGCTGCTTGATCGCCGGGAGTCTGGCGCAGAAAAGCTTCTGACCAAGCCGAAACCTCGAGACACAAGACCTGGACCCTCCCCCGCCCCGCCCCACACAGCCCCGCCCCACACAGCCCCGCCCCACCGGCCCACAAGACGACTCAACGACCCCCCTTTGGCCCAGCAACCTGCCCTGGCCCGACCAGGCCCGGCCCTCTCCCTCTCCCTCAACCAGCCGTGGCCGGTCTCTCCAGCCCTCAAATAATAATAATGATGGTATTTGTTAAGCGCTTACTCTATGCCAAGCACTCAGCCTCCTTTCCAGCCTAGCTTCTGGCAACGGTTCCCTGGGCCCCGAGCTCGTTGGACACCAGGTCCGGCCTGCCAGCACCGGGCCCGAAGGCTTTCTTTGCAAACGCTCCCCCACAGCCTCCACCAGGCATATTCCTTCCCACATTTTAACCTCTCAGGTGGCCTGGTCCTGTCCCCCCAGCCCTGAGCCCACTCCCACCACATCCTCAGCCACAGCTGGAGCACTCCGGTTGCTGGTGTGTCTCTCCGGAGCCCCGGGATCGTCATCGGGTCTGAGAGTGGCTAGTGGAGGTGGAATGGCACGGCATCAGGCAGGGAGGGGTCCTCCTGAGAGGTGACGCCTTAGATTAATCAGTCAATAGTATTCACTTAGCACTTAACAGGTGCAGACCAGTGGACACAGGGTTTGGGAGAGTGCAGTCCTGTATCCATGGTAGGCCATGATCCCTGGCTTCAGGAGTCTATAGTCTAGTGCACTAGCCTTGGTCCCCAGCATTCTGATCATCGATTTCTACCCATAGGCATCGGTAACAAACAAACATCAATGAACTCCTTCAGCCACCCTCATCCCCACGGCTTTGTGCAAAGGAGGAGAATAGAGAATATCTCCTTCCCCTGCTGACCTCCCTGCCTCTTGTTTACTCTCTCTCAGGTCTTACTTCACTCTGCTCTCCTGGGTCATTTTTCTAAAAAAATGTTCAGCCCATGTCTTCTCACTCCTCTAAAAACTCCACTGGTTGCCCATTCACCTCCACATCAAATGGAAACTCCTTGGTATTGGCTTTAAAGCACTCGATCACCTTGTAGGTTGGCATTAGAGGAGTGAAGTGTGTGGGGTGGGTTGTAGGAGACCAGCAAGGGAAGGTAGGAGGGGGCAAGGTGATTGAGTACTTAAAGTTGATAGTAAGAAATTTCTGTTTGATGCAGAGGTGGATGGGCAACCACTATAGGTTCTGGTGAGTGGGGAAAGATGGACTGAACAGTTTAGTAGAAAAATGATTCGGGCTGTAGTATGGACTGGAATGGGGAGTGATGAAGGAGAGAGGTCAGCAAAGAGTCACCTTGCCCCTTCCTACCTCTCCTTCCTTCTCTCTTTCTACTGCCCACCCCGCACGCTCCGCTCCTCTGCCGCCCACCTCCTCACCGTCCCTCAGTCTCGCCTATCCTGCCGTCGACCCCCGGGCCATGTCCTCCCGTGGTCCTGGAATGCCCTCCCTCCTCACCTCTGCCAAACTAATTCTCTTCACCTCTTCAAAACCCTACTTAAAACTCACCTCCTCCAAGAGGCCTTCCCAGACTGAGCTCCTCTTCTCCCTCTACTCCCTCTACCGCCCCCCCTTCACCTCTCCGCACCTCTTTTCCCCCCATCTCCCTCTGCTCCTCCCCCTCTCCCTTCCCATCCCCTCAGCACTGTACTCGTCTGCACAACTGTATATATTTTGATTACCTTATTTATTTTGTTAATGAAATGTACAGCGCCTTGATTCTATTTAGTTGCCATTGTTTTTATGAGATGTTCTTTCCCTTGACTCTATTTATTGCCATCATTCTTGTCTGTCCATCTCCCCCGATTAGACTGTAAGCCCGTCAAACGGCAGGGACTGTCTCTGTCTGTTGCCGACTTGTTCATTCCAAGCGATTAGTACAGTGCTCTGCACATAGTAAGCACTCAATAAATACTATTGAATGAATGAATTGAATGAATGGTAATCAAGGGGGTATAGGATAAGTCTTTGAATTAATTGAAGTGGTAGCAATTTTGGATAGAGATGAAAGGGTAAATTTTAGCAGTGCAAAGGTTGCATGGACAGGAATTGGTGACAGATTAAATATGTGGGTTGAATATGAGAAGCAGTATTGCCCAGTGGATAGAACACAGGTCAGAGTGTCAGAATAAACTGGGTTGCAATCCTGGCTCCACCACTTGTCAGCTCTGTGACCTGGAGCAAGTTACTTAACTTCTTTGGGTGTCACTTACCTCATCTATAAAATGGGAATTAAGACTGTGAGCCCCATGTGGGATATAGACCGTGTGCAACTCAATTAACCTGTGCCCACCCCATTGCTTAGAACATAGGTACATAGTAAGCCCTTAACAAATACCATAAAAAAGAGATGAATCAAGGATAATGTCAAGGTTATGGGATAATGAAACAGGTAGGATAGTGGTGTTATCTACAGTGATGGGAACGTCAAGGGGAGGACAGGGTTTGGCTGTTATGATAAAGAGTTGTGTTTGGGATGTATTAAGTTCGTGGTTTGGTGGGACATCCAATAACATCCAACACTCAACTTCTCTGTGCCTCAGTTACCTCATCTGTAAAATGGGGATTAAGACTGTGAGCCTCAAATGGGACAACCTGATTACCCTGTATCTAGCGCTTAGTACAGTGCTCTGCACATAGTAAGCACTTAACAAATACCCACATCATTATCATTATTATTATTATTAGAGATATGCTGAAGACAGGAGAAGTTGAGACAGCAGAGGAGAGAGATCAAGGCTGGAGATGTAGGTTTGGGAATCATCCATGTAGAGGTGGTAGTTGAAGTCATGGGAGGGAGGGAGTTCTCCAAAAGAGTGAGTGTAGATGGAAAAAAGAAACAGACACAGAAATGACACTTGAGAGACTCCCACAGTTGAGGGGTGGGAGGCAGAGGAGGAGCCTGTGAAAGAGACTAAGAATGCAAGGCCAGAGAGACAGGAGGAGAACCAGGAGAGGACAGTGTCAGTGAAGCCAAAGTTGGATCATGTTACCGAGAAAAGGGGGTGGTCAACAGTGTCCAAAGCAGGTGAGCAGCGGAAGAGGATGAGATTGAAGTAAAGATCATTGGATTTGAAAGAAGGAAATCATTGGCAGTTTCTATGGAGTGAAGGGGGTGGAAGCCAGATAGGAAGGGGTCAAGGAGAGAACTGGAGAAGAGGAAGTGTGTAGACAGCAGGTGTAGACAACTCACTCAAGGAATTAGGGAGGAATGGTAGGCGGGAGATTGAGTAGTAATGAGAGGGGGTTGTGGGGTCAAGAGAGGAGGGTTTTTTTTTAGGATGGGGAGACATAAGCATAATTGAAAGCAGTGGCGGGAAAAGAGTGAACAGTTGAAGATGGTGATCAGGAAAGGAATAAGAGAAGGGACAAGTATTTTGATAAGGTGGAATCAGAGGTGCCAGAGGAGGGATGGATTTTGAAAGGAGGCAGGAGATCTCCTCTTGAGATATTGCTGGGAAATATTCAAGAGTTGAAGAAGGGACAGGAGGAAGGAGGACCTGGAAAAGAACAGGGGAGGTTTTAAAGAAATCACACCTACAATGTATTTATATCATATTTACATTTATAACAATGTCTGTCTCCCCCTCTAGACTCTAAACTCTTTGTGGACAGGGAACATTTTCTACCATTCTGTTATACTGTACTCTCCCTAGTGCTTAGTACCGTGCTCTGCACACAGTAAGTGCTCAATAAATATGATTGATTGACTGATTGCTATAATCCAGAATGCTCACTTCGCTCTTCTAATGCCTACTTACTGCATTTCAATCTTATCTATCTCACTGCTGATCCTTTGCCCACATCCTCCCCTGGCCTGTAACTCTCTGCCCATACATATTCAGCAGACCACCACTCTCCACACCTTCAAAGCCTTCTTAAATTCACATCTTCTCCAAGAAGTTTTCCCTACCTGAGCCCATTTCCACTACATCCTCTCCCTTCTGTATCACCCTTATACTTGGATTTGTACCTTTTTATATTCACCCCACCATCAGCCCACAGATATTATGCACATATCTGTAATTTATTTTAATGTCCTACCATTCCTCTCCAAACTCCTTGAGTGAGTCGTCTATACCTGATGTTTCAAGTTCTTCTCCTTCGATTCTCTCTTTGACACCCATCAATCTTGCTTCTGTCCCCTTCACTCCACAGAAACTGCCCTCTCATAGGTCACCAGTGATCTCCTTCTTGCTACATCCAATGGCCTCTACTCCATCAAAATCCTTCTCGACCTCTTTGCTACCTTCAATACTACTGACCAACCCCTTCTCCTGGAAACATTATCTAACCTCAGCTTCACTGCTGCTCTCCTCTCCTGATTCTCCTCCTATCTCTCTGACCACTCATTCTCAGCTTTTTTTGTGTGTTCCTCCTCCTCTGCCTCCCACCCCCTTATTGTGGGTATCCCTCAAGGTTCAGTTTTGGTCCCCTTCTGTTTTCCATCTACGCCCACTCCTTTGGAGAGCTCATTCATTCCCATGGCTTCAACAACCACCTCCTTGCTGATGATTCCCAAATATACATCTCCAGCCCTGATCTCTCTCCCTATCTACAGTCTCACATTTCCTCCTGCCTTCAAAGCATCTCTCCTTGGATGCTCTGCCATCACCTCAAACTTCACAGTCCAAAACAGAACTCATCATCTTTCCAATCAAACCCTGTCCTGCTCCTGACTTTCCCATCCCTATAGGCAGCGACACCATCCTTCCTGTCTCACAAACCCATTACCTTAGCACTATCCTTGATTCCTCTCTCTTATTCAACCCACATATTTAATCTATCACTAAATCCTGTCGTTGAACCTTCACATCACTAAAATCCATCCTTTCCTCTCCATCCAAACCACTACCACGTTAATCCACACACTTATTTTACCCCACCTTGATTACTGCATCAGCCTCCTTGCTGATGTCTCTGCCTCCTGTCTCTCCCCACTCCAGTCCATACTTCACTTTGCTGCCCAGATCATATTTCTACAAAAACATTCAGGCCACACATGCTGAGGTGAACCCAGGTGTCCACCATCTCAAGTCCAGGTGCCCACCATCTTAAGGTCAAAATGCTATCCATGACTTCCCAAAATAGCAAAGCGGAACTCAAGCACTCAGGTGGGACCCTGCATGGGATGCCTGCTCTCTCTGCACTGAGGGACGGGTGAGTGTCTCGCTGAGAGTTCATGGGTGGGATTTAGGTGCTTCACTATGGGCCTGGGGGTGGGGGTAACACATAAATGAGTTTCTCCTGAGTGGGAAGTGTTTGTGGGTGGGAGCTAGGTACTTCATCACATGTGAGCAACGCATATGTAGATTCCTCCTGAGTGGAAAGCGATTGTGGGCGGGAGCGAGGGGCTTCGCCATGTGCAAGCAACAGAAACGTATCTTCTTCCTGATAGGGAAGACCCAGTAGAATTAAATAACCATATTCCTCCCAAAAGGAGAAGTTCAATTCACCACATTCAAATAATTAATCATATTGCTCCTGTAAAGGAACTTTACTTTCTCACATGAAATAAATTTTGTGCAGTTCAGCCTCCAGTCTTTTTCTCTCACCATGTTGATTCCCGAACCGTTTCCTAGCCGACGGGTAACACCATGTTTCCCACTCCTCAAGAACCTCCAGTGGTTTCTCACCCACCTGCAGATCAGACAGAAAGTCCTCACCATCGGCTTCAAAGCATTTGATCAACTTGCCCCCTCCTACCTCACTTCTCTACTCTCCTACTACAACCCAGCCAACACACTTCACTCTTCTAATGCCAACCTTCTCACTGTACCTAGATCTCATCTACCTCACCACCAACCTCTTGCCCACGTCCTGCCTCTGGCCTGGAATGCCCTCCCTCTTCATATCCAGCAGACATTTACTCTCCCCTTCTTCAAAGCCTTATTGAAGTCATGTCTCCAAGAAGCCTTCCTTGACAAAGCCCTCCTTTCTTCTTCTCCCCGTCCCTTCTGCAACGCCTTGACTTGCTCCCTTTATTCATCCCCCTTCCCAGGCCCACAACACTTATGTACACATCTGAAATTTTAATTATTCAATAGTATTTATTTATTGAGCGCTTACTATGTGCAGAGCACTGTACTAAGCGCTTGGGATGAACAAGTCGGCAACAGATAGAGACAGTCCCTGCCGTTTGACGGGCTTACAGTCTAATCGATGTTAATGCCTTTCTACCCCTCTAGACTGTAAGCTCACTGTGGGCAGGGAATGTGTCTGTTATATTATTGTGTTGTACTCTCCCTAGCGCTTAGCACAGTGCTCTGCATACAACTGATTGACTGACTGACTGATAAGTGACTTGCCAAAGATCACAGAACAGGCAAGTGATGGAGTCAGAATTAGAACCCAGGTCCTCTGACTCCCATGCCCCTACTCTTTCCACTAGGCTAATAGCCAGATTAGGAGTTCAAATTTAAACTCTAAAATTTCACTACCTTTACTGGCCCCCAGCTAATTAATCTGCCAAATATACTGGTGACCCTTAGCTTCCTGGTTTCATCTCCCCTTATATTTGTCCTGGTTAATTGGCCAAGACTGAAATACTTTAGGAGACACTGTGCAATCCAGGCCACAAGACAAGACAGAGACTAGCCTGTGGGCTCCCTGAACACTAAGGCTGGCTGGCTGGCTAATAGAAAATCCTGGCATGGCATTAGTAAGAGGTGATGTTGGTATTTGTTAAGCACTTACTATGTGCAGAGCACTGTTCTAAGCGCTGGGGTTGACACAGGGGAATCAGGTTGTCCCACGTGGGGCTCACAGTCTTAATCCCCATTTTACAGATGAGGGAACTGAGGCACAGAGAAGTTAAGTGACTTGCCCACAGTCACACAGCTGACAAGTGGCAGAGCTGGGATTCAAACTCATGAGCCCTGACTCCAAAGCCGGTGCTCTTTCCACTGTGCCACACTGCTTCTCAGTGCAGCTAGTCAGCCAGTGGTGGGTCAGGACAGTCACTGCAGGTGCTGAGCATTGGAGTGTTTTTCCACAAAATCATGCAGTCCATGTTTCCCCACTCCTCAAGAAATTCCAGTGCTTGCCCATTTATCTCTGCATCAAACCAAACTCTTCACCATTGACACTCAATCACTTTTCCCCTTCTACCTCACCTCGCTCCTCTCCTACTACAATTCAACCCACACGCTTCACTCCTCTAACGCCAACCTTCTCACTGCACCCTATCTCATCTATTTCACCGCCGACTTCTCGCCCACGTCCTGCCTCTGACCCGGAACTCCCTCCCTCCTCATATGTGATGGGCTATTACTCTCCCCTTCTTCAAAACCTTTGAAGGCACATCTCCTTCAAGCATCCTTCTCTAAGTCCTCCTTTCCTCTTCTCCTGCTCCCTTTATTTATCCCCCTTCCCAGACCCACAGCACTTATATACCTATCTGTAATTTATTGATTTGTATTAAGGTCTGTCTCCTCCTCTAGACTGCATGTGGGCATGGAATTTGTCTGTTTATTATTATATTTTAGTCTCTCAAGCGCTTAGTACATTCTTCTGCACGCAATAAACCCTCAAACAGCTGACTGACTGAGTGTGCATTTCAAGACACTGCTGACTGTCCCCAACCCACTCAGCCTGAACTGGTCAAGTAACTAAATGTATTAGTTCCTACCTAATCCATGCTGGGATTTAATCCAGCCAGCAGCAGCCACTCAGTTACATCCATCTGGGATCCTCTGGGCCTGGGAAAGTCTCTACACCCATGTTTATCTTGGCACTGGAGGAGGACTGTGATGGCTCTCTATTACACGGCCAGGAGGAAGAAGAGTCCGTGTCCCAAGGTCTTCCTCAAACCTCTAACTCTAGTTGCCAAACACCTTCTGGAATCTGTAACCCAACCAAGTCTAGAGTTTCGAAATGACCTGACCCTTTCTCAGCTTCCCACATGGAAAAATCATTCTCCTCTAAGAGCCTGCTTTCTCTGTGGTTCAAAAGCTGGGTCACAGCAGATAGGCCCCTTTTGGCCTCAACTCCCCAACAATCATCCAGAGGAAAAGATGCAGTCCCTGAGCTTGAGACTATCAAAACCCTCATGAAGCCCAAATCACCAACCGGTGCACCTGGAAATCACCAGTTGCCAGTGTAGTCTAGAACTCCAGAATCAGCATGAGACATCAGGTTGGGGCTAGAGAGTAGGCTCAAGACCTCTTTATCTCAGGTGGAACAGGTCACCAAAGGAGACTGTGGTGTCTTCCTTTGAAAATCACCTCATAATGTCTAATAATATCCCAGCTGGATTATTGTGTCAGCCTCCTCTCTGATCTCCCTTCCTCCTGTATCTACCCCCTACAGTCTATTCTTCATTCTGCTGTTTGGATCATCTTCCTGCAGAACTTCTCTGGGCATGTCACTCTGCTCAATAAAAACCTCCAGGAGTTGCCTATCAACTTCCGCACGAAACAAAAACTTCTCACTCTGGGCTTCAAGGCTCTCTATCACTTCTCCCCCTCCTACCTCACCTCTCTTCTCTCTTTCTACTGCCCACCCCGCATGCTCTGCTCCTCTGCTGCTCACCTCCTCACCATCCCCTGTTCATGCTTATCCCGCAGTCGACCTCTGGCCCACGTCCTACCACTGTCCTGGAATGCCCTCCCTCCTCACCTCTGCCAAACTAACTCTCTTCCCCTCTTCAAAGCCCTACTGAGAGCTCACCTCCTCCAAGAGGCCTTCCCAGACTGAGCTTCCCCTTTTCCCTCTGCTCCCTCTGCTCCCTCTCTGCTCCCCCTCCTCCCTCTGCTCCCTCCCCATTCCCCCCTTTACCTCCCCTCAGCTAAGGCCCCTTTCCCTCTGCTCCTCCCCATCTCCCTTCCCTCCCCTCAGCACTGTGCTCATTTGAATATATTTTTATTACCCTATTTATTTTGTTAATGAAGTGTACATCCCCTTGATTCTATTTATCGTGATAATTTGTCTTGTTTTTGACAGTCTGTTTCGCCCTATTAGACTGTGAGCCCATCACTGGGCAGGGATTGTCTCTATCTGTTGCCAAATTGTACATTCCAAGCACTTAGTACAGTGCTTTGCACATAGTAAGCGCTCAATAAATACTACTGAATGAATGAATGAATGTCCTATTGAGGTTATGAGCGGTAGCTGAGGGGATCCTGGCGTAATCAAAACCTTCATTTCTCAGGATGCCAGTGACAGAATTTATGTCTCAGTGTACAGGGATTTCAGAGAAATGTTACTTCAGAAGGAACATAAAAGTGTCCCAGAGATCAACTTTGCATGTTGGATGTTCTTAAACACCTCCAGTGGTTGCCTATCAACCTCCGCTCCAAACAAAAACTCCTCACTCTAGGGTTCAAGGCTCTCCATCACCTTGCCCCTTCCTCCCTCTTCTCCCTTCTCTCTTTCTACTGCCCACCCCGCATGCTCTGCTCCTCTGCTGCTCACCTCCTCACTGTCCCTCGGTCTCGCCTATCCCGCCGTCGATTCCTGGGCCTCGTCCTCCCGCGGTCCTGGAATGCCCTCCCTCCTCACCTCAGACAATTTAATTCTCTTCCCCTCTTCAAATCCCTACTTAAAACTCACCTCCTCCAAGAAGCCTTCCCAGACTGAGCTCCCCACTTTTTCCCTCTGCTCCCTCTACTCCTCCTTCACCTCTCCGCAGCTAAACTCTCTTCTCCCCCCTTTCCCTCTCCTCCTCCCCATCTCCCGTCCCACCCCCTCAGCACTGTACTCATCCACTCGACTGTATATATCTTTATCACCTTATTCATTTTGTTTATTTTGTTTAATGAGATGTACATCACCCTGATTCTATTTAGTTGCCATTGTTTTTATGAGATGTTCTTCCCCTTGACTCTATTTATTGCCTTTGTTCTTGTCTGCCTGTCTCCCCCGATTAGACTGTAAGCCCATCAAATGGCAGGGACTGTCTCTATCTGTTGCAGACTTGTACATTCCAAGCACTTAGTACAGTGCTCTGCACATAGTAAGCACTCAAAAAATACTATTGAATGAATGAATGAATGTTGAAGATGCGTGGCTTAGTAGAAAGAGCATGGGTTTGGGAGTCAGAGGTCATGGGTTCTATTCCTGACTCCACCATTTGGCAGCTGTGTGACTTTGGGCAACTCGCTTAACTTCTCTGTGCCTCAGTTACCTCATCTGTAAAATGGGGATAAGACTGTGAGCCCCATTTGGGACTATCTGATTACTTATATCTACCCCAGTACTTAGTGCACATAGTAAGCACTTCACAAATACCATCATTATCATTATTATTATTATCTCTTTTTAGCCAAGTTCTTTGTACGGCCAGTTTGATAGAAGCAACTTGTGTTAGTGGAAAAAGGATAGGCCTGGGAGTCAGTTCTAATCCCGGCTCTGACACATGCCTGCTGTGTGACCTTGGGCAAGTCACCCTTCGTAAAATGAGGAATAAATATCTCTTCTACCTCTCCCTTAGACTGTGAGTCCTTCTGGGACAAGGATAGTGTCTGACCTGATTATCTAGTATCTATCCCAGTGCTTGGCACATAGTAAGTGCTTAACAAATAGCATTATCAATATTATTTTCATTCCAGAGTTTTTACCAAATGTCTTTTGTGGCCAGAGCACTGTATTAAGAATTTGGCAGGAGGGGTCACTGGCCTTTAGGAGTTCATAATCTTAATTGATGGGGGAAGCAGAAGAGGTAGGCAGACCCAGATTGTATATGTGCACTGGGAACAGAAGGAAAAATGTGCATGCAACTGGTAATAGCAAGAGTTAAATGGTAAATAGTTGAATAAATTTGTATGTAAAGATATATCCATATCCTCGTGTGTGTTTGTGTGCATATCTAAACAGATGAGACAGCAAGTAAGTTAAAGTATTCAGTTATTTTTATTTGCACTTTTTCTTCGCCCTCTATGTCCTTTCACTGGCCTGCCCCCCCCCCAAATAATAATAATAATAATGATAATTCTTGTATTTGTTGAGGATTGCTAAGGGTGAAGTGCTGTTCTAAGTACTGGGGTAGATAAAAGATAATCAGATCAGACACAGTCCACACTGGACTCACAGTTGAAGTAGGAAGAGGAATAGGGTAGGACGAGTAATAAGGATTGAATTCCCATTTTACAAAGGTAAGAGACTTGTCCAAGGTTGCACAGTAGGCATGTGGCAGAGATGGGATTAGAACCCAGACCCTCTGACTCCCAAGTCTATGCTCTTTCCACTAGGTCGCACTGCTCCTCAAGTGCATTTTTTGAGGGAAACATGGTCCCCTGTTATTATCTTCTTGGTAAACGTGGAATAGAGTGGGCATCTGCTTTATGTTCACACT
The DNA here is from genome assembly GCF_004115215.2 of Ornithorhynchus anatinus. NCBI lineage: Eukaryota > Metazoa > Chordata > Mammalia > Monotremata > Ornithorhynchidae > Ornithorhynchus > Ornithorhynchus anatinus. The sequence continues at coordinate 29,988,292 of NC_041735.1, forward strand.
GGACTATCACCGGGGCACTGTGGGGAGGAGGGATTTGATTCTAAGCTCGTTGTAAACAGGGAATGTGTCTGTTTATTGTTATATCGTACTCTTCCAAGTGTTAGGTACAGCTCTTTGCACACAGCGATCGTTCAATAAATATGATTGAATGAATGAATGAATGAATGAATGAATTTGAGGGAGGAGCTTGAACGCAAAAGAGACAGGAAACTTTCTTTGGAGGTCATCTCAGATCCAGAGAGTGGGAGGGCAGTGAGCAAGAAAAACCATTTCTTAACATTGGTGCACCTGAGTTGCCCAGGTGACTGCCATGTGCAGTCAGCACATGGCATATAGAGAAGCACATAGAGAAGCAGCATGGCTCAGTGGAAAGAGCCCGGGCTTGGGAGTCAGAGGTCATGAGTTCGAATCCCAGCTCTGCCACTTGTCGGCTGTGTGACTGTGGGCAAGTCACTTAACTTCTCTGTGCCTCAGTTACCTCAGATGTAAAATGGGGATTAAGACTGTGAGCCGCACGTGGGACAACCTGATTCCCCTATGTCTACCCCAGTGCTTAGAACAGTGCTCGGCACATAGTAAGCGCTTAACAAATACCAATATTATTATTATTAGTAGTAGTAGTAGAGAAGCAGGGTGGCTCAGTGGAAAGGGCCCGGGCTTGGGAGTCAGAAGTCACGGGTTATAATCCTGTCTCCTCTGCTCGTCACTGTGTGACTTTGGGCAAGTCACTTAGCTTCTCTGTGCCTCAGTTACCTCATCTGGAAAATGGGGATTAAGCCTGTAAGCCCCATGTGGGACAACTTGATCACCTTGTATCCCCCCAGCACTTAGAACAGTGCTTCACACATAGTAAGCGCTTTAGAAGGGCCATCATTATTATTATTCTTATACTTAGGAAGACGGATGGGATGACATGACCAGGAATGGTGGCGCTGAATCCAAGGAATTGCTCCAGGAAAAGATGGGCTTTCAGGAGAGTTTCAAGGACAGAGAAAGCGGTGGTCTGCTGGATATGAAGAAGTAGGAAGTTCCAGACCTGGAGTAGGGCATAATCTTTTCTGAGAAAATAGCTGCCGCTTTCAATCAATCAATCAATTAATCAGTCAATCGTGAAAGAGTACAACATAACATAGCTGGTAAACATGTCTCATGTCTCATATCCAAATACATTTTGACCCAAAGAGGTTAGTGTGTTTCCTTTCAGTAAATAACCAAGAGAAGGACCCAGCACACATAACATCTTCACCCTAGGGGTGCATTCACAGCTCTCTTCAGCCCTGCTGCCATGAGTTTACAGAGGGCCCTGGTCCCCACCACCACTTCTTCACCACTTGCTGCTGCTCTGAGGATCATGCTAGTAATGGTGAGAGAAGAGAATTGTACAACAAGCATAGACCCACCCAATAGGGCCTTAGGTTCGTAGAAATTTTCATTTCATCTGAGCTCCTGGACTAGTTCAGGACCTAGAATGCAGACACAACAGGAATCATACCAGTTCTCCACTTAATGATTGGTTAGTGCTATCCTGGATCTCCCTTCCTCAGCACCCCTTTCCATCCTGCATTCTCTGAGTGAAACAAACCCTCAACCCTGCCTTCCCTGCAAAGGTGTAAAATGTTTGGGAAGAGGCCAGCAAGAGAGTGAGGAAGAGAAAAAGAAAGTGAGAGAAAGAGAGGGAGTGTTGGAGTTGTGAGGAGGAGCCAGAGAGTGCATTGGCTGGGAAGGGATGGATCCAAAAAGGAGGCATGCTGATGGAGTGTTCTTGGGGAACATCAAAACATCTTAACATGTTTTAGGGAACATCAAAATGGCACTTATCATGATCCACCTTGACGACTCCATCAGCCTCTTTCCTGACTCCCCAGCTACTTGTCTCTCCTCACTTCAGTCCCTACTTCATTCCACTGCTTGGATCATTTTTCTACAAAAGAATATTCAGTCTTTGTCTCCTCAAGACTCCAATGGTTGTCTATCAACCTCCAAATCAAACAGAAAATCCTTAGCATTGGCTTTAAAGCACTAAATCAGGTTGCCCCTTCTTAACCAACCTTGCTGATTTCCTACTATAACCCAGGCCCCCGCACTTCACTCCTCTAACAGCAACCTATTCACTGTACCTTGATCTCATCTATCTCACTGCCGACCCCTTAACCAAGTCTTCCCTCTGGCCTGGAATGCCCTCCCTCTTCATATGTGACAGATGACCACTCTCCCCATCTTCAGAGCCGTATTAAAATCACATTTTCTCCAAGAATTTTTACCCGATTAAGCCCTCATTTCCCCTACCCCCCTCCCTTCTGGGCTGCCCTGGCACTAGGATCTGTCCACTTTAAGCACTTGATACTCACCCCTCCCACATCCCCACAATATTCAATACATAATCATAATTTAATTTAATGTCTATCTTCCTTTCTAAACTGTAAGTGATGAGGCCTAGTGTAAAGAGCACAGGCCTGAGAGTTAGAGGACCTGAGTTCTAATCTGCCTGTTGTTTGCTGTGAGACCCTGGGCAAATCACTTAATTTCTCGGCTCCTCAATTTCCTCAACTGTAAAATGGGGATTAAATACCTGTTCTCTCCTACTTAAACTGTGAGCCCCATGTGGGACTGTGACTGTGTCGAATCTGATTAACTTGTATCTACTGGATGGTGCTTGATATATCACATAGTAAGTGCTTAACAAAAATGATGATAATAATAAATAATAATAATAATAATAATGATAAGCTTCAGATGTGCAAGGAAACATGTCTACCAACTATCTTGTGTTCTACCAAGCACTCATTACCGTACTCTGCACATGGTAAGCTCTCAATAAATAGTATTGATCAATTGGTCCCTATTACCACAAGGGGATCACAGTTAAAGAGAGTGAGAGAGCTCCTATCTTATCCACATTTTACTGACAAAGAAATGGTGCCCAGGCTTACCAAAGGACACACAACAGGCCACTGGTAGAGCAGGGATTAAAACTCAGGTCTCCTGATTCCCAGCTTCTTGCTCTTTCTACTAGGTCACACTGCTTTCTAGGATGCCCAGAGCCAGGTGGAATGAGTAGAAAGGAAAGAATCCACAAGAAAGGGAGAAGACAATTTCTTGTCAATTATGAGGGCAAAAAGAAAAAAAAAGATGCTTAGCACAGCTCCTAAACTTCCTCACCCACTTGCTGTACTCTCTCCTCACTACAGGGGCAAATCTTGATCTTCCCGCCACACTCTGCCCTTCTGTTTCATTCCCAATTAGTGCTCAACAAGGTTGTGGACAGATATCTGTAAGCCTATTAGACTGTAAGCCCGTCAATGGGCAGGAATTGTCTCTATCTGTTGCTGAATTGTACATTCCAAGTGCTTAGTACAGTGCTCTGCACATAGTAAGCGCTCAATAAATTCTACTGAATGAATATCATGGGACTGAAACATGGAGGGACTTTGCACTAGATTACATTAGATCAGGGTTACCAAAGAAGGGAGATTTATTGTGTTATGTTTGATGCGATTAAATAATGGCAGAAAATGTCACGTTTCATATCAATAAGACTATTGTTTTGCAGAGTTGGACTATGGATTGCCTGAGGAGAGATGGGTTCCTGGACTCATAAGAATTATGAAGTTGAATCCACTGTCCCATGGAAATCAAAGCAATTTTGTCAACTGGGGTAGAATGAATGGGAATGGGAGAGAGTTGTGCTTCAGTGGTTCCAAACCTAAATTAGTAGGAAGGGGCTTAAAGGTGTTGATTGTCCCCAGGCTTTTACTAGGCCCAGCACTGCCTAACCCCCTCTAGGGGGAGAGGAGAATCAGACCTAAGTGTTCCATAAGCCACAAGTCAACAGCTTTGCAGTAAACCCTCAGGCTAGGAAAAGAGAGGTAATAATAACCCACTTTAACAAGAACACAACAGCAGAATGAAGGCACTTTCTTCCAACAGTGAACATCTGTTCAGATGCAGTAGGACATTGTACATGGTGAACACTACAAGTTTTCCTTAGCATGCTCTTAGCCCCTTCACAGCAGTGGTGCAGAACAACCTGTTTCTTAAAGAACCTCCATCCCAACCTGCCTTCCACGACCAGTAGGAAAGAAAACAATGCTCACGGATTGAAGCCTCCATAAAACCTCAAGAAGACAAGTGGCTGCTGTTAACAGTCATTGTGGCTATGTGTGGGCCTTGGGCTCTGACCAATGAAGAGCCTTTAAGTCTGCCCCTTTACCCAGAGAAGAAGCATGGCTTAGTGGAAAGAGCATGGGTCTGAGAGTCAGAGGTCGTGGGTTCTCATCCCGGCTCCACCACCTGTCAGCTGTGTGACTTTGGGCAAGATGCTTAACTTCTCTGTGCCTCAGTTACCTCATCTGTAAAATGAGGATTAATTTTGTGAGCCTCACGTGGGACAACCTGATTACCTTATATCTACCCCAGCACTTAGAACAGTGCTTGGCACGTAGTAAGTGCTTAACAAATACCATCATCATCATTGTTATTATTACCTACAGTAGTCTACAGATTTGGGTTTTCATTTTGTGTTTTTGCATTTGTCTTTAATTGTTTCATCATTCCTGATTTGTCTGTCTCCAGTCCCCTTTCCCCCACTTAGATCGCGAAGGACAGGGATACATCTGTCTCCTGGTGAATTCAGCAAAGAGAATCCATCACCATTCAAAGTTATTGCTCCCCAGTGAAATTCCATCTTTAACTTCTAAAGAGCAAAGTCTCAGAGTGGCTTCAGGCCCATCGCCACAGATGAATTGCCACTCTCAGGGGTGGTCCATGGGGGTGGCCCCAGAGAGTAAGAGAATGATAACTCTCCTGCCACTGGACTGCCGAGGGAAACCACCAGAAACCCCTGCTACCTTCCCATAGTGAGCCCTAGGGTCCCTACTTCTGAAATTCCCCTTCATCTGGGGGTTTAAGTTGCAAACTTTAGAACCTTGGGAAGCTTTGGATGTGACCGGACCCTCGTTGACCTGGATGGCAGCCCCATGAAAAACCCCTGCTGAGCTCCTTTACTACTAGACTTGTTAGACTCTGTACTTTTTTCTTGTTTTATTTTCATATTTTTACACCTTGTGCCAAAACTCTCCCCACCCTATTTTTGGACTGTGAGCCCCTTCCTAACTCTCATCTATGGAACTCTTTCCAGGGTTCATTACAGTGATCTGAACACAGGAAGTGCTTAATAGTACTATTTTGACTATTATTCTTCTTCCTTCTCTTACTACTACTTTGAACATCCCAACCACCACTTTTTAGGAGCTTGTTGTGGGAAGGGAATGTGTCTTTTATTGTTGTATTATACTCTCCCAAGCGCTTAGTACACAGTACTGTACTCAGTAAGTGCTCAATAAATATGACTGTATGAATGAAAGAATACAGACTATCTTCAACTCAAAATCTAAATACTGTCCATTTGTCCCATTAAAACTGGCAGCATGTCCAAAGGAAGATAATAATAATGAGTAATAATAATAATAGTATTTGTTAAGTGTTTACTATGTATCAAGCACTGGTCTAAGTGTTGGGGTAGATATACGTTTTCAGATTGGAAAAAGTTCCTCAGGCCTCACAGTCTAAGTAGAAGGGAGAATAGGTATTCAATTCCCATTTTACATTTGCAGAAACTGAGGTACAGAGAAGTTATGTGATGTCCTCAAGGTCACACAGCAAGCAAGCAAGTGGCAGAGCTGGGAATAGAACTCAGTTTCTCTGACTTCCAGGCCCATGCTTTTTCCAGTAGGCCAAGCTGCTTCAAATAAAAATATAAAAATAATGTATTTGGCAATGTTCTGAGGCTCTATATTAATAATGAGCCTAGCACTCTTATAGCGAGAGGCTTGCATTCCTGTGAAATACTGAACTAATGCAGAGGGATTAGCCTTTTCTGAAGCTGTGTGCTAACACGGAAGCAGTTTCTTCAGTAATGAGGCAAGTTAAACCCAAAGAGGCTCACAATGTGGGAAGAACATTCCCTCATTCCCTAATCATGGTCTAGCCAAAGCACGTATTGAAAGTTCATACAGAACTGAGTGGACGTAGGCTTAAACAGAACCTCCTCCCATACCTCAAATCTCCTGCATATCTGAGAGTGCTTAGTTCACTGAGTTCACTGAGAAAATCCTGGTTCATTATAGAGAACCATGATTCAGGAATGTAAGCCTGCGAAGCCACCAAAAAGGAGGAAATTTAAGGGGAGATTTCATTACCTCATTTGTATTGGTTGCTGGGGTCTGAACGCTATCTCGGTTGCCCCTATATTTTTACCTAGTGAAAAGAACATGGGAATGGCATCAGAACACCTGAATTTAGTCCCAGCTCTGCCACCAGGCTGCTGGGTGACCTCTGGGCCTCAGTTTCCTCATCTGTAGGGTGGAGATAATGCCACCCTTGCAAGGATTCAATGAGACCAATGTGAAAGCTCTTTGGAAACAAAAAAGTTCAAATTTCAAAGTTACTGAGTGACAACTGGATGCAAATTACTGTATTAATTAAACCTTGGAGAGTACAAGAGAAGTGAGGTGCATGATTCCTGCTGTCCAGGCGTTTACAGCCTAATGGGATGGGCAGATAAATGACATTATTATCAAGCATAATTAAACATCTTTCAGATCTCATCTCACCCCTCGGAGAGCATTTCCTCAAATACCTATATGTCCTCCCAAACTGCCCTTTAAAGTTTCAAACTTCTGAGAACTTTCCAATTCAAAAATTTCAAAAATAAAGTTTTATTTTAATATGGTAGTTGTGTTCTTGAGAAACTTTGTATTATAGGAAAATCACATTGTAATCTTCATGGATTCATTGGGAATTAATGAGTTAGGGGGTAGTTGCTTTGAATATACCTCTAAGGTTGACATGTTTCTACACATCCCAGATTATTTTCCAGCACTAGCAAAATGCTATACATTCTTGATACTCATTGCTCTTTAACTATATTTCACCCTGAAAATGGCAAAAATGCGAACACTAAGTACTGTACGGTATAGTACAGTATAGCTGAGGGAGAGGTTGGGAATGAAGCAGTATCAAGCCTTGATTGATTTCACACATATCCACACAACTGTTTCTTTCTACACTTGTTAGTAATTGTGGTATTTATTAAGTGCCACAATTATGGTAATTATTATAATATTTATGGTAGTTGTTAAGTGCTTACTATGTGCCAAGCACTGTTCTAAGATCTGGGGTAGGTACAAGGTAATCAGGTTGTCCCACGTGGGGCTCACAGTCTTAATCCCCATTGAGCAGTTGAGGTAACTGAGGCACAGAAAAGTTAAGCCACTTACCCAAAGTCATGCAGCTGAAAAGTGGCGGAGGCGGGATTAGAACCGATGATCTCTGACTCATTCATTCATTCAATAGTATTTATTGAGCGCTTACTATGTGCAGAGCACTGTACTAAGCGCTTGGGATGAACAAGTCGGCAACAGATAGAGACAGTCCCTGCCGTTTGACGGGCTTACAGTCTAATCGGGGATGACGGACAGACAAGAACAATGGCACTAAACAGCGTCAAGGGGAAGAACATCTCGTAAAAACAATGGCAACTAAATAGAATCAAGACGATGTACAATTCATTAACAAAATAAATAGGGTAACGAAAATATATACAGTTGAGCGGACTAGTACAGTGCTGTGGGGATGGGAAGGGAGAGGTGGAGGAGCAGAGGGAAAAGGGGACAATGAGGCTTTAGCTGCGGAGAGGTAAAGGGGGGATGGCAGAGGGAGTAGAGGGGGAAGAGGAGCTCAGTCTGGGAAGGCCTCTTGGAGGAGGTGATTTTTAAGTAAGGTTTTGAAGAGGGAAAGAGAATCAGTTTGGCGGAGGTGAGGAGGGAGGGCGTTCCAGGACCGCGGGAGGACGTGACCCAGGGGTCAACGGCGGGATAGGCGAGACCGAGGGACGGCGAGGAGGTGGGCGGCAGAGGAGCGGAGCGTGCGGGGTGGGTGGTAGAAAGAGAGAAGGGAGGAGAGGTAGGAAGGGGCAAGGTGATGGAGAGCCTTGAAGCCTAGAGTGAGGAGTTTTTGTTTGGAGCAGAGGTCGATAGGCAACCACTGGAGTTGTTTAAGAAGGGGAGTGACATGCCCAGATCGTTTCTGCAGGAAGATGAGCCGGGCAGCGGAGTGAAGAATAGACCGGAGCGGGGCGAGAGAGGAGGAAGGGAGGTCAGAGAGAAGGCTGACACAGTAGTCTAGCCGGGATATAACGAGAGCCCGTAATAGTAAGGTAGCCGTTTGGGTGGAGAGGAAAGGGCGGATCTTGGCGATATTGTAGAGGTGAAACCGGCAGGTCTTGGTAACGGATAGGATGTGTGGGGTGAACGAGAGGGACGAGTCAAGGATGACACCGAGATTGCGGGCCTGCGGGACGGGAAGGATGGTCGTGCCATCCACGGTGATGGAGAAGTCTGGGAGCGGACCGGGCTTGGGAGGGAAGATGAGGAGCTCAGTCTTGCTCATGTTGAGTTTTAGGTGGCGGGCCGACATCCAGGTGGAGACGTCCCGGAGGCAGGAGGAGATGCGAGCCTGAAGGGAGGGGGAGAGGACAGGGGCGGAGATGTAGATCTGCGTGTCATCTGCGTAGAGATGGTAGTCAAAGCCGTGAGAGCGGATGAGTTCACCGAGGGAGTGAGTGTAAATGGAGAACAGAAGAGGGCCAAGAACTGACCCTTGAGGAACTCCAACAGTTAAAGGATGGGAGGGGGAGGAGGCTCCCGCGTAGGAGACCGAGAATGATCGGCCAGAGAGGTAAGAGGAGAACCAGGAGAGGACAGAGTCCGTGAAGCCAAGGTGAGATAAGGTATGGAGGAGGAGGGGATGGTCGACAGTGTCAAAGGCAGCAGAGAGGTCAAGGAGGATCAGAATGGAGTAGGAGCCATTGGATTTGGCAAGAAGGAGGTCATGGGTGACCTTAGAGAGAGCAGTCTCGGTAGAGTGGAGGGGACGGAAGCCAGATTGGAGGGGGTCTAGGAGAGAATGGGAGTTAAGGAATTCTAGGCATCGATTGTAGACGACTCGTTCTAAGATTTTGGAAAGGAAGGGTAGTAGGGAGATAGGACGATAACTGGAGGGGGAAGTGGGGTCAAGAGCGGGTTTTTTTAGGATGGGGGAGACGTGGGCATGTTTGAAGGCAGAGGGGAAGGAGCCCTTGGAGATTGAGTGGTTAAAAATAGAAGTTAAGGAAGGGAGGAGGGCAGGGGCGATGGTTTTAAGAAGGTGAGAGGGAATGGGGTCCGAGGCGCAGGTGGAGGGGGTGGCACTTGCGAGGAGGGAGGAGATCTCCTCTGAGGATACTGCAGGGAAGGATGGGAAAGTAGGGGAGGGGGTTGTTGGGGGGGAGGGGAGAGGCGGAGGGGTGACTTTGGGGAGCTCAGACCTGATCGTGTTGATTTTTGTGAGGAAATAGGTGGCCAGATCATTAGGGGTGAGAGATGGGGGAGGGGGAGGAACAGGGGGCCTAAGGAGAGAGTTAAAGGTCCGGAACAATCGGCGGGGGTGACGGGCATGGGTGTCGATGAGGGAGGAGAAGAAGCTTTGCCTGGCGGAGGAGAGGGCAGAGTTAAGGCAGGAAAGGATAAATTTGAAGTGTGTGAGGTCGGCTTGGTGCTTGGACTTTCGCCAGCAGCGCTCAGCAGCTCGAGCATAGGAGCGTAGGAGGCGGACGGAGGAGGTGATCCAGGGCTGTGGGTTAGTGGAGCGAGAGCGGCGGAGGGAAAGGGGGGCGAGAGAGTTGAGATGAGTAGAGAGGGTGGAGTTGAGAGCGGAGACCCGATCGTCGAGAGTGGGAAGAGAGGACAGGGCAGCAAGGTGAGGAGAGATGCTATTGGAAAGACGGATGGGATCGAGAGAGCGGAGGTCTCTGTGGGACAGTAGTGAAGATTTGCAGGGGGAGGGAGTGTGAGAGATGAGGCAGGTGAGAAGGTTATGGTCAGAGAGAGGGATTTCAGAGTTGGTGAGTGAGGAGATAGTGCAGCGGTAGGAGATGACGAGATCGAGGGTGTGACCGAGTCGGTGAGTGGGCACGGTATGGTGGAGGAGGAGGTCGGCAGAGTCTAGGAGGGATAGCAGGCGGGTGGCAGAGGAGTCGTCGGGTACATCCGTATGGATGTTGAAGTCTCCAAGGATCAGAGTGGGCAGAGAGAAGGAGAGGAGGAAGGTGAGAAAGGGGTCAAGGTGGTTGAAGAAGTTGGAGGTGGGACCGGGAGGGCGGTAGATGACGGCGACAAGTAACTGGAGTGGGTGGTAGAGGCGAATGATATGGGCTTCGAAGGAGGGGAAGGAGAGGGAGGGGGGAGGAGGGATAGTGCGGAAGCGGCATCGGGGCGAGAGGAGGAAGCCGACGCCTCCTCCCTTACCGGTGAGTCTGGGGGAGTGGGAGAAGGAGAGGCCTCCGCTGGAGAGAGCGGCGGCGGAGACCGTGTCTTCGGGAGAGAGCCACGTTTCCGAAAGGGCGAGGAGGAGGAGAGAGCGGGAGAGGAAAAGGTCATGGATGAAAGGTAGCTTGCCTGTAATAGAGCGGGGGTTCCAGAGGCCACACTTGAAAGTAGCTGTGGGTGCAAGGGGAGGAGGGGGGGAAGGGCGGGGGGAGGGGAGGGTTTGGATGGGAAGGAGGTGGCGGGGCCCTGGACGAGGAGAGGGGGATGAGGGGTGGCGGTGGGACAAGAGGACTGGGATGGGGCATGGGTGGGGAAGAGAGAAGGGGGGAGGGGGTGAAGAGGGGGTTTGGTGGGGGGAAGAGTAGGGGGAGGGGGAAGAGGGGTAGCGCTGGTAAAGTGGGGTTCTAAGTGACTCCCAAGACTGTCCTCTTGCCACTAAGCCATGCACTGTACTAACCCCTAGGTAAATTAAGGAAAATCAGGTCGGATACAATCTCTTCCCTATGATGGGGGCATGGGGCTCAAAGATTAAGGTGGAAGGCGGAGGATTTAATCCCCATTTTTCAGATGAGGCTATTGAGGCACAGAGAAGTTAAGTGACTTGACCAAAGTTATACGGCAGACAAGAGGTGGAGTTCCGCCAGAATTAGAACTCAGGTCCTCTAACTATGAGACCCATGCTCTTTCCAACAGGCCTCATTGCTTCCCAATTTGGGATTACGTTCCCAAATGTAGATTCCCAACATGCAGATCTGTGTGAGGGGAAAAATGTTTCCCAATGCTTCCGCCATTTTATATCCAAATTGTAAAATGAAAAGACGTGTTACAGGAGAACTTGAATATGCCACTCGAGGACTCATTAAATAATAGGTTGTGAACATGCAAAGTGTTTTTTTGGCATTTTGGGATAATAATGTCTTCTACTTGGGATTCAGAAGATTTGAGTCTGGGTTTGGAATTCACCTGAGCACTAATCTGCTTACTCCTGTATAGTGTAGTGAATTTGGTATCACCAGTTATAGCTATAGAGCTTTAATAGAAGTGATGAATTAAGAAGGATGGCTGGTATTTATGCATAATTACAAGGGGTTTTGATGCACTGAATCACAGCTCTAAGGATACTGAATCTTTAATGTCATGTAAATAAGTCCTGTCACCCAGATAAAGAATGCAAATTTATACATTATCCCCAGTTCTTCTCCTGCTGATGCTAAGGCATAGAGTCATTAGCACTTCCATTTATATGTAATGTGCTTTAAAAGATAAAGTGTGGCAGTTTAATCACAGTAGCTGGCTGTCATCTAGCTAAATAACGTCAATTAAGAACATTGAAATAAGTATTTAAGGTTATGTAGCTAATGCACTGCAATATCGTCTCATTTTACCGAATTATTGCTCAGCTATATTTTAAATGCAGCAGATTTATAAGAAAATGCTTTCTTTAAGTAGTAAACACGATTGCCAAAAACATGCTCTTAGAGCTAAGAAATAGGGCACGAGTTGACATGAGGTAATAACACATTTACATGCATTCAGCGATTTTAGTAGTTGGGTCAAGGTCAAGAAAGGAAATGGCAGTATCAATTACAGGATCTACATAGGGCCATAAGCAAGGCCATTACTGGATCAGACCAGTGGCTCATCCAAGCCTAGCAGTCCTTCTCCAACCATAGTAACTGGATGGATAACTGCCTCTCCTCACCACCTCCTCCTCCTCCACTCCATCAAGGAGATCCCATCCTGTCCTATATTCCCAGATCCCAGAGGGACAGAGAATAGCAACAGCAGTGTGAGGCTTCCACAAACCTTCAGAAAGACTGGGTGACTGCTAGAGCAGTCTCTGTGGTCCAGGAGCACCTTGGACCCTAAGCCGCAAGGAACTTGAAATCCTCCTCCTCTAGCTGTAGTTCCCTGCTGATTTTTGGGTTTATTTTGTCTATTTGTCCTTGTGTTTTATGCTGTTTTTGAGGTTTTGATCTTTCATCAATCAATCAATCTTATTCGTGGAGTGTTTACTATGTGCAGAGTCCTGTATTAAGTGCTTGGGAGCATACAGTATGTAGCCGACACACTCCCTTCCCATGATGAAATTGCAGTCTAGAGGGGGAAACAGACATTAATATAAATAAATAAGTAATTTATGATACATAAGTGCGGTGGAGTTGGGGGTGGGGTGAATATCAAATACACAAAGGTCACAGATCCAAGTGCTTAGATGACACAGAAAGGGGAGTGAGCAGGGGAAAAGAGTGCTTAATCGGGGAAGGTCTCTTCTAGGAGATGTGACTTTAATAATGCTTTGAAGGTAGGGAGAGTGGTGGTCTGGCGTATATGGAGGGCGAGGGATCTCCAGGCTAGGGGGAGGATGTGGGAAAGGGGTCAGCAGCAAGATAGACAAGATCGGGGCTCAGTGAGTAAGCCAGTGCTTGAAGAGTGGAGCGTGCAGTAGCGTAGTAGAAGAGATCAGTGAGATGAGGTAGGATGGGGTGAGCTGATTGAGTTAAAATTTGAAACTACTGGCATGGGAGCCAATAAGGGTGTTGAAGAGGGCAGTTATAGAAGTTGAGGATGAGTTTAAGACGGTCGAGGTCAGTCTATATCTGGATTTCTTCTAGCAGGGTTTCATGGCATCAGCATAAGAGCAAAGCAGCGTGGCTCAGTAGAAAGAGCATAGGTTTGGGAGTCAGAGGTCATGGGTTTGAATCCCGATCTCCCACTTGTCAGCTGTGTGACTGTGGGCAAGTCACTTAACTTCTCTGTGCCTCAGTGACCTCATCTGTAAAATGGGGATTAAGACTGTGAGCCTCACATGGGGCAACCTGATTACCCTGTATCTACCGCAGCACTTAGAACAGTGCTCTGCACATTGTAAGCGCTTAACAAATACCAACATCAAAGGAAGTATACTGTGGAAGTTATCCTGAGCCATGGGTTAATTTTTTAATGGTATTTATTTAGTACTTACTATTTTCCAGGCACTCTATTAACCACTGGGTAGATGCAAGCTAATTTTGTTGGACACAGTCCGTGGTCCCACTTGGGACTCAGAGTCTTAATCTCCATTTTACAGATGAGGTATCTGAGGTACAGAGAAGTTAAATGACTTGGCAGAAGTCACATAAGTAGATAAGTGGTGAGTCCAGGATTAGAACACAGGTCCTTCTGACTCCCAGGCCCATGTTCTATCCACTAGGCCAAGCTGCTTCTCACAATGGTACAAGATTAATGGTACAAGATTGGTAGAAGCCAGGGAGCAAAGGAGTTGAGTTCAGAGGAGAGGTGAGTATTAGTATATTGAGAGAAGTCAGACCAAATGGGGCATGACATCTGAGGATAATTGGTGGGGTTTGAAAGATTGGAGGTTTATGTTGGAGAGTTTTACAGGGAGGAGGCATGTGGGAGAGAAGGTGGGTAAGGAGGTTGTGGTCTGGGAGTGGGCTTTCAGAACTGGGGAGGTTAGAGATTGCACAGGGACTGGTGATGATGAGATCAAGTGTGTGTGTCTATGTTGGTGAGTGGGTGAGGTGGGGTGGAGGAGGAAGTCAATAGATTTGAGGAGTGAGGGGAAGTGAGTAGCAGGAAGACTGTCAGGAACATCCACAAGGATGCTGAAGTCCCTGAGAATCACTGTAGGGACAGAGAAGGAGAAAAAAGGATGAAAATGGTTCAGAAAGTTGGAGATGGGGGCTGGGAGCAATAGAGGATAGTAATTAATAATTGGAGTGGTGATAGAGGCAGATGATGTGAGCCTCAAAGGAAGGAAAAAAAAGAGGGATGGCAGGTCGAATAGCGGAAAAGTGGCTTGGGAAGCCGAGAAGCAAGTCAACTCCTCCACCTTTCCCAGAGTCTCATGAAGTAGAAGACGAAGGCCCCTCTGGAGAGAGTGGTGGCAGAAACAATTCATCTGTGAAAAGCCAGGTTTCAGGGATGGCGAAGAGGAGCAGTGATTGGGTCAGAGCAAGTCAAAGATAAAGGGAATTTTGCTTTTGAAGGAGTGGAGCTTCCATAGGCTGCAACTGGTTGTGGCTGAGATTCCGGGAAGGGGGGAAATGATAGGAGGGGTGGAGAGGGGCGGAATGGAAGTGAACTGACAGGGTTGCTATGCTGGGGGTAAGAGATGTGGGGAAGCAGTGGGAAAGAAGAACAGTGATGGGGTGACATTGACCTAGTGTTTGGAGTCGAGGCCTGGGAGTCAGAAGGACCTGGGTTCTAATCCCGGCTCCGCCACATATCTGCTGGGTGACTTTGGATAAATCTCTTCACTGCTTTGTCCCTCAATTACATTATCTGTAAAATGGGATTTGAGCCCAGAGTGGGACAACCTGTGTCCAACCTGACTAACTTGTATCTACCCCAGCGCTTAAAACAGTGCTTGGCACATAGTAAGTGTGCAACAAGTACCATCAATATTCAATACCATTAAAAAAAAGAAGGAGACAAGATGAGGTCAGAGTGGTTTAGGGTTATAAAAGAGAATGTTAGGAGTTAAATAGGCTTAATCCGGTGTTTCTGGTGCTTGTGGGAATTAATTGCAGGTACTTCAAGAGGGTGGAAAGGAACACACCCACACCCATATATCACATCACCCCTTCTGCCTGGAACTCCCTTCCGCTTGGTCTCCGACAGACTACCACTCTCCCCACCTTAAAAGCACTATTAAGATCGTATCTTCTCCAACGCACCTTCCCTGACTAAACTCTCATCTTCCTCCCATTTCCTTCCTTTCGGCTTCACCTATGCACTTGGGTCCGTATCCCGTAAACACTTTGTTCTCACCCTATCCCAGTCCCACAACTCTATCACTTTCCCTGTCTGAAATTTACTTTGTCTACCTCCCCACTAGATTGAATTTTTCTTGAAGTCAGTGATCATTTCTGCACATAGTAGGTGCTCAGTGAATACGACGGAATGAGCGAATGATCACATCTATGATTCTACTTTCATTCATTCATTCAATAATATTTATTGAGCGCTTACTATGTGCAGAGCACTGTGCTAAGCGCTTGGAATGTACAAGTTGGCAACAGATAGAGACAGTCCCTGCCCTTTGACGGGTTTACAGTCTAATCGGAGGAGACAGGCAGACATGAACAATGGCAATAAATAGAGTCAAGGGGAAGAACATCTCATAAAAACAGTGGCAAATAGAATCAGGGTGATGTACATCTCATTAAACAAAATAAACAAAATAAATAGGGTGATGAAGATATATACAGTTGAGTGGACGAGTACAGTGCTGAGGGGGTGGGATGGGAGAGGGGGAGGAGAGAGAAAGGGGGGAGAAGAGGGTTTAGCTGTGGAGAGGTGAAGGGGGGGTAGAGGGAGCAGAGGGGAAAAAAAGGGGGGAGCTCAGTCTGGGAATGCCTCTTGGAGGAAGTGAGCTTTAAGTAAGGATTTGAAAAGGGGAAGAGAATTAGATTGTCGGAGGTGAGGAGGGAGGGCATTCCAGGACCACGAGAGGACGTGGCCCAGGGGTCGACGGCGGGATAGGCGAGACCGAGGGACGGTGAGGAGGTGGGCGGCAGAGGAGCGGAGCGTGCGGGGTGGGCAGTAGAAAGAGAGAAGGGAGGAGAGGTAGGAAGGGGCAAGGTGATGGAGAGCCTTGAAGCCTGGAGTGAGGAGTTTATGTTTTGAGCGGAGTTTGATAGACAACCACTGGAGGTGTTTAAGAAGGGGAGTGACATGCCCAGAACATTTCTGCAAGAAGATGAGCCGGGCAGCAGAGTGAAGAATAGACTGGAGCGGGGCAAGAGAGGAGGAAGGGAGATCAGAGAGAAGGCTGACACAGTAGTCTAGCCGGAATATAACTAGAGCCTGTAGCAGTAAGGTAGCCGTTTGGGTGGAAAGGAAAGGGCGGATCTTGGCGATCTTGTAAAGGTGAGACCGGCAGGTCTTGGTAACGGATCAGATGTGTGGGGTATCGTACTCTCCCAAGTGCTTAGTATAGTGTTCTGCACACAGTAAGTGCTCAATAAATATGATTGATTGATTGATTGAGAGGCCAAAAGGACTGTTGAAAAACACTTATTGGTAGTCTGGGGTAAACCAAGTGGTACAGCAAAAGTTTTGCTGAATGTGCAAAAAATGCATCTCCTATCTCACCGCCAACTTCTGGCTTAAATCCTGCCTCAGTCCTGGGACACTCACCTTTTTCATCTCCAATAGGCAATTACTCTCCCCACCTTCAGACCTTATCGAAGGCACATCTCCTCTAAGAGGCCTTCCGTGATTAAGCCCTCATTTCCACTTTTCCCACTCCCTTCTGCGTCATGCTGACTTGCTCCCTTTATTCACCACCCACCACCCCCAGCCCCCAACCACTTATGTATATATATATAATTTATTTATATTTTTGTTTCCTTTGGACTGTATAATCGTTCTGAGCAGGGAATGTGTCTGTTATACTATTGGGTTGTACTCTCCCATGCACTTAATACAGTATACAAAGTTGTCTTGTCTTATGCTGTCGAGTCATTTCTGATCCATAGCGACACCAAGGACATATCTCTCCCAACTTCCCACTCTCCATCTGCAATTGTTCTGGTAGATTATCGATAAAGTTTTCTTGGTAAAAATATGGAAGTGGTTTACCATTCCTCCTTCCAATCAGTAAAATTGAATGTCCACCCTCAATTCTCTCCAGTGCTGCTGCTGCCCAGCATGGGTGAGTTTTGACTTACAGCAGATTGCCTTCCACTCACTAGCCACTGGCCAAGCTAGGAATGGAAGGGGAAGGCCTCTGCTTGACTCTACCTCCTGTAGCCGAGACTGGTAGAGTACTGGAAACTCTCCAGGGGACACACAGTTTGCCCTCCATAAATATGATTGATAGATTGAAAGAATGTGAGTGGGAGTGTTGCTTGACCATCAGTCATTTTTTCTGCCTCACTTCCACACAGGAATCATCAGCTTCAACATCAGCACTGCCATCTTCAAAAGCATAGGACAGCCATGTATACACACTCATTTCTCCTCTAACTCAGAGTTTGCAGTTTCGCATTAAAGCAGACACATGTTGTAGTGCTCAGTGGTGTCTGTTGTTGTGTGCTTTTGTGCTACGAGGTATGCACAAACTTTATACCTGTTACCATCTTCTGCTATAGCCAAAGAGGTGCATGTTGTCAAACAAATGGTCCCCAGTTTCTTAATAGTGTTCTAGTCAAAACAGCTAAAGAAAACACATATTATAGCAGAACACTTCCTCGGTTCTGCTGTAATGTGTTTTCACTATGCATTTTGTTGTAGTGAATTCTAAATTGTCCTCAGCGCAAACCATATAATATATATGTTTACCATATGTACAAACCACATAATACATATACATATGTTTCCCACTATAGTTCTCATAGGACAAGTTAGACTCTTCCACACAAATATTAGGAAACATAAATAGACATCCTTAGAAGTGAAGTGAAGCTGACTGATGCACTTCCCATATAGACATGTGTTGGAAGAAAATATAATGATCAGGTAAAAAAATCTGTGATTAGCTGGAGGTTTGTCTAACTCAGAGTGTGTGTCTAACATAGAGTACTTTACCAATTATCTTTTTCAAGAACTTTGTCCATTTTGGGGAGGAGAACTGAGCTGATGAATTTTGTCACTCATCGTCTAAATATTATGCATCACCTTCTCTGGGGCCAGCAGCAGCTAATTGGTTTTTGTATGACCTGTTGCTTTAAAGATGTATCACCCAATACTGTTACTGAGTTCATTATTTCAGTCTTTTATCACTTATGGCATCCCCTGTTCATTAGAGCACAGTGCTGGATACCAATTATTTGTCAGAGGGAGCGGTGGAGATCACTCTCCTCATTCCATCTCATCCATTTTCATTGCTTTGTTGAATCCTGGCTGCAGTTAAAATGAACTCAGAAATGCTTCCAGGGAATTTCAGAGTTTTTACCATGAGATTTGGTGTGAGTAGAATTGGCAGTTCACATGCACATGGTTTATGTCAAGGTATGGTGTCGCTATACTTCCCGGACTGCCTTAGCCTTACTATACTTGGGTTTTCTTTAGGGGTTTGCAACTTAGAAGTTTTTAATTCAGTAAAACAGCAAAAATGGACAAGGGCATAAAGCTTTCTGCCAGGGCTGAACATCAAAATAAGACAGGATAGGAATTTGTAGCAAAGGGATATTTGAACCCTTGAATTCTCACTAAACCAGTGAGAATCTTTAAATTTTAAAATCTTTCCACAACACAAGGTTCTCCAAGAACAAAGCTATTGTTTTATAAGAGAACTGAGTGTCTAGGTTTCTGCTACTAGAGAATGGATGGGATTCTTCACTTACCCATTCATGGTTATGTAATTAGTGAGAATAATACCTGTCCACCTAAGGATATGCACAGGTGTGCTATTTGAATAAGAGGTTCCTGGATACCCCTATCTGATCTATGTCAACCTATTTGAAGGGGTTGATTTATGACCTGCTAATGAGTTGCATCCTCTGAATGGTTCCTGCAGACAGTATCTGATTTGCTTGGAACATCTGCCAGTCAACTGACACAGGCAAGGTCTGCTCCAGTAATCAGGGGCTTGGGAGAAGGGAAGGAGCCCACTTGTCTGGTGGTTAGGAGAAGATAAAAAGGTTTAGGGAGGATAGTAGCCCACTTTGTGGAAACCGTCCTCTCCCATTTCTACAGGGCTTCCATGACTGGAGTGTAATTTCATTGACTGAAGTGATGTTGTATTGCCGCAGTTATCTTAGTGAACTAATGTGGAGATACAACCAGGGAGTAGCAGAGACAATGTTAAAATCAGACTCCAAGCAAACCTTATAAATTGTCAATAAATGTCAAATATGTGAGGGCGGGGGGACCTATTGAGGGAGAAGAAAAACTCTCCTGTTGTGGAGGGCTTTGAAACTCACCTCACAACACCTGGAAAAAAGTGAAGGTGGGATGGGCAGAGATACTTAAAAATGCTTACTAGTCAGCAATCAGATTTGTATTGAGTTCCTTCTATGTGCTGAGAACCGTCCTGGGCACTGAAGAAGGCTGAAAATTGTATCATCCCACTTTATCAATATGAATTAAAGTAGTCCATTTTTTTCAGATAGGTTAGTTATTTTGATCATCCAGTCTCAAGCCTGAACTTGGTTTCTATTTTAAGCCAACCATAGTGTCTACAAATAGAAGTGACATTGTGATAAAATGGGAGGGGAAAAAACCCCCACCAGATTACTTTCATTTTATCAGAAGAAGATTTTTGATAAGCCTTAGTTTAATTATAATATTGAGGATAAAAGGTGGGATGTGGAAAACAAAAATTATAAAGGTTTTTTTATTGATTATTCGAGTTGATTTTAAGCTTTTCCTCACATCCGCCCAACTAACTCTATTCCCCTCTTCAAAGTCCTACTGAGAGCTCACCTTCTCCAGGAAGCCCTCCCAGACTGAGCCCTCCTTTTCCCTCTGTTCCTCCTCTCCTCCCCATTGCCCCTACTCTCTCCCTCTGCTCTACCTCCTTCCCCTCCCCACAGCATATATTGTATATATCTGTATATATTTATTGCTCTGTTTATTTTATTAATGATATGCATTTATCTATGGTTCTATTTATCTATTTTGATGGTAGTGATGCCTGTCTACTTGGGTTTTTTTTTGTTGTCCATCTCCCCGTTCTAGACTGTGAGCCTCTTGTTGGGTAGGGATTGTCTCTGTTGCCTAATTGTACTCTCCAAGTGCTTAGTATAGTGCTCTGCACACAGTAAGCACTCAATAAGTGTGATTGAATGAATGAATCAGTTAAGACAATAAATGACTACTGGCATAAGCTTTCTTTCATTGATCCATTCATTCAGTCATATTTATTGAGCACTTACTGGGTACAGGGCACTGTACTAAGCACTTGGAAAGCACAATTCAGCAATAGAGACAATCCCTGCCCAAACTGGGCTTTCACAGTGAGCCCAACATTCCCCTTAGTTCATTTGTTCAATTGTATTTATTAAATGCTCACTGTGTGCAGAGCACTGTACTAACTCCTTGGTAAAGTACAATACAACAATAAAAAGTGACATTTGCTGCCCATAGAGAGCTCACATTCTAGACGGGGGGAGACAGACATCAATACAAATAAATAAAATTACAGATATATGCATAAGTGCTATGGGGCTGGATGGGAGAGAGGAAGAGCAAAAGGAGCAAGCCTGGGTGATGCAGAAGGGAGTGGGAGATGAAGAAAAGGGGGGCTTAGTCTGGGAAGGCCTCTTGGAGGAGATGTGTCTTCATTAAGGCTTTGAAGGGGGAGAAAGTAATTGTCTGGTAGATTTGAGGAGGGAGGCTGTTCCAGGCCAGAGGCAGGAAGTGAGCCAGGGGTCGGTGGAAAGACAGGCAAGGGGGGGCACAGTGAGAACGGTAGCACTGGAGGAGCGAAGATTGTGGGCTCGGTTGTAGAAGGAGAGAAACGAGTTGAGGTAGGAGGGGGCAAGGTGATGGAGTTCTTTAAAGTCAATGGTGAGGAATTTTGTTTGTTATGGAGTTGGATAGGAAACCACTGGAGATTTTTGAAGAGGGAGGTAACATGTCCTGAGTGTTTTTGTAGAAAGATGATCCAGGCAACGGAGTGAAGTAAGGACTGGAGTGGGGAGAGACAGGAGGTTGGGAGGTCAGCAAGGACGCTGACATAATAATCTAGGTGGGATAAAGATGAGTGATTGTATTAACTTGTTAGTAGTTTGGATGGAGAGGAAAAGGTGAATTTTAGTGATGATGTGAAGGTGAGACTGACAAGATTTAGTGACAGATTGAATATGTGGGTTGAATGAGAGAGAGGAGTCAAGGATCACGCCAAGGTTACGGGCTTGTGAGATGGGAAGGATGGTGGTGCCATCAGTTGAAAAGTTACCTTTAAGCAGACTTGACTAGCATTCAATAAATACCACTGATGATGATGATGACCCGGCAATCTCCTAGCAAACATAAAATGAAAAGCATTCCCCCTCCAACATGCAACAGTGTAACAAAATAGTTAAAATGACTGCGCTTTTATATGAAACACAGTGACAGTGACAGCTCAGTCAGGAAACTGAGGCATAAAGATGTTAAGTGATTTGCTCAAAATCACAGAGCAGGCAAGTGGTGGAGCCAGAATTAGAATCCAGGTCCCCTGAATCCCAGTTCCATGTTCTATTCACTAGGCTCCTCCCTGCCCCTCTTCCTAGTGCAGGGGCCAAAGAATAGGGAGGACAGTAAGTGGTCTTCCTTTTCCTTCAACTGCTATTGCTTTTCATGCTATAAGCACTTGGGAGAGCACAGTATAGCAGCACAATGCAGGTGAAGATGCCAGGGTTAGGGAAGACATCAATCCATCTCTAGTGGCAGGTCCTAGGCAAGAGCCCAATTTGCCACTATCATTCTTTCATTCAATCGTACTTATTGAGCACTTACTGTGTGCAGAACACTGTACTAAGTACTTGAGAGAGTACAAAATGACAATAAAAACACACATTTCCTGCCCACCTCGAGCTTGCAGTCAAATATCCATCGCTAATTTCTTTTAATGTCTGTCTCCCCATCTAAGTCTGTAAGCTCCTTTTGGGCAGGGGCCTTCTATACCTACTCTTTTGTATTGTGCTCTTCCAACCACCTAGTAAAGTGGTCTACACACAGTAAGGACTCAGTATACTGCCCTGATTGATTGACTAATTTATTGGGTAAGGAAGTCCTGGTCCCTTACTGACATGCTGGATGATCTTGAGCAAATCATCTAACCTCTTTGGGTCTCAGTTTTCTCTTCCCAGCAAAATTTCATCCCTCCCTCAGAGGGGTCACGGGAAGAGAAGTGAGCTCATGGTACATTTCCTAAACATATGGACAATAGGATCCTTGCATACTGGGATCCTGAATGATCTACACAGGATAGATTGAAAAACCAGTGGATACTTGGATTCTCATGATAGCCAGCCATTCTTGAGGTATGACTCTTGAATGGAAGCAGGCGGAGAGCCAGAGAATCATGATTTTTGCTTCAGAAAGAGTGCTCAGACTGCTGGCTGTCTCTCTAGGATTTCCTAGGAATGGTACATTCAGTTTTGCTCACAGACTTTTCTATCAACTCTATCCTGCCCTCCTTCCTTTCATCCAGCATTAAAGGAGAGGCAAGGGGAGGTCCATTCCCATGGAAATTGAATTGCTCCAAGGAGGGTCTCACCCAAAGCTACATTGAGGGGGAGGGGCAAAGTGGGGGGAAAACCCAGAATGAATGGATTGGAGATGTGCGTTCTGGAGTGCAAAAGAGGAAGGAAATAACCTCACACCCTGTGGGTCTGGCACTGTCTGGAAATGCCATCCTACTCTCCGCAACTGCCTGCTGAAAGTATTAAAATTCCTCTATTAGTCTGAAACTCCTCCAATGAGTGCTTGAAAAAATGGGTGGGGTGGGGAGAGGTGAATATCAAAGAGCTAGGGAGTATGAACAGAAGGGCTTAAGGACACAGAAGGAGAATCTGGTGGGGAATTGAAAGGTTGGACAGGGAGGCTTCCAGAGGAGATACAATTTCAGTAGAGTTTTGAACACAGAGAGAGTGGTGATTTTACAAATATGAAGTTCCAGAGTTCCAGACAGGAGGGATGACTATGTTGAGAGAGGAGGAACAGGAAGAAAAAGTGAAGGTTGTGGGCTGATTTGTCTGGGTCTCAAAAAGAAGCTAGGAGTCCTGACCAGAGAGAGAGTGACAGACAGACATAGAGAAGGAGGGAGGGAGGGAGGGAGAAAGAGAGTGACCAGGGCAGGCCTTTCCTGCTGGGCATCGGCAGTAGCACTGTCACCAGGGGCAAAGAGAAGGAGCAGGAGGAAATCAATCAATGAATAGTATTTGCTACCAATCTCCAGAGGAGCACAGGGTAGAAAACATGTGAACAGCAGATCGTTCCAGTTGAAGAGCCTTTTTTCCCAGTCCCCTCCGGGTCCATGGGTCCAGCTGCTGGGCATGTGTTGCCTACAAAACTGGTCTTAAATAGTTTTTTGTCCATTTTCCCAATCCCTCCCTGTCGATCATCACACCCACCCAAATCTTCGATGTCCTTCTATTGGTTGCCTGGCTGTCAATCAGTTCCCTCAGCCAATCAGTGGTCATCGCCATCAACATCCTTTCCTCCTGGTGGGGCACTCTGGGACCCACCATCCTGAGCTCCCCACTGGAACGTGGCCGAGGTCCAGGGCTTGAGCGAGGGGCCAAGGTCGGACATCCCCCGGACACCAAAGTCAGGAGGACAAGTCCAGGTCCCCACTGCTGTGAAGATGACTGCTGGGGAACAGGAGAGAAAGGAGACAGCAGACGAAGGTTGGCCCACAATTCAACTCCACAACACAACAGGTGGAAAAGAAGAGGGTAAAGAGAGGCTGGAATGAGAGTTCTGTTCTCTGAGGAGAGGGGGAAGAGGATGCCAGCACTACAGCAGCCTGAGGTGTCTGTTTTGTGCACAGAGCCCAGACCCAGGGCAGCACTCCCCCATCCCTGTCATAGCAGCCCCAGATCTTGGCAGGGTGCATACACCGTCCCTCATTCCCACCTGTGACCTACACCTGACACGATCCACTGCTGTTGTTCACTTGCGTTCCAGGAAGTCTCAACGCCCCCACTCCTCCCTGTAGCCAGCGTGGCCTAATGGATAGAGCATAGGCCTGGGAGTCAGAGGATGTGGTTTCTCATCCCGGCTCTGCCATGTGTCTGCTGTGTGACCTTGGGCAAGTTCCTTAACTACTCTGTGCCTCAGTCACCTCACCTGTAAAATGGGGATTAAGACTGTGAGCTCCATAGGGGGCAACTTCTTGAGCGAGTTGTCTACACCCGCTGTCTCAAATTCCTCTCCGATTCTCTCCTTGACTCCCTTCAATCTGGCTTCTTTCCCCTTCGCTCCACAGAAACCACTCTCTCGAAGGTCACCAATAATCCCCTTCTTGCCAAATCCAATAACCTCTACTCCATCCTAATCCTTCTCGACCTCTCAGCTGCCTTCGACACTGGACCACCCCCTTCTCCTAGAAATGTTATCCAATCTTGACTTCACTGATTCTGTCCTCTCCTGGTTCTCCTCCTATCTCTCTGGCCATTCATTCTCAGTCTCCTTTGTGGGCTCTTCCTCTGCTTCCCACTCCCTAACTGTGGGGGTCCCTCAAGGTTCGGTTCTGGGTCCCCTTCTATTCTCTATCTACACCCGCTCCGTTGGAGAACTCATTCACTCCCATGGCTTCAACTACCACCTTTGTAAGGATGATACCCAAATCTACATCTCCAGTCCTGATCTCTCTCCTTCTCTGCAGTCTTGCATTTCATCTTGCCTTCAAGACATCTCTAGTTGGATGTCCTCCCATCACCTCTAGTTTACTATATCCGAAATGGAACTCCTTATCTTTCCAACCAAATCCTGTCCTCCCCTTGACTTTCCCATCACTGTAGACGGCACCACCATCCTTCTGGTCCCAGGCCTGTAACCTTAGCATTATTCTTGACTCCTTTCTCTCATTCAACCCATATATTCAATCCATCACTAAGTCCTGTCAGTCCCACCTCTACAACATTGCAAAAATCAGCCCTTCCCCTCCAACCAAACTGCTATCACCCTACCCAGCCTGAATTACTGCTGACCTCCCAGCCTCCTGCCTCTCCCTACTCAGGTCATTCATTTATTCATTCATTCATTCATTCATTCATTCATTCATATTTATTGAGGGTTTACTGTGCACAAAGCACTGTACTACGTGCTTGGAAAATACCATACAGAAATAGAGACACACAGGATTACAGTCTAGAGGGGAGGAGACACAGGACTGGGAGTCAGAGGACCTAGGTTCTAATCCTGGTTCTGACACTCGTCTGCTATGTGACCTTGGGCAAAACATTTAATTACGCTGTGCCTTCATTTCCTCATCTTTAAAGTGGGGATTAAGACTGTGAATCCCAAATGGAACATGGACTATGTCCAACCTGATCCATCTTCTATCTACCCCTTAGTACAGTATCTTGCACATTTTTTATCGGTATCTGTTAAGCGCTTACCATGTGCCAGGCACTGTTCTAAGCGCTGGGATAGAGACAAGATAATCTAGTTAATGGGACTAACTCCCCATTTTACAGATGAGGCAAAGAGTCAGTGACAGAAGTGACTGGCCCAAGGTCACACAGCAGACAAGTGTTGGAGCCAGGATTAGCACCCAGTCCTTCTGACTCCCAGGCCAGTGCTTTAACCACTAGGCAACACTGTTGCACATAGTGAGCTCTTAACATATACCATTTAAAAACAAAACAAAAAAAGCCAGTAATCTTTGCCTTTATGGAATCAATGGCTAGACCTTCACTGTTCTCCCCATTTTCCAGTCAATGGGACCCCACCCCTAGAAGATCAGGTTTGCCTAATAAAGTGTTTTCCTCAGGGTGCCTGATATGTTATGGGTCAGATTGGTCAGCCCCATCCGCTTCTAATACATTCTGCCCCCAAACACACTAAGCCCTCAATAAATACGATGGACTGAACTACTGGAGTAAAGCATTGGGGCTTTCGAGGTCCCCGGACTGGTAACCCCTTTCAACAGGCATGCCTTGCTGCTCCAGTTTCGGGTTTTGTTCAGATAGGAAACTGTAGGCAGACCCAGTAGCAATTAGTAATTCCCATTTCAGTAAGCCAGGTGCAGGCAGGGATTATCTCTCTCTTTATTGCTTAATTGTACTTTCCAAACGCTTAGTACAAGTGCTGTGCACACAGTAGGTGCTCAATAAATGACTGACTGAATTAATGAATGAATGATTTTCACCTACTCTCTTCTGACCACCCAGGGTCTGCCATGGCAGTCCAACTTCTTGGGGCAGGCGAGCCAACCCCTCTCACTCTCAAAGGAATTAGGCCGGAGGCTGTCATGGGGACTGTGTCCCCCAACCGTTTCCTGGCCCCTTTCTGGAATGAGGCCGACAGGACATCTTTACAGTGTCACACCTTAAATGTTTGTCATTCCTTGCAAATTATGTGCCATGCATGAACCCTGAGGACACACCATCCTTCCTCTCTCACAAGCCCATAACTTTGATGTTATACTTGACTCCTCTCTGTCATTCAACCCACATATTCACTCTGTCACCAAATCCTGTCACTCCCACCTTCACAACGTCGCTAAAATTTGCCCTTTCCTCTCCATCCAACCTGCTACCATGTTAATATAATCAAATCCCGGCTCTGCCACTTGTCAGCCATGTGACTGTGGGCAAGTCGCTTAACTTCTCTGTGCCTCAGTTACCTCATCTGTAAAATGGGGATTAAGACTGTGACCCTCACGAGGGACAACCTGATTACCCTGTACCTACCCCAGCACTTAGAACAGTGCTCTGCCCATAGTAAGCGCTTAACAAATACCAACATTATCATTAATATTATTATTACCAAGATGCCTCCTGTGCTTGAGCATAACAAAGCCTTTCACAGAGCCTGTCCTGGTCAGCAGAATGGTATTCTGCCATGGCCTCTTCTACTCTTACCAACCACCCTGTGAGGACATTCTGGGCCCCAAGAACCACACGGTCCCCCACCGCCGCCAACCCAATTGTTTACACAGAACCTCCGTCTCGTGAGGAGATGATAAGTTGAGCACTACCTCCTTGGTAACGTGGTTTAAGAATCCCCCTCATGCTTATTGCCCACTGGGGCCTTTGTTCCACTGCGCTCACCATATTTCTTGGGGGAGATATGTAGGGGTCCCTTGGAGGCTCAGGGTAAGGTGGGTATGAAACCACTGTTGGGGCAGAGGTGCGATGAAGAACATTTTGTATTGCTATGTAAAGCCCCACCTCGTGTTTCCTGTCTGTCAGGTTCTTCATCTCTCTCTTCCCTCAGCCTCTGAACCTCCAATTCCAGTTTCCATTTATCTTCCTTCTCTCTCCTGTACAAGTTTGACTCCTCAATGGCAACTGAGATTTTCATCACTGAGCACTGAACCAATACTTCCTGCTGATCAACTCGATCTCTTAGAGCAGGGATATGTGTCTGTACATTTTCCGTTTCCCTTCTAAATAACTCAATCCCACTCACCAAAACCTGGATCACCACTCTTTTCACCCAGTTCTTTTTTGCCTTCCCCTTGAGTAACAAACCTCTCGCTTCCCCCTTCCAACAGAAAAATCACCTGCCTCTTTAGGGCACCAGATGAGGCCCACCCCTTTTTTTAAGGGCCTTCCACGTGAACACACCTAGGTGCTCCCCAGTCTGACCACAGAAGCGAGGGGCTCAATCCCTGTGGTCCAACAACAGGATCCCTTTGCTCACAATCAACTACGCCAGATGCTAGCACTCTTCAGAGAGTGTACTAGTAATTCCAGTATTTATTAAGTGCTTACTTTATGCCAACCACCTTACTAAGCACTGGGGTAGATACAAGATAATTAGGACCCACCATGGGGCTCACAGTCTAAGTAGGAGGGAGAACAGGTAATTAAACTCCATTTTTCAGATGAGGAAATTGAGGCACAGAAAAGTTAAGTGACTTGCCCAAGGTCACAAAGCAGGTAAGTGGCAGAGTCAGGATTAGAACGCAGGTCTTCTGGTCCCAGGACCATGCTCTTTCCACTAGGCCACACTGTTCATCTACATAGTGTAGCAAGCATCCAAACAGCATCTCGTTCCAGTCCTAGCATCTTTATTCCCATTCTCTCCAGGGAGGTCCCAGCTCATGTCCACAGGACCAGGTTCTAAACATGTGTTGCCTATGAAACTGGACTTTTATAGCTTTTGTATGTTTACCTAATCCCCGTCCCAACACCCTCACGTCTCCATGACCTACCATTGGTTGCTAAATTGTCAATCAGTTCCCTCAGCAAATCAATGTATCAGTCTCCACTCTTTCTGGTGGGGCAGGACTCAATTTGCCATCCTGAGTTCCTCGCTACAGCATTGCCAGTGTCTGGGGCTCTTGGGTATCTATCTGCCTGGGTAACAAACCTTTTATTGAGAAATTACTGGAAACTGAGGTGTACTAAGTGCTGGGGAGAGTACAATTCGATGGAGTTGGTAGACATAGTTCCTGCCCCCAAGGATGTAAGCTTACTGTGGGCAGGGAATGTGCCTGTTATTGTTATAGTGTGCTCTCCCAAGCTCTGCACATGGTAAGCATTCAATAAATAGTGGAGGAGGAAAAACTGAAATGTGTCTTCTGATTTATCTATACCTTGAGAAGAACCTAAGTATCCTGAGGGGCAGAAAGAGAGAGAGAAAAAAGAGACAGAGATATAAAGAGAGATAGAGAGACAGAGAGAAAAATGTTTCTGAAAAATCAGAATTGTTGTCCTTCCCTGTCCCTGCTGCTCTGTCCCCACTGCCCCACTCCCACTGCAGCACTGCTGGTGATCCTGCCTGCTCAAATGTCCCAGTCCTCAGGATAGAAGAGGAGCAGAAAGAAAACCATTCTGTACTATGCCTAGGGGAGGGGACAAAGAGGCAGTTCCAGAAAGCAGGGGAGCAGAGCTCACCAAATGCCTCAGCCTCCATCCTGCCCAGCTCCCTGGGGTCGATCAATCAATCAATCAATCAATCAATCATCAATCAATCAATCACTCACACTTATTAAGGGCTTACTGTGCATAGAACTGGAGAGAGAATGATATAACACAGTTGGTAGACAAGTTTCCTGCCCACAGCAGACGGGTCCTCCCTATTCTGAGGCTGGGCCTTCGGGGACAGGACAGCGAGGCCCCTGTAGGATAGGGAGGAGTGGTGGAGGAGTGGGGTCACTGAAAGTCCCCCCTCTCTTCTCGTCCTCCGCCCCCTGGTTGCTAGGCCGGTGACTATGTAGTTTAAACCACCTTGAAAGCCCATGAAGTGCCGACATAAGCCAACCATTCATCGGGTCATCTTGAAGGACTCCACCCGTTCAATGGGTTGTAGCTCAAATTGGAACTAATCCTTCATGGAATCTTACACACTGACACCAAATGACTTGGCATCAGATTCCCAACCCTCCATTTGACCAGAACAAATAGTTCCTTATTCTTTAAACAATGAAGTCCAGTAACTCAGGACTCAGAAGTCATTGCAAATCCCTGGGATCACGATCCTAATTCTCACACTATGCAAATTATAAGAAGGTTTTACTTTCTTAAGGAATCATTTTTACCCAAGATTTTTTCCCAAGAAGATGCTAAGAAGGACTTGGATTTAATATTCTTCCCAACAGTAGCCCTGCCCTAGGTCTTAAAAAAGTAATTTCCCCTAGATTCACAATAAGATCGTGCATTTGACCTCTGGCTTCAAGGTCGTGATCATTTGTTCACCTGACCTTGAAATGCTCCTGGGCTATCAGAAATTGAAAGTTAGATAATGTCTGAGTAGAGGCATTTTCCCCCAGGTTCATATTTTACTTTCATGTTTCAGTAATGGTGATTCTTAATATACTTCGACTCTAGTCCTTGTGTGATAATCCAAGAGGAAAAAATAGGTTTAGATTTTTGTATTTGCAATATACAGGTATGCCTTTTATTCTCTCTGCTTAGTGCTCATATACCTATGTATATTCCTATGTAATATATTAAATTATTTCTTCAGCTAATTCATCCTGACATATTTGTACTATTTACTACTATATCCCTATTCCCAATTTTATCCATCTCTCTCCTCATTGTACTGTTAGCTCCTCCCAGGCTGTTGTTTCCCTCCAAAGTACTTAACGATGATGTTAATGATGATAACTGTGATTTTGGTTCAGTGCTTACTATATGCCAACCACTTGGTTAAGCATGGAGGGAGAGACCCAATACAATCAGATCAGACACAGTCCCTGTCTCACATGGAGTTCCCAGTTTAAGGGCGAGGATATACAGGTATTTAATCCCCACTTGAAAGATGAAGAAAATGAGGCACAGAGAGATTGAATGAATGACCCAAAGTCGAACAGCAGGCAAGGAGCAAGGATGGGTTAGAACCCAGGTCCTCTGCCTCCCAAACCTGTACTCTTTCCACTGGGCCACAGTGTTTCTCAGTGCTCAGTGCTTAGTTCAATGTTCTGCATTCCACAGGCACTCAGATATACCACTGACTGATTTTAAAGCCTCATATGGAGTGTAAATTTTTTCTTCTCCAAAACTCAGAGTGAGTATCAGGGATTCCTTTGAAAGTTAACTCTTTAGAACTATAGGCCTTATTTTCACAACAACAATCATACCTTCAATTTCTTTTGGGCCTTTATTTTCCCAAGCACTATTTCTCTCTTGCCATAAGAATATAGGACTGTCAGTAGTGTTATGACAGGGTCAGACTAATGCTCCATCAAGTCCAGTATTCTGTTTCTGATTGTCCACTATTGTCTGCTCAACATTCTTGGAATGAATGAAGGGATTTCCGGAAGGAACGAGAGGGAAGCTTCTCCACTAGACTGAAAACTCACTGAGGAAAGAGACCCTGTCTTCAAATTTTCTGTATTCTTTCAATTACCAATGCTGGGCAGAGCACTTTGCTCAGCGAAGACAGATGCTGACCATGGTGGCGATATAATCAGGCACCATCCTGACCAAATAGATGATACCCAATAATACCAACCAGATATTTTTAAAAAAGATTCCACATTACCCAGGACAACCCAAATGATTCAGTCTGGTTCCAAGTTCATCCCAAATTATTACACCATATAGTGTTTCCCAAACACTTCTTCTTTTTAGTGATGATAGAGCAGAGTAGATTTGCAACATGACAACACATCCACGTCCTGGATTTGTTTTGTAAATCAGGGTTGGCTTTTTCCAGCGTAGACCTGGCCAATACATGACATGCAAATCTGATGGAAGACCAGTGTCAAAACTCCACTAAAGTTCATAAGTTAATAATAGTAATGATAATAATAATAATAATAATGGTATTTGTTAAGTACTTACTATGTGCCAGGCATTTACTAAGCACTGGGGGGGTGGGGGTGGGAAGCAGGGGGTAGATGGGGAAGGTAAAAGCAAATTGGGTTTGACACAGTCCCTGTCCCACATGAATGGGGCTCATAGTCAATCTCCCATCTTACAGATGGTGTAACTGAGGCACAGAGACTTGCTAAGTCACACAACAGAGAAGTCGCAAAGCTGGGACTAGAACCCAGGTCCTCTTGACTCCCAGGCCTGTGCTCTATCCACTAGGCCATGCTGCTTTTGAGTGCCAGCAATGGTCAGACTGAAAGTGCAGAAAGATGGTCTCTTCACCCGGAGAAATAAACGAATTCCTGACTCTCATCATTGGACTGGTGATTTTGCTGAGGAGATTTTTTATCTCCCAGGAATTTTGCCAAGAGGTTTCCATCCCTCTTTTCAGTTTAAATTAGCATAGATCTGCCCATAGATACCCTCCTATCTCTTGAGCTTTCGTCTGGCAGTTGTACTCCTAATAACCCAGTGAATCAGTTGATGGTATTTATTGAGTACTTGCTGTGAGCTGCACTATATGTTTGGGAGAGAGTTGGTATGCATGTTCCTTGCCCAAAAAGTGTCTTACAGTCTAGAGGAAGAGCTTACGGTCTGGAGGTCTGAAGTAGGGCAATCAGTTCTGTTCAGGGTCAAAGTGTGACTTGTCCACTGTCCACCTGTCCACTGGGGATTGAGATTGTGAGCCCCATGCAGGACTGTGTCCATCCTGATTTTGCTCCTATCCACCCCAGCACTTAGTACAGTGCCTGGAACATAGTAAGCAGAGAGGCAGCATGACTAGTGGATAGACACAGGTCTGGGAGTCAGAAGGTCATGAGTTCTAATCCCAGCTCTGCCACTTGTCTGCTATGTGACCTTGGACAAATCACTTAACTTCTCTGGGCCTTAGTTCCCTCATCTGCAAAATGGGAATTAAGACCATGAGCCCCAAGGGGGTCAGAGACTGTGTCCAACTCAATTATTTTATAATCTACCCCAGCACTTTGAACAGTGTCTGGCACGTAATAAGCACTTAAATACCATATTAATAATAATAATCACTATTGTTATTATGTTATTTAAGCACTTACTACATGCCAGACACTATTCAAAGTGTCTCCCCATGCTGACTTCTTGCTCAGCTGCTTGGAACCCCCTTCCTCTTGATATCCAACAGATTATAGTTCTCCCCTTATTCAAAGGCCTTCTGAAATTCATGTCCCCTTCCCTGAGGAATTTCTTATCTCTCTTCCTCAATACCGCAACTGCCATTTCAGATCTTCCACCCCACCTAAGTACTTACTCACAGTCCCCCACAGCCCTTATGGACATGTATATATTCATCTTATACTTAACTACTTATCAAATTAACTACATCTTATCACCTGTTACTCCATCTATCAGTAATTTAATTAATTATCTGTTTTTCCCATTGGACTGTAAAATTCTTGAGGGCAGGGACTGTGACTCTCCCAACCACTTAGGACAGTCTTATGTCCTAAGCAGCGTGGCTCATTGGAAAGAGCACGGGCTTTGGAGTCAGGGCTCATGAGTTCGAATCCCAGCTCTGCCACTTGTCAGCTGTGTGACTGTGGGCAAGTCACTTAACTTCTCTGTGCCTCAGTTCCCTCATCTGTAAAATGGGGATTAAGACTGTGAGCCCCATGTGGGACAACCTGATTCCCCTGTGTCTACCCCAGCGCTTAGAACAGTGCTCGGCACATAGTAAGCGCTTAACAAATACCAACATTATTATTATTATTATTACATAGTAGGTATTCAATAAATGCTACTGTTGCTGCTGATGATGATGAGAAACTGTATTTCCATAGTGCTGTATTGGTCTGAAGCTATGAGCTGAACACTGTATTGAGTGTCTACTTTGTGCAGAACTTGTGCTGAGCCCCTAGTGTGTATAGAATCCTGCATTGGTAGCTTACTGTGATCTGAGGCAATTGAGCTGAGGGCCCTCAGTCCATGGATATTGTGCATGCATGGAGAAACGTGCGGTACAGGGTCTCAGCCAGGTTGAGTATTACTTTGTTTGAGCATTCCTTTGTTGAGCATTCCCCTGGAGGGTCGAATGTCCCAGCACTGCTGGCTCCGTTGATCTATTCGGATCAATGAAACTGGTTTGGAAAACCAGTTTTACCTCAGACACAAAATCCCAGTGGAAGTCAACAGGTATGGGGTTTTGCCTTGCCTCTTCAGATTGGCTGGGTGACCTTGGGTAAGTCTTTAATTCATGTTTCTCTCTCTCAAATACACACTCACACAAACACAGATGCACACACAAATTGAATCAGACTACTAAAGAGGCATCTAGACAATAGAGTCAAAAGGTCACGGGTTCTAATTCCAGCTCAGCCTCTTGCCTGCTGTGTGACTTTGGGCAAATCGCTTCACTGCTCTGTGCCTCAGTTACCTCCTCTGTAAAATGGAGATTGATACTGTGAGCCCCACATGGGACAGGGACTGTGTCCAGCCCAATCTGCTTGTATCCACCCCAGCGCTTAGTATAGTGTCTGGCACATAGTAAGGACTTAAAAAATACCACAGTTTTTTTTTATTATTATATACTAACAATCAGATACCTAAATCAGGCTGCTCCCACCCAAACTGGGATATCTGGTCACCTTAATCATTCCTTCCCCGGAGGCAGGGAGGGGGCTGCTGTCAGAGGACACAAATCCACGAAGGGCTTTCTCATGGCATCCCGATTAATGGAGCGCCTGCCTAGTGTAGCTTCACCAAAGATAAGGCTTGTGGCCCAGGGCCTCTTGGGCACAGAATGAAAAGCTCCAGTAAAAGTACAACCATGTCCCCACCACATAGAGGCCCAACTAAGCTGGAATCTGGAACCTGTCCTGGCCCAAGATGAGTCCAGGTCATCCTGGCAGGTCCATCCCCATCTGACCCTCAACCAGTCCTTCCATCGGACTTTACTTCAGTGTCAGAAATGACCAGGGACCCCTTGGTCTGCTAGTGGGAGGCCCAAAATGGAAGTTAGAGGTGAACGGACGGAGCTGGCTGAGGAGGGAGGGAGGGCGTGGTTCTCCTGAGCCTGGTTCTCTTTCCCACTGACCAGCCCAGCTCGACCAGTCTGAGCCACAAGGTACCCACTGACCCCACACAAGCCTCTACCCCCGTCCTATCCTTTCTGCCAAGGCCTATCCTCATGGAAGTAGTTTCAACCTTTTTGGAAGGTGGACGATTTGGGAGTCAGTGTGCTCTGGTGGGAGCCCTAGCTATTCCATTTGCCTGCTGAGTGACCTTGGGCAAATCACCTAACTTCTCAGTTTCCTCATCTGTAAATGAGAAACGATGTCCACCTCCCTTCCTCTTTGACTGTGAACCCCCTGTGAATCAGGGACTGTGTCCAATCTGATTGTTTTGTATCTATCTCAGCATATGACATTTAGTAAGCACTTTATAAATAGCATCATTATTATTGGGATGCAATCACACCCTCAAAACCCTCTTCCTCTCTCCCCAATGGTGCTCTATGATTTGACTTTGCTGTTCCTGTGCTCAGGAAGAGAATAATGCCCTACTGTCTTACTCTGCTCTGCTCTGCTGCTTCCTAAACAAACACTCGGCACCTCTGAGCCACTGCCGAGGGCTCTCAAACTAGCCCAGGCCGGTTCATGACCGACTCCGACGGGACCCTGAGGCTTTGGGCCAAAAACTGGGGTATAATGGTACCCTGATCATTACATGGGGTGAGGCTAGTGGGTTGGGTGAGCTGTCCTCTCCAGACCTGTTGTTAAATAATCATGTCATAAGTTCTTCCGGCTTTCCGCGAAGTTGTGAACAGCCAACGGTTGAACTCAGTTACAGTTGATAGAGGGGGATGGCTTCATATTATAACACTGCCTTTATTTTGGGAGTGTCCTGCTTGGGGGATTAGACATATAATGGGGGTAAATGTGGTGGGGAGCGGAGAGGGGGGCGTCTGTGTGTGCCCGTATGCCTCCCATTCTTGCTGAGGTTTCAGGAAAGATCTTCCCCAGGGTTTCTTCCCTGCTATTCAGAGCCTTGCAAATCACAAAAAGCAGAAGATAATTAATAATATTTAGCAGTTCTTATGACTTGCTAAGCACTGAAGAAGGCACAAGAGAATTAGCCCACACAACACTCCACTCAATCTAAAAGGCAAGAAAAAAGGTTCTACTTTCATTTTCACAGATGGGGAAACTGGGGCACCGAAATAGACAGAAAGTACCTGGAAGTGGCCTAGTGGAAAGAGTGCAGGCCTGGGAGGCAGAGGATCTGGATTCTAATCTCAGTTCCTCCACTCGCTTGCTGTGTGACCTTGGGCAAGTCACTAAACTTTATTTAGAGAACAATATGATACAGTAGGTAGACACCATCCCTGCCCACACCCCCGGTACCACATTAATACAATCACTCATCCTATTCCGCCTAGATTACTGCATCAGCTTCCTTGTTGACCTCCCAACCTCCTGCCTCTCCCCACTCCAGTCCATGCTTCTCTCTGCTTCCCGGATCATCCTTCTATAGAAACGTTCAAAACATGTCCCCTCCCCCCTCAAAAATCTCCAGTCATTGTCTATCCACTTTAGTATCCATCAAAAACTCCTCACCTTGGCTTTAAAGCACTCCATCACTTCTCCCCCTCCTACCTCACATTGCTTCTCTCCTTCTACAACCCAGATCTCGCACTTCACTCCTCTGGCACTAACCTCTCCACTGTGATCTCGCCTATCTCGCTGCTGACTCCTGGTCTATGTCCTACCTCTTGTCCTGGAATGCACTCCCTCCTCAAATCTGCCAAGGAATTACTCTCCCCCGCTTTCAAAGCCTTACTGAAGGCCCATCTCCTCCAAAAGGCCTTCTCAGACTCAAGCCCACTTTTCTTCATCTCCCACTCCCTTCTGTGTCACCCTGACCTGCTCCCTTTGATCTTCCCCCTCTCCCAGTCCCACAGCACTTATGTATATATCTGCAATTTTATTTATTTATATTGATGTCTGTTTATTTGTATTGATGTCTTCTCCCCACCCCACCCCCAGACTGTGAGCTTTTTGTGGGCAGGGGATTGTCACTCTTTATTTCTCTATTGTACTTTCCCAAGGGCTTAATACAGGGCTCTGCACACATTAAACACTTAATAAATACGATTGAATGAATGAATGAATGAATGAATGAATGAATGAATAAATGAGAGGCCTACCTCTCTCAAACCCCCTTTTTTGGATCGGGACAACTAGTGGATTGGTGTTTGAAAGGCTGATAAAATTTGTTCATAAGAGTTATTGAAATATAGGCTTGCAATAAATCTGGGGAGTTTACCTTTAAAAGCATTTTGCTTTCAATCACCTTGTCATAGGATAAAGAAATTACATATGCAAGCAGCAAACTAACCATTTGGCTGGAACATCACTGAAGATTACCTGATTGAAACTGGGGCCTATTAATATGTTGGATAACTTATTTCTCCACCCAGTAGTCTTTTATGATATGGAGTTTTTTTTCTGAAAGAAATTCTAAGTCATTTTTTAGGAGGTAATTCAATAAACAGCACTCCCCATAATTAAGGTTCATTATTCGCTAGGAAAAGAAGTGATTGATTAGTATAGTAGCTCCCGCTACTGCTCACTGCTCATTAGAGAGAGGAACGGAGAGTGAATTGAGAAAGTCTTAAGCTCAGAGTCAGTTGGATCTTGGAAAGCTGCCTTGAGGCATGATGAGGTGTTAAGTAGATCCAGCTTTTTCCACTAGGGGCAACGTGAAATGTGAATTGTACATTCCAAGCACTTAGTACAGTGCTCTGCACATAGTAAGTGCTCAATAAATACTATTGAATGAATGAATATGAAATAGGAGGGTTGGATTCCATGGAAATTTTATTAAAATATGTTTTAACAAACAAATTACCAAAGTATCAGTGCTGACTGTGAAGAATGGTTGAGGTGGACAGTACAGGGGTTGAAATAAGTCCCCAAAGTAAATAGATTTCTTGGTTTCCCCCTACTATTACTCAAGGGTAGAGCCCATTTGTTTTGGTTCTGTCATACTCTCCAGAGCACTTAGTACAGTGTGCTTCACACAGTAGGCATTTAAAATGCACTCTGGATGAACTGACTGCTACAGCTCCTACTAGAAACTCTACCCTCACGAGTGTTTTCAATTCATGATGCCAAAGAGTACAATAATTATCCATCAAACGGTCATTTATTTGAGATTTTACAGTGTGCAGAGCACTGAATTAAGCACTAGGGAGAGTTCAATCTAACAGAGTTGGTAGATTCATTCCCTGCCCATAACAAGCTTATATCTAAAGAGGAAGACAGACGTAAATATAAATGAATAAATTACAGATAGGTACAGGTAAGTGCTGTGGGGCAGAAGGAGAGACATTAAAAATAAAGGGTCCGTATCCAATTGTGAAGCGATGCAGAAAGAAGCAGGGGAAGAGGGAATGTAGGCCTAGGTGGAGAAGGCCCCTTGAAGGAGATGTCCTTTTAAAAAGGCTTCGAAGATGGGGAGAGTGATCACCTGTTGGATATGAAGGGGGAGAGCATTCCAGGTCAGAGGAAGGTTGTGGGTGAGAGGTGGGAGGCAAGATAGATGAGTTAGAGGTACGGTGAAGTAGGCTGGCATTAAGAGCAAAGTATTGTAGGCATTGTTGTAGCAGGAAATCAGAGAGGTAAGTAGAAGGTGGCAAGGTGTTTGAGTGCTCTATGGATTATGGTAAGGAGTGTCTGTTTGATGTGGAGGTGGATGGACAACCGCTGTAGGTTCTTAAAAAACAAAACAATGACTACATCAGCAAAAACCATAGCACAGAGGGAGGGAGCCCAACTATATTATAACCAAAAGTTATGGAACTTTAAAAGGGTATGGTTCTCCATAGGTCAACATCTTTTTTTGTTTTTATATGGTTTTTGTTAAGCATTTATTATGTGCCAGGAACTGTACTAGATTCAAGATAATCGGGTTGGACACAGCACCCCATCCCACATAGAGCTTACTGTCTTAATCCCCATTCTACAGACGAGGTAGCAGAAGCGGAGAGAACTTAAGTGACTTGCCCAAGGTCCCACAGCAGACAAGTAGCAGAACCAACCTTAGCACCCAAGTCCTCTGACTACCGAAAGCTTTCCATGAAGCCACTCCGCTTCTCTAAGGAAACAGAAGTTAATCAGAATGACTTTAAGTCTTGGGAAGGTCATCCACTTTTACTGTAAGTTCCTTGAAGGCAAGGCTCCCGTCTACCAAAACTATGGCATTGCACTCTCCCAAGTACACAGTGCTGTGTGCTATCAAAGAGCCTCCTTTCTAAAGGAGCGCACTGCCAGCAGCCATTATCCAGGGGATAAGCCTATATCAGATGAAATTTCAATAGATCGAGATGTCACAAACCCCTGAAAAAGAGACTTGTTAGAAAAAGCCGGCCTTGCTACCCAGAGGGATTTCTCAGAATGAGGCCCATCGAGCTAGGATACCGATTTGTCAAAACAGGCAGTCTGCGACTCTTCTCTCCCCAAATATGCGAGCCAGTTTTGTTTTCATGCCTCTGCTTTTTCCACCCCTTGGGGACAATTTCTCTACCCTGTGGTGTGATATTTAATCAACAGGAGGTATTAATTAATAAAGAGCTACCTCTCCCCAGGGCATTGAAAGGCTAGCCTTATCCAGCAGGGATCTTTGCTCTTTGCTGATGGGGGAGTGTAAACACAGCAGCTGATGCTGTTGGCCTGCTTTTCTCCTATAAAGAAATCTCCCATCAAGAACTATGGATGAGCCACATTCCTGAGGCTTCAACACCGGAAGTAAG
Organism: Ornithorhynchus anatinus; assembly: GCF_004115215.2. Lineage (NCBI taxonomy): Eukaryota > Metazoa > Chordata > Mammalia > Monotremata > Ornithorhynchidae > Ornithorhynchus > Ornithorhynchus anatinus. The sequence continues at coordinate 30,027,324 of NC_041735.1, forward strand.
ATAGAACATTCTGGAATTCATTCAATAGTATTTGTTGAGCGCTTACTAGGTGCAGAGCAGTGTACTAAGCGCTTGGAATGTACAATTCGGGAACAGATAGGGACAATCCCTGTCCAATGACGGGCTCACAGTCTGAACGGGGGAGACAGACAGCGAAGCAAAATAGAACAAAACAAAAACAAGATAACATCATCAAGATAAATAGAATCAAGGAGATATACACCTCATTAACAAAATGAATAGGATAATAAATAATATATACAAATGAGCAGAGGGCTAAGGGGAGGGGAAGGGGGAAGAGCAGAGGGTGGGGGAGAGGGGAAGCAGAGGGAACTAGGCTCTAATGTAGGGAGATAAAGATAATAATAATTTTGGTATTTGTTAAGCTCTTACTATGTGCCAGACACTGTACTAAGCGCTAGGGTGGATTCAAGCAAATTAAGTTGGACACAGTCTCTGTTCCACGTGGGACTCAGTTTCAATCCTCATTTTATAGATAAGGAAACTGAGACATAGAGAAGTGAAGTGACTTGCCCAAGGTCACAGAGAAGACAAGTGGAGGATCCGGGATTAGAACCCCTTTCCTTCTGACTCCCAAGCTCATCCTCTATCCACTACACCACAGATTCCACAAACTGGTGGTTGTAGTGGAGGATTTTGCATGCCGGAAATGAGGCTCCAAGCAGAAGTGTGGGGTGCAGGGGGTGGGCAGGGACCGACCCAAACAGAACAGTCCCTCCTCCAGAGACCCATGGGGAGTGAGGGTAGCTGGAGAGCTGCTCGAAGGCAGCGTCCCTTGGAGTGTAGGGCTGTGTCTCATGACGCCTCCCATCATAGCCCAGTCCAGCCATCATGGCTCAGTCCAATCAGCACATCCCAGTACAGCCAAAAGGGCCCAGTCCATCTAGCAGAGCTTGGTCCAACCAGCAGGACCCAGTTTAGCCAGCACTGCCCAGATCAACCAACAGAGTCCAGACCAGCCAGCACAGCACAGTCCAGCCAGCAGAGCTCAGTCCAACCAGCAGGAACTAGTTCAGCCAGCGTGGCCCAGTTCAACCAGCAGGGCCCAGTTCAGCCAGGATAGCTCAATCCAGGCAGCAGGACTAGGTCCAGTCAGCAAAACTCAATCCAGCCAGCACAGCTCAGTCCAGCCACCATATTCTCATCCTCCAAGGTAGCCATTGCTGCTTCCCAACTCATGTCCCACTGCGAGTCTGATTTCTGGGATAAAAGAGAAGGTGGCTGACTCAACTTCCCCTTCCCCTCATCTTCCTGTTCGGCTCTCCTCTAACCCTCCTGCCTTTGCTCACCCTCTGCCTCTGCTACCGTGGCTGTCACCAACTGGGACTTGGGCCAGGCCTTGTGGGATGGGATCCATCAGGGAGGAGGGAGATTCCAAGTGCCATCTTTTGGGCTAGCCTGCTCCCCCGCCCCCCTGGCCTGATCTGACCCTAACTTGGTTCCCTGCTATCACTAATAGTAATTCCACTCCTAAAACCCCCTCTTACTTCTGGGGGTTCTGCAAGAAATTTTACCAGTTCATCAACCCCCAAAACTTGACATCCCCAGACAAGAGAAGTTGGGTCCCTCCCACCCCCATGGGTCAGGGTAATTGAACAAATACATATATGTACTTGTTTTATATATACATATATATTTATGTATAATATTTTTTATTTTATTTCTATGTTCATAATGATTGATTCTAATGTACGTCTCTCCCTCTAGGCTGTAAACTCCTTGGGGGCAGGGAATGTATCTACCAACTAGTCAATAAATGCGATCGAATGAATGAATACCACCTCTGTTGTATAGTACTCAGCGTGGCTCAGTGGAAAGAGCCCGGGCTTGGGAGTCTGAGGTCATGGGTTCGAATTCCGGCTCTGCCACTTGGCAGCTGTGTGACTGTGGGCAAGTTACTTCACTTCTCTATGCCTCAGTTACCTCATCTGTAAAATGGGGATTAACTGTGAGCCTCACATGGGACAACCTGATTACCCTGTATCTACCCCAGCACTTGGAATAGTGCTCTGCACATAGTAAGCACTTAACAAATACCAACATCATTATTATTATTACTCTCCCAAGTAATTCTTAGTACAGTGCTCTGCACACAGTAAGTGCTCAATAAGCCACTTGCTGGGAAACAGTGTGACCTAATGGATAAAAAGCAGAGGCCTAGGAGCCAGGGAACTTGAGTTCTAATCCTGGCTTGACTACTTACCAGCCATGCGTGACCTTGGGCAAGTCACAACATCTCTGTGCCTCAGTTTCCTCAACTGTAAAATGGGTCTATAAAACGTGTTCTCTCTCCTACTTGAGCTCCATGTGGGACAAGGACTGTGTCCCACCTGATCAACTAATATCTACCGCAGTACAGAACAGTACTTGACACATAGTAAGTGCTTAACAGATACCATGCAAAAATTTATAAATAAATACCATTGATTGTTTGATTGCCTGCTTCCTTTCTGCCTGCCAGGATCCATGGGAGATGCTCCCAGGGAAGGAGCAGACCCCAGGCGGAGGATCTCATGCGGCTCACTGGAACGTGTAATCAATCAAACATATTTATTCAGCCCTTGCTGGGTGCAGAGCACTGTACTAAACACTTGGGAGAGTACCTCGCAGAGTTGTGAGGAAGGTCAGAAGGGACCTGAGACACCCAAGAGGGCAGGAAGGGAAAGGGAAATGTGTGATTTGGCCCAGAGGTTCATCATGAGGCTTTCATAACTTTCATAACTTTCAAAGTGAGCAGAAGAAGTGAGGCCTATTAGGCAGGAGCCTGGGCCTAGGAGTCAGAGGACCTGGGTTCTAATCCCATCTCTACCATGTACCTGCTATGTGATCTTGAGGAAGTCGCTTAGCCTCTCTGTACCTCAGTTCCCTCATCTGCAAAATGGGGCTTCAATACTGTTCTTCCTCCTAATTGGACTGTTAGCCCCAAGTGGAACCTGATTCTCTTATATCTATCTCAGTGTTTAGTACAGTGCTTGACATAAAATAAGTGCTTTTTTAGGGCATTCGTTAAGCGCTTACTACCTGATGAACACTATTCCAAGTTAAGTTAATCAGGCCAGATTCAAGCCCTGTCCTATATGGGCCTTACAGTTTAAGTAAGAGGAGGGCTTAACAAATAACACAACTTTTATTATCATTATTATTATTCTGTACTTCACCAAGAGGATGTTCAGTACTATTTCTCCTCCTTTCTCTATGGTATGATCCTTCCCAGACAGTAACAGTTATAGCTACTAAGCGTTTATTATATGCCAAGCACTGAACAAGATGAAAAGAATCAGGTCATACACATAGGGCTCTCCGACTAGGAGGAGGGAGATCAGGTATTTTAGCTCCATTTTAGAGATGAGGAAGCTGTGGTGCAGATAAGTTCATTCATTCATTCTTTTCATTCATTCATTCATCCAATAGTACTTATTGAGCACTTACTATGTGCAGAGCACTGTACTAAGCGCTTGGAATGTACAATTCGGTAACAGATAGAGACAACCCTGCCCAATAACGTGCTCATAGTCTAATTAGGGGAGACAGACAGCAGAGCAAAACAGAATGAAACAAAAACAAGATAACATTACCACGATAAATAGAATCAAGGGGATGTGCACCTCATTAACAAAATTAATAGGGTAATAAATAATATATACAAATGAGCACAGTGCTGAGGGGAGGGGAAAGGGGAAGGGGAAAGGAGCAGAAGGTGAGGTGGGGAGGGGGAGCAGAGGGAAAGGGGCTCAGCTGAGGGGAGGAGACAGGGGAAGAGGGAGGAGCAGAAGATGGAGGGGGAGCAGAGGGAAAAGGGGGGGCTCGGTCTGGGAAGGCCTCTTGGAGGAGGTGAGCTCCCAGTAGGGTTTGGAAGAGGGGAAGAGAGCGGACGTGAGGAGGGAGGGCATTCCAGGACAAAGGTAGAACATGGGCCAGGAGTCGATTGCAGGATAGGCATGAACGGAGGACAGTAAGGAGGCGAGTGGCAGAGGAGCGGAGTCTATGGGGTGGGCAGTAGAAAGAGAGAAGGGAGGTGAGGTAGGAGGGGGCAAGGTAATGGAGAGCTTGGAAGCCAAGAGCAAGGAGTTTTTGTTTCATGCAGAGGTTGATAGGCAACGACTGGAGGTTTTAAGGAGGGGAGTGACATGCCCAGAGCGTTTCTGTAGGAAGCATTTCTGTAAGTTATTTATCTAAGGCCAGTAGCCAAGCTGGAAATAGAATCCAGGTCTTCTAACTACCAGTTCTATGTTCCTTCCACTAGGCCAGGCAGCCTTCTCAGACAGAACAGAAACCTCACGCTTGAGGCCCAGACAACAGTGAATGTTCCAGAAGCTGGCTTTGCTTGGGTTGCAGAGTGTGGACATTGGGCCCGAAGAAGCTGTGGACGGAGCAGGCCGTGGAGAGAATCCAGGCAGAAGTGTCTGAGTAGCAGAATGGCCTAGTGAATAGAGCACAGGCCTGGGACTCAGAAGGACATGGGTTCTAATCCCGGCTCTGCCGCTTGTCTGCTGGGTGACCTTGGGCAAAGCATTTAACTTCTCTGTGCTTCAGTTATTTCATCTGTAAAATGGGGATTAAGATTATGAGCCCTACGTGGGACATGGATTGTGTTCAACCTGATTACCTTGTAACTACCCCAGAGCTTAGTAAGGACCTGGCACATAACAGTGCTTAACAAATACCACTATTATTATTATTATTTATTATTATAATAATAATGTTGGTATTTGTTAAGAGCTTACTATGTGTAGAGCACTGTTCTAAGTGCTGGGGGAGATACAGGGTCATCAGGTTGTCCCACGTGAGGCTCACAGTCTTAATCCCCATTTTACAGATGAGGGAACTGAGGCACAGAGAAGTGAAGTGACTTGCCCACAGTCACACAGCTGACAAGTGGCAGGGCCGGAATTAGAACTCACGACTTCTGACTCCGAAGCCCATGCTCTTTTCCACTGAGCTACGCTGCTTTCCCAGGGCTCTCGGCCCCCTCAGCCTCAGCCCCTTTTCAGGGTTGTGTGATCTGGATGGGCTCAGATGCTGGACCCAGATGTAGGGGCAAACATCAGCCAGGCTCTGTTGGCATCCTGGACCCCTCTGGGAGGATTTATGGCAGGCGTTCCATGACATCGCACGCCATGGGGAATGCTAGCTGGTTCAAGGTTAAGGGTGAGACCCTTCTGTCTCAAAGCCATCTCAAACTCTACCCAAAGATCTCCCACTCCCAAATTACTTCCAAACTATCCTCCCTCCAGTCCCCTGGATCTGGGACCCTGCAGATCCCTGCAGTGTTAGGGAGGCCAGGTTGGGGCAGGACGGTCCCCTAGGTGGCACTGCAGCATCACAGGTCTTCCCAAGCAAGCAGACAGTGAGTCCACCTTCCAGGAGGAGAGGCTTTTACCAGTTTTGGGCCACTTCTTTCAGCCAGTGTTTCTTGGACCCGCCGCAGAAGTGAGTGTAAGCCCCTTTGCCTTGTCCTGCCCACCCCCGAACCAGAGGGCAGCAATTCGGCCACTCAGGAGGTTGGATTACAGTCCGGTAGGCACCCAAGATAGCTCCTGTCCCCAAGCACCTGGGACTTGGCAGGGGGATCCAAGAAGGAGGAACTTCGGACCTCCAGTTGTCTGATATCCGACTCGGGGCTGTGGAAGCCTGCCTGTGCCCAGCAAGTCTCGTTTTCCTGCTTTTTCTCTGCCTAAGCTCCTCACTGCACCATCTCTGATCCTCTCTCGGTACCGTGCCATCCGGTAGCTACGACAGTTCTGAGCCCACCATCTCCTTGAACATGCAGCATGGCTCAGTGGAAAGAGCACGGGCTTGGGAGTCAGAGGTCATGAGTTCGAATTCTGCCTCTGCCACTTGTCAGCTGTGTGACTGTGGGCAAGTCGCTTAACTTTTCTGTGCCTCAGTTACCTCATCTGGAAAATGGAGATTAACTGTGAGCCTCACGTGGGACAACCTGATTACCCTGTATCTACCCCAGCGCTTAGAACAGTGCTCGGCACATAGTAAGCGCTTAACAAATACCAACATGATTATTATTATTATTATTATGCCTCTGACTAGATCTAAGCTACAGAATCAGAATCAATCAATCAACGGTATTTACTGAGACCTTACTGTGTGCAGAACACTATACTAAGAGCTTGGGAGAATACAATACAACAGCTTTGGGAGTCACATTTTCTGACCACAAGGAGGTTAGAATCTAGAGGGGAAGACAGACATTAATGTAAATAAATAAATTACAGATAAGTACATAAATGCAGTGGGGCTGTGAGAGAGGGATGAATACCAAATGCCCAAGGGGTACAGACCTAAGTGCAGCAGAGTTCGATCAAGTCTTCCCTTTTCTGCAAGACCTGCTCTTCTTCTGTGTTTGGACGGGTCCATCATGGGACTGAAGGGGGAAGCTCCGGGCTGGGCTGAATGATGTCCATCAACAGCCCCCAGAATGGCCATTTAAGACAGAGCAATGGCGGTGGTGGGGTGATCAGTGGTGGAGCAGATATGACCCCTGCTACCTCCTCACTGCCATTCTCTGCCAGAGCACCACAACCACTCTACTTTTTCCACAAAAGGTCTCACCCCCATCCCATAATAATAATAATGTTGGTATTTGTTAAGTGCTTACTATGTGCAGAATACTGTTCTAAACGCTGGGGTAGCCACAGGGTAATCAGGTTGTCCCACGTGAGGCTCACAGTCTTAATCCCCATTTTGCAGATGAGGGAACTGAGGCACAGAGAAGTGAAGTGACTTGCCCATAGTCACACAGCTGACAAGTGGCAGAGCTGGGATTCAAACCTATGACCTCTGACTCTCCAGCCTGGGCTCTTTCCACTGAGCCACGCTGCTTCTCTACCAGGAGTTTGACCACATTAACCTTATAGAGGCCAATTCTCTCCCAGACCGAAGAACTGAGCTGAAGAGGAGTCAATTAGTACAGTGCTCTGCACACAGTAAACACTCAAGTTATACGATTGATTGATCGATTTGTTAAGTGCTTACTAGGTGCTTAGGACTATGCTAAGTGCTGGGGTAGATAGAAAGCAATCAGGTCAGACCTTGTCACCTATGGAGTACAAATCCAAATAGGAGGGAGAATGGGCATTGACTTCCCATAATACAGATAAAGAAACTGAGCCACAGAGAAGTTAAGTGACTTGACCAAGGTCATACAATAGACAAGAGGCAGAGTTTGTATTAGAACCCAGGTCCTTTAACTCCCAGGACTGGGCTCTTTCTGGTAGGCCATGCTGTTTCTCTTAGTACTTATTTTAATTCTTCCACTTAAAACATTGGTTTTAGATCTGCCCCTCCCAACGCATCTATTGATTGATCCTCCAGCAGAATATAATTGCTGGACAAGTCTGCCCGCTCCAATTGGGAAGTGACCAGGAGGTGACTGAACCAAGTCATGATCACTTCCACTTGTCCTAAACCAGAGCCCAGTTCTGACCCCAACTGCAGGGTTAGGTAGAGACAGAGGAGTGGACCCACATCCTATAGGGCCCTCTAAGGAGACTATTCCAGTGAGGAGAAGTTAATCCCTCAGGAGATACGGGCCCACAGTTCTAAATCCTCGACTGACCTGATCTGGCTACAGAGAGTGTCTCACACACTTCATCCTTCCACTGACCCCTACTTCGCTAGCAATGCCAAAATTGGACATTAGCACGCTTGAGAAAAGAAACTGATACTTTGATAAACTAGCTCAAAAATGATCAGTCTTTAAGAAAGTCATCAAACAGGAAGCTCTCTGTCTATAAAGTCAGATTGTCTTCATTGTTCCCTCTAAAGGACTGCCCATAACAGTAACCTGTAAAAACAAACATTATCCTATGACCCAGGACACTAGCTTAGAATGAAATGATAATTAGCAATTGAGACATCATTCTTGTTAAGAAATAGTTGACACATAACCAGATAAACTCAGTACCCTTTTCGGGTGTAAGAATAAGGTCACAGTGGCCCCGTTTATGGGTAGGGGTGAGCAGACAGAGAACAATAGCTCAGGTTTGCTTTCTCCAAACAACAGCTGGGAGTCTCCATCTGTCTTCTGTATGTTCCTATCGTGGGGAGATTATAACTCTAGAATCTGGGTGATTAATTGCTTCCTTGAATTCCTACAGTTTGTATAATTGACTGTTTTTATTGTCACTCTGACACTTTGGCCAAAGCAAATTATCATGTACTAGTTGTTGTGACCATGAAATGTCTTGTATTATTTCCTCTTATTTTTATTAGTCTTTTACCATAGTACTCTTTCATCTTTTTTATATCATATGCCACATAGTTATTAAAATCCCATGAACTGTGATTAGTTTTCCCTCTACCTCCAGAAATTATTTTGAATGCTGTCCTGCCAAACTCACACATGCAGCGATTGGTTAAGGATGAAGGGCAGTACAACTTTATGAACTGGGGACTTTTAAAAATTTAAACCAAATGAGCATTTTAGCCATGATAGCTACCTAGGTTTGTGCTGATAATAATAGTAATAACTATGGTATTTCTTAAGCCCTTACTATATGCTAGGCACTGTACTAAGCGCTGGGGTGGGGTGGGTGGGGTGCGAAATTGGGTTGCACTCGGTCTCTGTCCCACTTGGGATTTACAGTCTTAATCCCCATTTTACAGATGAGGCAACTGAGGCCCAGAGAAGTTAAGTGACTTGCCCAAGGTCTCACAGCAGACAAGTGGCAGAGCTGGGAATAGAACCCAGGTCCTTCTGAATCCAGGCCCATGCTCAATCCTCTAGACAATGCAGTTTCTGATGCCAGGTGGACTAGGTGCTGTTTAAACGGGGCTCACTACTGAAAAAGGCAGACTACTTCTAGCCTTTGCTCAGAGGGCCCTGGATGGAGACACTGTGAAAAATGAAAAGCAAAACAGTCATTTCTTAACCACCAGCAGAATAAATAAGGGTGAAAATGGAGTGTCCACATACCAAACCAGGAATCAAAAGTCACTCATCCCCCTAGAGAATCCAGGAAGTGAAAAGAAAGAGATTCTAAGAGAGGAGAGAGTAGAGTCTTTCAATGTTATAAAAAAGGAATATTGAAAACAGTCAACAAAAATGATAGAGCAGCTAAGAACCCTAGAAGAAATGTGGGATTATGAGGATTATGACACCAGATCCCCTGAACATTTGGATAGGAAAATTACATTAACATAGCAGGCTTTCAAGGGATTTGTAGTTTAACTGATGGAAATACAGTTTTGGAAATTAAAATATCTGTCTAGGATTCAATAACTGTGCAATACATAAGCAGAAAGAGGAAACTTGGCAGTAGCTTTGTAATGTTCCAGCCTCAATCTGGTACATTAATGAAAAGAAAGAGAAGAAAACTTTAGAAAGAGCAGACTAATTCACCAATTTGGCCAGACCTTAAATGTGATAGAAAATTAATTGCTTAATAATGGGCTACGGGGCAATACATAGTAAATCTCCTATTCTAGCTCCAGAAGTCACATAGGTATGTTGTGTTGCCAGCTGTTGTTCAGAGATCATGGCTGTTTTGAGAAATAGCTGCATCAGTTCTAGATCCAGCCAGTTATTTTTGACTAAACATTTCTACCAAACCGTTCAGTCCATGTTTCCCCATTCCTCAAGACCTCCAGTGGTTGCACATTCCCTCTGCATCAAAGAGAAACTCCTTATAGTCGGCTTTAAAGCCTTCAATCACCCTGACCTTCACCTCACCGTTCTCCTACTAAAACCCTAAAACAACTTTTCACCTCTGACACCAACCTACTCACTGTACTTCAATCTCATCTATCTTGTTGCTGACCTCTCACCCAATGTCCTGCTTCTGGCATGAAGCACCCTCCCTCTTTATATCCAACAATTATTAACCCTCCATTAAAATGTGATGAATGGTACATCTCCTCCAAGAGGCCCTCCCTGACTAAACCCTTTTTTCCTTTTCTTCCACTCCCTTCTATGATGTCTTGACTTTACTCATCCCCCCCCACCCCTTAGCACTTACTTACATATCCATAATTTATTTATTTATATTAATGTCTGTCCCCCCTTCTAGACTGTAACTTTGGTGTGGGCAAGGAATGTGACTGTTATATTGTACTCTCCTCAGCTTTTAATGCAGTGCTCTGCACACAGTAAGTGCTCAGTAAATGCAATTGATTATTGACTGACTGATTAATTTGCAAAACTCATCTAGGGCTCAGTTCACATTGACCTTCCAGGGCAGGCAGTGACTGCTTCCAGAGCTCCACAATGTCTTGCCCATAGGCCTCCATGATGGAGCTTGGAGTATAGTTATCAAGTCATCTCATTGTTAGGCCCTGTTCTTATCCACTGGTCCAGGCTGGAGCTTAAACAATCTCATAACAAGTGTTCTGAGCACAACACATTATCATTTGTTAATATACTCTGATAACACTTACAAGCTATCACTTTCACTTTCTTCCACTGAGAAGTAGTGTGACATAGTGGGTAAAACACTGGCCTGGGAGTCAGGAGGACTGGGTTCTAATCCCGGCTCTTTGGGCAAGTCATTTAACTTCTTTGTGCCTTAGTTACCTCATCTGTGAAAAACGGGAATAAGAGGGTGAGTCCCATGTGGAACAGGGACTGTGCCCAACCTGATTAACTTGTATCTACCCCAGCACTTAGAACAATGCTTCACACATTGTAAACGCTTTGCAAGTGTCAGTTATTATTATTATTACTTACATTAATGTATCAACTCGGCAGTTAGTGTAGGGGAAGAAGAAAAAGGAAAAATATTTTCACTCAGACCAGCTTTAGGGAGAGTGGAGCTGGCTTGTAGGCCCATGGTAGGAAGAGGAGCTGGGGCCAAGAGGTCTTAGGGGAAAGTTAAGGGAGGTTACGTATAAGCAGGAATTTTAATGCTCTAGAATGATTTTAATGCATCCAGCATGATTGGTCTCCAGGCCAACTGTGCCCTGGGGCAGCCCAAGTCCCCTAAAATTCAGGTTTTAGGGGAACCAGGAGGCAGGGAATAGCTAGAGGTCAAAATCAATGGGAAGTTGGCAGAGGCAGATTTGGGGGTGCACAGGATTCTTGGCCCCTTCACCTGGTGGGTAGAGAATATGAAAAGCAGGGTAGAGGGCAGTGGTGTGTGACGAGAGGGTAGATGTTGGGAGAGACCATCGCTAAACCAGGGATGTGGGACACATGACTTCTCTCAGTTCCTTCCCTTTCATGCCTCCCTCGCAATCAGTCAATCAATCAATCAATAAATCAATTGTATTTATTGAATGCTTGGGAAAGTAAAATAACAGAGTTGGTAGACATAATCACTTCCCACAAAGCGCTTACAGGGGTAGACAGACATTATGAAAATTATGAATAAGAGAGGCGGGGAGGGGATCTATAGAGCTATTCCAGTTCTGACTCCCCTGATCCATCATTCATTCATTCATTCATTCATTCATTCATTCATTCATTCACTCACTCATAGAACATTCCCCATGCGGGCTTGCCGATGAGACAGGGAGCAGAGCTGTGGAGTTGGGGGAGCTTGGCCTGAAGTGGGGCTGGAGTCCAGTCGGTCCTCCCTCTAGCCCTTCTGGGGAGCAGAGTCTGTCACTAAGCCTCCTGGGAGCCAGAAATGAAAGACTCCTCTCCCAAAATCGCACAAGTTCAGAAGGAACCGGTGGGAAGGCAGCCTGATGGGGGTCAGGATGATGGAAGGATTCCTTCCCTTTCCTCTCTTCCTCCTCACTGCCCCTGTGTGTTGGTGATCCCCATAGCCTCTTCATCCTAGAAACTGTAAATTTAAGAAACAACCCTCCCCTGACCTTAATGGAGGCTAGGGGCCATCACTACCCCCACCCTAATATTCCCGAATTGTGCATTCCAAGCACTAGTACAGTGCTCTGCACATGTTAAATACGATTGAATGAACTGAATGAATAATCCCTGCCACACTAAGGTGGCTTCCCACAGGAGGAAGGATCATGGCTGGGGTCCCTTCTGCTCTCCCAAGCCTTCTTCCTGGCCCTGCTGAACGCCCTCTCCCTCCAAAGGAACCCTCCATCATTCCTTGACATTCACCCCACCTTCAGCTCCACAGCACTTATAAACATATCTGTATACATGCACTTATGCTCGTAGAGAAGTAGTGTGGCTTAGTAGAAAGAATGTGGCCTAGGGAGTCAGAGGCCCTGAGTTATAATCCCACCTGTGATCTTCACTACATTTATTGTATGTTGGACAAGACTAATAAAAACAAAAATAAGAAAGAATTCATAGTGACTGAAGTGAGTGAAATCAAAAAAAGAAAGAATTATCTGGGGTGGTGCAAATCCATTAGGCAGTGTAAATTATTAGGCTATCACCCCAGATAATAACATTACCCTTCAGTATCACCATGGATCCTATGCGTTCTATAGTGTTTCTCCCACTGCACTAGGAACCCAGCTGAGGACTCTGATTCCTGTGAAGGAAGCCAGTCTGCCATCCTTTATCTGCCCTTCAGCATCTATGGTTATTAATTTCTTACTTGTTCTGATTACTCAATTGCAAATATGTTTTAGGCCTTTCTTTCCTGTTAGAGTGTAAGCTCCTACTCACTCACTAAACTTCGTTCATTTCTCTCCAGCCTTCAACCTCTTGCTCACACCCTCCTTTCTGCCTGGAACTCCGTCCTTCAAATCCAACAGATAACGGTTCTCCCCACCTTCAAGGGGGGCACTGGAATTTCCCCCACCAACACCATGTGCCTTTTCTGGATGTTATCAGCCCTAAATCCCAGTTGAAATAGCCCCCAAAGTCACTTAGGAGACCCTGGACCCCTGCTGGCATCTGCTGGGACATAAAGTCCTCTAATTTTCCCTTCCTGAGATGGGCAAGATTGAGGTTCTTTATCTAGGAAGCCCTGCCCCCAATCCCTTCTTTTGCTACCACCACTTCTTATCTCTGAAGCCAAGGGGATCATTCAGTGTCTAGCCCACAATATCACCTCTAGACCTGGCTATAAAGAGGACCCCCCTCCCCCACTCCAGCTTCTCAAATAAATGCATCTCCCTACTACTCCTTCCCCAGTTTCAACAGAAGGCAGACAACCAGTTAGAGAGCTGAAAAGGTTTTTAACTGGAACGTCACAAGTATTATTCAGCAATAAATCATGTAACAAATAAAACAAACCACCTTTCCCTTTCTCTAAGATTTTTTCCCCTTTCCCCAGAATCCTTTCTCCTTTCCTGGTGGTTGCATTCTTCTGGTCTTTTCCCAGATTCCACTTGCACCTCCTCTGAATCCTTGACCTGCCTCTCCCCATCCCACTCTATTCCTTCCTCCATAGTCAATCTTCTAACTGTACCTCAAACCCTAATCTATTGCTTCCATCCCCTCTCTCATGGAGTACCCTAACCTGAAATTCCCTCCCTCCCCAAATCTGATGGATCACAGCTCTCCCTATATTCAAAGGATTCCTAAAATTCCACCTTCTCCAACAGGCATTCCTGATCAATTCTTAAGTGTCCATGTTGTAACAACCCACCAGCCATCTCTCTTACGTATGTTTTCATTTATACCCACCCTCATTTATACCTGGCATTTAAGCATCTATGGTTATTAATTTGTACACTTTCTAATTTGTTCTGGTTATTTGATCTGTAAATATGTTTCATGCCTTTCCTGTTAGAGTGTAAGCTCCTAATGGGCCAGAAAAGTGTCATTTCTATCTGTTCTCCTTTTCCAAACGTTTAGTACAATATTTAGCTTCACTGGGCACTCAATCAGTACCTTGACCACTTTTACTATATGTTGGACAAGACAAATAAAGACAAAAATAAGAAAGAATTCATAGTGATTGAAGTGAGTGGAATTATAAAAGAATTATCTGGGGTGGTACAAATCCATTATGCTGTGTAAATTATTAGGTTACCACTCCATATCACCATAGATCATGCATATTCTACAGTGGGTCTACCACTGTGCTAGAAACCCAGTTGTGGTCTCTGATTCCTGTGAAGGAAGTCATACTGCCATCCTCTATCTACAGGGCTCTTGTTAGATGCTTTGGGATTTTATTCCCAGAAAGGAGAGCTATGCCTGAATTTTCTCAAGTTTTATGTGGTAATTATTTCTGAACATAAACTGAAGTTTTAATTGCCAATAATACTAGACCCTAGAGTGGCCTCGTTCATAAAGGAAAATATTGCTTTTCAGGAATTATCTCATTTTCCTCTTTCTCCCCAGTAACTCATTATTTTCTCCCACACATCATTTTTATAATTTTTGCATGATCCATTCATCTTAAATTACATCCTTGTCATCTTACTAATAATATGAAAGGGACTTGGGGCAACCAGCTGCTCTTTCTTTTGGATTTTGGCTCCTTATACTTCATCGTTGTTCGTCTTTTGCCTTTTTTGGCCAAACTCATGCCAGACTACCCCAGCTGTGCCTAGGCAGTTTGAGCCACCACACTGAAACCTGATGCCATAATAATAATAGTAATTATAATAATGATAGCAATAATAAATGTGGTATTTGTTCAGTGCTTACTATGCACCAGGCACAAAATTCTATACTCTACGGTAGATACAAAGTAATTGGACTGGACACAGTCCCTGTCCCACATAGGGCTCACAACCTTAATCCCCATTTGACATATGAGGGAACCAAGGCACAAGGAAGCTAAGTGACTTGCCTACAATCACACAGCAGAGAACTGGCAGAGCAGGGATTAGAATCCGGGTCCTTCTGACTCCCAGACCTGAGCTCTATCCACTAGGTCATGTTGCCATACTCTGAATCTAGCAGACTATCAGAACTATCTTACAGTCACTTTGGCAATAAATAGGTTGAACAGAAAACTCTTGTGTGCCCTTCTTAGTGTATTCACTCCCACTGCTCTAGCAGGGCGGTGTGAGTGGCACTGTTTAATCCATCGGCCTGCTCATCAATTCCTTCATGGTCTTAAAGTCTTCAACCCTGGACTAAGACTCATCTGTTGTTACACCCAGCAAGTCCATCACCATTACATTAATAAAAGCAAGGTGAAAATGCCCTCAAAAAATACCACCCGTTGATTGATTGAAAAGACAGAACCAATTCACCTAGGAATACCTACAAGTAACTCTAGAATGATGGTCAGTCCAATAACTGCCACTTAGTGACTGAGATGAATTCCTTACCTTCGGTATTAATTCTTCTTCTCTTCCTTATTTTCCCACCTTGCTGACAAAACCACCATCCACCCTTATTTTGTGTTAGTGTTTTTAGTGTTACATTTGTCTCTTCTGTCATTTATCTCTGGCAGTCCATCTGCAGGTCCTTCCTGTGTAATATGTCACAGATCCTGCCCTCACTACCATATTCTGGTAAATGCATTCATTGACTCTTAGCTGGATCACTTCTTGCCTCCAGCCTTGATGAACACATTATGTACTTACTTTTTCCAGACACTACTACTAGGCATAAGGAAATCTTCAAAAGTAATAGAAGATGTCGATTCCTGACTTTGAGGAGTTTACAGTCTAGTGAGAGGAAGAGACAGACTGACAGAAATAATAATTATGGTATTGAACTGTAATAGTAAGTTTATCACTTACTATGTATTAAGCACTGTACCAGAACTGGGGTAGATACAGGATAATCCATGTGGAATAATCAGGTCCTACATGGGGTTTTCCGTCTTAGTAGGAAGGAAAACAGCTATTGAATCCCCATTGTGCAAAGGAGGGAATTGAGGCACAGAGAAGTGAAGTGACTTGCCCAAAGTCATACAGCAGACAAGTGGTGGAGCCTGGATTAGAACCCATGACCTCTGACTCCTTGGCCTGTGCTCTTTCCACTAGGCCATGATGCTTCTCAAAAATGGCAAGCATACAGTAGGGACACGATGAAAACAAAAATAAATAATTGAATGAATGAAAAATGAATGTGTGTCAAAAATGGTTAATGGGATGACATGAACAGGGAGATGGAGATGAATCAGACTTCTTGGAGGAGGTGGCTTTCAGGAGGGTTTAGGAAGTGGAGAGGGATATAGTTTGGTTGATTGGAGTGGGAAGAGATTTTCACTCAAAAGATAGGGTTTGTGCAATGAGTAGGAGATAGGAAACAAAGGAAAGATAAGTAATATTTTCCACTTCTTTTAGAGGAGGTCTGCCCCGGGTATAACTCCAAGGCTGGTTCAGTCAGCACTTCATAGCCATTTACAAGGAATAGACCAGGGAAGACAAGTTTCTTGATCTGTTCTCTGTGGTGACAATAGGACAAAGTTGGGGTCTTCCCACCCTAAACAGTCACAATTGTGTTCCTAACAATTGTGAGAAGCAGCTTGGCTCAGTGGAAAGAGCCTGGCCTTAAGAGTCATGGGTTTGAACCTGGTCATGGGTTCGAATCCCGGCTCTGCCACTTGGCAGATGTGTGACTCTGGGCAAGTCACTTCACTTCTCTGTGCCTCAGTTACCTCATCTGTCAAATGGGGATTAACTGTGAGCCTCACGTGGGACAACCTGATTACCCTGTATCTACCCCAGCGTTTAGAACAGTGCTCTGCACATAGTAAGCACTTAACAAATACCAACATTATTATTATTATTATTAACCTTGTTTGAGATTGCAGTGTCACAGACTTTCCCCTTTAATACTATTCTGATTGAAAGAAATACCTTAGACAGCTTAACTTTCACTATGCCATCTATATGCAATTCCAACACCATACCCTGGTAATGTCCAGGCAATTTGCTGCCATCATCCTTTGCCTTGCTAAATTTGGACATCCAAGAGGTGTGGGAAGCATTTGGAGGGTTCCTACCATGGCTGAGTGGAAAGAGCATGGGCTTGGGAGTTAGAAGACGTGGGGTCTAAACACGCTCCGCCACTTGTCTGCTGTGTGACTTTCGGCAAATTACTTAGCTTCTCTGAGCCTCAATTCCCTCATCTGCAAAATGGGGATTAAGACGGTCAGCCCCATATGGGACCACCTGATGATCTTGTA
The DNA here is from genome assembly GCF_004115215.2 of Ornithorhynchus anatinus. Taxonomy (NCBI): domain Eukaryota; kingdom Metazoa; phylum Chordata; class Mammalia; order Monotremata; family Ornithorhynchidae; genus Ornithorhynchus; species Ornithorhynchus anatinus. The sequence continues at coordinate 30,044,273 of NC_041735.1, forward strand.
TATACCCCAGTGCTTAGAACAGTGCTTGGCGCACAGTAAGCACTTAACAAATATCATCATTATCATCTTCTAGGGGAAGAAATCCAGTTCCCTAAAACAACAGTGGAAACTCCCCAAATAGCACACCCCCCATTATTTATTGCTATTGTTCTTGTCTGTCCGTCTCCCCCGATTAGACTGTAAGCCCGTCAAAGGGCAGGGACTGTCTCTGTTACCGATTTGTACATTCCAAACAGTACAGTGCTCTGCACATAGTAAGCGCTCAATAAATACTATTGAATGAATGAATGAATGAATGAATTAAGACAGAGAAAAATATACCAATAAACAGATATGTCCAAGTCAGAATCTTGAATCTTTCTTACCAAGGAGTATGTAAGATAATAGCAACAGTTAGGCAACAGAAACTTTAAACATTTAAACTGCAAACATTAAGCACAACAGCACAACAAAGGAGGCAATTTTAAAATATAATAATAATAATGTTGGTATTTGTTAAGTGCTTACTATGCGCAGAGCACTGTTCTAAGTGCTGGGGTATAATCTTGGGTGATATACTAAACAGTGTGTAATAGTGGATAAAGCGTAGGCCTGGGAATCAGAAGGACGTGGGTACTAATCCCAGCTCCAGAACTCATCTACTGAGTGACCTTGGGCAAGTCACTTAACTTCACTGTGCCTGTTACCTCATCTGTAAAAAGGGGATTAAGACTGTGAGCACCATGTGGGACAGGGAATGTGTCCAACCTGATTAGATTGTATCTTCCCCAGCACTTAGAACAGTGCTTGATCCAAAGGAAGCTCTTGACAAATACCATTATGATTATTATTATATATGCATATATATTTATATGTCCTTTGCATTTGAAGAAGACATCACTGGTAGTGAACTTCACCTCTTAGTGTGTGGGTGGCTGATAAGGCTAATGTGAGATCCACAGTCCCAACTGCACTGGGCATATAAAAATGATCTCCTTTGTTGTGTTGTGCTTAAAGTTTGTAGTACCTGGTGCTGTTTTCATTTTTGCTTTGTCTCTATTTCTATGTCAACGTTTTGCTCAAAGATAGCCACTCTCTTCCAAAAGGTAGTGCACCACATGGATCTTGGCAATTAACTCCCAATTTTCAGCTGAGATGCAGAATTGCTTGAGGCTTTGTTTTACTCCTGCTTGCTTTCTGTTTCTCGATTTTAGCTCTCCAAAAAGATGGACATGCTGCTGACTCTCCTTCTCACATGCCCCACCCAGTATAGCTTTGTTGAGGTGAACTTAGTTTAGATTGTTATCACTGTTGTATTGTACTCTCCCAAGCATTTAGTACAGTGCTCTGCACGCAGTAAGCCCTTAATAAATATGATCGATTGAATGAATGAAGGAATGCTAGGAGGTTGGCTATGTTCTGGAACTTCATTGTTCATGATCTTATCTGGCTCTTTGATATTGAGGATAGCCTATAAGTGTCACTGGGGAACTGCTAGGTCGGGGTGATTGCCTGGGATCCAGCTCTCTCAGTCATAGCGAAGTTTAGAGAACATTATAGCTCTGTAAACTTTTAGTTTGGTTTGAGGTCTGATAACATGATGTTAATAATAATAATAATAATGTTGGTATTTGTTAAGCGCTTACTATGTGCCGAGCACTGTTCTAAGCGCTGGGGTAGACACAGGGGAATCAGGTTGTCCCACGTGGGGCTCACAGTCTTAATCCCCATTTTACAGATGAGGGAACTGAGGCACCGAGAAGTGAAGTGACTTGCCCAAAGTCACACAGCTGACAAGTGGCAGAGCCGGGGTTTGAACCCATGACCTCTGACTCCAAAACCCGTGCTCTTTTCCACTGAGCCACGGACCACCACACTCTCTTTGACCACCTCCCAAAGGATGCCCTGGCCTTCTTGATTCTATTTTCCATTTCCTTATCTTATTCTGAAAACCATGGATTAACTGCAGACTGCCCTTAGACTGGTACTGATCTTTAACGTAACCCAGTTAGACTAAAACTAGCAACATTCTCTGATTTTGTTCCTCATGGTAGACCTTCCCAAGGAGCTTCGTTGTTTTCCCGGCTGGCCAGTTCAAGGCACCAGTTTACCACGGATCTGAGCTCAAGGGCTTTCTCCAAATGCTGACACTGCTGTTCTTCCTTCGCCGCATGGCCTAGTGGCAAGAGCCTTGTTCGGACGACAGAGGATGTGGGTTCTAATCCTGGCTCCACCACTTTGTGTGCTGCATAACCTTGGGCAAATCGCTTTACTTCTCTGTGCCTGAGTTACCTCATCTGTAAAGTGGGGATTAAGATTGTGAGCCCCAAGTGGGTCAGGTAGTGTGTCCATCCTGATTACCTTGTATCTATCCCCAGTGTGTAGAACAGTGCATGGCACAGAGTTAGCGCTTAACAAATACCATAATTATTATCATTCTTGTTGTTCGTGACTGAATCGTATCAAATTTTCATGGCTTTCAGACCAGAGCCCAATTTGGGGAATACTATTGACCTTTGAGTTCTCTGGGGGAGTGAGTGCAGATGGAGAATAGAAGGGGACCCAGAATTGAGACTTGAGAGACCCCCACTGTCAGAAAATGGGAGGCAGAGGAGGATCCTGAAAAAGAGACTGAGAAGGAGCGGTCAGAGGGAGAAGAAGAATCAAAAGAGGACAGTCTCAATGAAGCCAAGACTGAATAAAATATCAAGGAGAAGGGGATGGTCCACAGTGTCAAAGGCAGCTGAGAGGCCCAGGAGGATTAGGATGGAGTAAAGACCATTTTATTTATCTGAGAAGGTCGTTAAAACTAGGGATAGACACAGGGACCCTGGCTACTTTGTGCTTTCAGTAAAAGGAATGGAAGATATTTTGACAATTTTGACAGTTAATCAATGAATCAATCAGTGGTATTTATTTACTATTTCTTGTTTGCAGAGCACTGTACTAAGTGCTTGGAAAGGTGTAAAACAATAGATTTAGTAGACACACTTCCTACCCACCAGGAGATTATAATGTTGAAGGGAAGACAGACATTAAAATAAATTGCAGGTGAGAAAATGGAAGAGTTTAAGGATATAATAATAATATTTATTAACCACTTTTCAAAAATGATATTTGTTAAATGCTTACTATGTGCCAGGCACTGTTCTAAGTATTGGGTTTGATACAAGGTGATCAAGTTGGACATAGTCCCTGTCGACCATGAGGTTCACAGTCTTAATACCCATTTTACAGATAAGGTAACTAAGGCCCGGAGAAGTGACGTGAGAACTGTACTAGAATCCAAGTCCTTCTGACTCCCAGGCCCGGGTTCTATACACTAAGCCACACTGCGTCTCCACACTGTCAGCAGCACTGACAACTCACTCAGTTGCAACAAATGACAGGCATAGCCAGGCCTGGTTTGCAGAACACTTTCAGAACATTTCAGAACACTGCCTGGCAGATAGCCTTAACAGCAGCATGAAACTCACCAGCAAGAGGGGAAATACATGCCAGTTGAAGACTCGGCACCAAATCCTAGACACTCCCTTACTAAACATTATATTAAGCATTAGGGCAAATACAGGATAAGCAGTCCCACATGAGGCTCACAGAGTAAATAGGAAGAAGAACAAGTACTGAATCCCCATTTTGGAGATGAAGGAACTGAGGCACAGAGAAGCTATTTATTCATTTATTCAGTCAGTCACATTTATTAAGAGCTTACTATGTGCAGTAGTACTGATGTGTACTAAGTGCTTGGGAGAGTACAATACAACAATATATTGTTGTATAAATTGCATTGTCTGTTGTAAATAACAGACACATTTCCTGCCCTCAACAAGCTAAAAGTCTAGAGGTGGGAGACAGACATTATTATAAATAAATAAATTACAGATATTCATTCAATAGTATTTATTGAGCGCTTACTATGTGCAGAGCACTGAACTAAGCACTTGGAATGTGCAATTCGGCAACAGATAGAGACAATCCCTGCCCAATGACGGGCTCACAGTCTAATCGGGGGAGACGGACAAAAACAAGACAACATAATCAAGATAAATAGAATCAAGGGGATGTACACCTCAATTACAAAATAAATAGGGTCATAAAAATATATACAAATGAGCACAGTGCTGAGGGGAGGGGAAGGAAGAGGGGGAGGAGCAGAGGGAAAGGGGGCTGAGCGGGGAAGGGGGAGGGAGCAGAGGGTGGAGGTGGAGCAGAGAGGGAGCAGAGGGAAAAGGGGAAGCTCAGTCTGGGAAGGCCTCCTGGAGGAGGTGTGCTCTCAGTAGGGTCTTGAAGAGGGGAAGAGAGTTATCTCTCACCTCCTCTCTAAATCTACCCCCTCCACCTGTGCTTCTGACCCCATCCCTTCATACCTCTTTACCCCCTCACTTCTTCCCTCCTTGACTGCCATTTTCAACTGTTCACTTTCCAGTAGCTTCTTCCCCATTGCTTTCAAACAGTGCTTGATACATAGTAAGCGCTTAACCAATACCAACATTATTATTATTAGCATTAACTCCAACAACACACTGCCAACACACTGAGCTCAGAGCCCACCATTATTAACCCAGGATCTTTCTCCTCTCTACTCACATGGCCAGAGTCAGCCCCAACCCACCTCCTACCTCCCAGATATGTACATAAGAGCTATGGGGCTGGGAGGGGAGAAGAAAAAGGGAGCAACTCAGGGTAATGCTGAAGGGAGTGGGAGAGAGGAAAAGAGGAGTTTAGTCAGGGAAGGCCTCCTGGAAGAGACATGCCTTCAAAAAGACTTTTAAGAGGAGATAGAGTAATTGTCTGTCGGATTTGAGGAGGGAGGGCATTCCAGGCCAGAGGCAGAATGTGGGTGAGGGGTCGTTGGTGAGTCAGGCAAGATCGAGGCACAGTGAGAAGGTTAGCATTAGAGGAGTGAGGTGTGTGGGTTGGGTTGTAGTAGGAAAGTAGTAGGGTGAGGTGGGGGGTCAGGGTAATGGACTGCTTTAAAGCCAATGGTGAGCAGTTTTTGTTTTATACAGAGGAGGATGAGCAAGCACTGGAGTTTTTTGAGAAGTGGAGTGACATGTCCTGAATGTGCGGATGAGCATCCACTGGAGTTTTTTGAGAAGTGGAGTGACATGTCCTGAATGTTTTTGTAGAAAAATGATCCAGGCAGCAGAGTGAACTGGGACCTGAGGGAGGCAGGAGGTGGAGAGGTAATTCAGGCGATTTAGGATGAGTGACTGTATTAACTTGGTAGCAGTTTGGATAGAGAGGAATGGGTGGATTTTATCTATGTTGTGAAGTGGGACCGACAGGATTTTGTGATGGATGGAAGATGTGGGTTCAATGAAAGAGAGGAGTCAAGGATAATGCCAAGGTTAAGGCCTTGTGAGACAGGAAGGATGGAGGTGCTGTCTACACTGATGGGAAAGTCAGGAGTAAAAGAGAGGTTTTGGGTGGGAAGATAATGAGTTCTGTTTTGCACATACTAAGCTTGAGGTGATCGGAAGACACTCTAGTAGTAGAGATGTCTCATAGGCAAGAGGAAATGTGAGACTGCAGAGATGGAGAGAGATCAGGGCTGGAGTTTTGTAACTTGCCCAAGCCCATAGAGCGGGTTAGTGGCAGAGCTGGGATTAGAACCCAAGTTCTCTGTTTCCCAGATCCATGCTCTTTCCACCAGGCCACATTGCTTCCCATACATAAGTGTAGTGGGTTGAATAGGTTGAATATCAAGTATATAGATAAAATAGGTGCAAATTCATAGGCAATATAGTAGGGAGGGTGAGTAGGGGAAATGAAGACTTAATTGGGGAAGGCCTCTTGGTAAAGATATGATTTTAGGAGTGTTTTGAAGGTGGGGAGGGAGGTGGCCTATCAGATATGAAGGGGAAGGTAGTTCTAGGTCAGAGAGAGAATGTGGGCAAAGGGTCAGTAGAGGTTAGACAAGATTGAGATACAGAGGGCAGTTTGGTGTTAGAATGAAGTGAATGGATTGAGTTGTATTGGGTGAAAAGAGAGGAGAAGGGAGAGAACTGACTGAGTGTCTTAAAGTCAATGATAAGGAATTTCTGATTGATATGGAGGTAGACGGGCAATCAGTAGAGGTTGTTGAAGAGATATGGACTCAACCATTTTTTTAGAAACATGATCTGGAATGTAATAAATCAATCAATTGTATTTACTGAGCACTTACTGCCCACATTCTACAACTGGCCTGGAAGTCCCTCCCCATTCCTATCCATCAGACGATCACTCTCCCCACCTTCAAAGTCATCTCTACTTGAGTGCCCTCCTGTCACCTCAAGCTTAACATGTCCAGAACAGAAGTCTTCATCCTCCCACCCAAAATCTGTCTTCCTCCTGACTTTCCCATCAATGTAGATAGCACCACCATCCTTCCTGTCTCACAATCCCTTAAGCCTGGCATTATCCTTGACTCCTCTCTTTCATTCAACCCACACATTACATCCATCACAAAATCCTGTCGGACCCACTTGACAACATAGCTAAAATCTATCCATAGCACACATCACACTGTATTAAGTGGTTGGGAGAATATAACAGAGAAACAGCAGAACCTAGAAAGAGCATAGGCCTGGGAGTCAAAGGACATGGGTTCTAATCCAGGATCCACCATATGTCTGCTGTTTGACCTGGAGAAAATCACTTAACTTTTCTTTGCCTCATTTCCTCATCTGCAATATGGGAATAAAAGCCTACTCCATCCTACCTAGACTCTGACCCCCATGTAAGACAGGCACTATGTCCAAACCGGTAACCTTGTATCTATACCAGCACTTAAATCAAAGCTTGGCGAATAGTGAGTACTATTATTATTATTATCATTATTAATAATAACAATAATAGAGTTGGTAGACATGTTCCTTGACCCCAAGGGGTCTAGAGAGGAAGACAGACATTAATATAAATTAATATATTTCAGGGTCTGAGGAGGAGGTGAATATAGGGTGCAAATCCAAGTGAAAGGGAAATGCAGAGGATAGTAGAAGGGAAAATTAGGGATTAGTCTGGGAAACTCTCTCAGCAGAGATGTAATTTTAATAAGGCTTTGAAGGTGGGGAGAGTGATCGCCTGATGGATAGGAAGGGGGAGGGACTTCCAGGCCAGTTGTAGAAAATGGGCAGGGGTCGGTGTCAAGATAGACAAGGTCCAAGTGCAGTGACTAGGTTGGCATTAGAGAAGTGGAAGTCTGCAGGAGGGTTTAAAGTAGAAAATCATAGAGAGAGATAAGGTGAGCGAGTGCTTAAAATGATAAGGAGTTTCTGTTTGATGTGGTGGGGGATGGGCAACACCTGGAAGTTCGGGAGGAGTGGGGGAATGTGGACTGATTTTTTTTTTAATGTTCCAGTCAGCAGAGTGAAAATTGAAATCCTCAGGCGTGATCTCCCTGAAATCTCCCCTGCCCTTCCCCAGCTGCTCTCTCTTCATGTCCCTTCTTCAACTGTCATCTTTCCCAGCGGTATCTCAAGAGGAGATCTCCTGCCTTCTCAAAATCCACCCTCTCCACCTGCATATCTGACCCAATCCCTTCCCACCTTATGAAATCACTTGCCCCCTCCCTAACAACCATCTTCAATTGTTCACTCCCCAATGGTTTCTTCGTTGTTGCTTTCAAACATACCCATGTCTCCCCTATCCTAAAAAAACCTTCCCTTGGCCCAACAGCTCCCAGCAGTGTTCATTCCATCTCCTGCCTGCCATTCTTCTCCAAAGTTCTTTAGTGAGTTATACACACCCACTCTCTCAAGTTCCCTTCTTCCAATTCTCTCCTTGACCCCCTCCAATCTAGCTTCTGTCCCCTTCACTCCACAGAATCCTCCCTCGCAAAGGTCACCAATGACTTGTCAAATCCAACAGCCTCTACTCCATCCTAATGCTCCTCAACCACTCAGCTGCCATCAACACTGTCGACCATCCCCTTTTCCTGGAAACATTATCCATCCTAACCTGTACTGACACTGTCTTCCTCTCCTGGCTCTCCTCCTATCTCTCTGGCCACTCATTCACAATCTCTTTCATGGACTCCTACTCTGTCCCCCACCCCCTAACTGTGGGTGTCCCTCAAGGTTAAGTTCTAGATCTCCTTCTATTCTCCATCTACACCCACTCCCTTGGGGAACTCATTCATTCATGTGGCTTCAACTACCACCTCTATGCAGATGATACCCAAATCAACACCCCCAGCCCTGATCTCTCTCCCTGTCTGTAGTCTTTCATTTCTTCCTGCCTTCGAGACATCTCTACTTGGATGTCCTGCCATCACCTCAAACTTCCCATGTCCAAAACAGAACTCCTTATCTTCCCACCCAAACCTGTTTTTCCCTTGACTTTCCCTTCACTGTAGACAGCACCACACTCTTTCCTGTCTCACAAGCCCATAACCTTGGTGTTATCCTTCATTCTTCTCTCTCCTTCAACACTTACATTCAATGCATCACTAACTGCTACCACATAATCCAAGCATTTATTGTATCCTGTACTGATTACTGTATCAGCCTCCCTGACCTCCCTGCTGCCTGTCTCTCCCCTCTCCAGTCCATACTTCACTCAGCTGCCTGGATCATTTTTCTAAAAAGATTCTCAGTCCATTTTTCCCCAATCCTCAAGAACCTCCAGTGGTTGCCCATCCACTTCCACATCAAACAGAAACTCCTTACCATTGACTTTAAAGCACCCAATTCCCTTGCCCCCACCTACCTCACCTTGCTACTCTCCTACTACAATGCAGCCTGCACACTTTGCTCCTCTAATGACAACTTTCTCACTGTACCTCGATCTCATTTATCTCACTGCCAACCACTTATCCAAGTCCTGCCTCCGGCCCAGAACACCCTCCCTCTTCATATCTGACAGGCAATTACTCTCTTCGTCTTCAAAGCCTTATTGAAAGCACATCACCTCCAAGAAGTCTTCCTTGACTAAGCACTCCTTTCCTCTTCTCCCATTCCCTTTTGCAACACCTTGACTTACTCCCTTTATTCATCCCGCCAGCCAAGCTCACAACACTTCTGTACATACCTGTAATTTTATTTATTTACATTAATGTCTGTCTCCTCTGCCCCTAGACTGTAAGCTCATTTTGGGCAGGGACTGTGTCTGAGAGCACTGTTCTACTGTGCTCTCCCAGGCACTTAGTAAAGTTCTCTGTACACAGTAAGAGTTCAATAAATGCAATTGACTGACGGACTGGCTGACTCGACTGAAGTGAGGAGAGACAGGAGGCAAGGAGGTCAGCAAGGGGACTGTTGCAGTAATCAAAGCTGGATAGGATAAGTGCTTGGATTAACGTGGTAGCAGTTTGGGTAGAGAGGAAAGGGTAGATTTTAGCAATGTTGTGAAGGTTGAACCAACAGGATTTAATGGCATTCAATAGGTGGGATGAATGAGAGAGGTGAGTTAAGGATAATGCCAATGTTACGGGTTTGTGAGACAAAGAGGATGATGGTGCTCTCTATACTGATGGAAAAGTCAGGGGGAAGACAGGGTTTGGTTGAGAAGATAAGGAGTTCTCTTTGGACGTGAGCCCACAAAAGTGTCAGAGAATGAATGGCCAGAGAGATAGGAAGAAAACCAGGTGAAAACAGTGTCACTGAAGCCAATATTGGATGTTTCCCACCCTACTACACAGAAAGACAACAGGGACTGGGGAAGAGAGGAAGAAGGGACAGGGCTGCCTAGTGGCAAGAGCACAGACTTGGGAGTCAGATGTTCTAATCCTGGCTCCACTATTTATCTGCTGTAGACCTTGGGCAAGCCACTCAACTTCTCTGGGCCTCAGTTACCTTATCTGCAAAATGGAGATTGAGACTGTGACTCCCTTGTGAGACAGAGACTGTGTCCAACCTGATTCACTTGTATGCACCCCAGGGCTTAGAACAGTGCTTGCCACATAGTAGGCACTTAACAAATACCATGGTGATGATGATGAAGAGGAGGAGGATGAGTATCATTATTACGTCTATCCACTACCCTCAGACCATCTCATTCCTCCGGTGGGATTCCCAATTCCCTCCCACTTTCTCCTTTACCCACCTTCCAGTGTTAGGCTTAGGTCTTGCAGCAATATCAAAGGCACCTGAGAGGTCAAGGAGGATTAGCATGGAGTAGGGGCTGTAGGATAGAGATGGCAGTTTCCATGGAGTGAATTGGTGGAAGCCAATAGGAGGTGGTCAAGGAGAGAACTAGAGGAGAGGAAGTAGAGGTAGTCAACTTGCACAAGGAGTATGGAGAGAATGGTAGGAGGGGGATGTGGCAGTAATTGGAGAGTGTCATGGAATCATGATAGGGTTTTTTTTCTTTAGGATAGAGGATACTTGGACATGTGTGAAAGCAGTGGGGAAGGAGTGTGATTGAAGATGTGGTCAGGGAGAGAGTAAATGAGGGCCCAAATGTTTTGATAAGGTGGAAAAGAGTGTTGTCAGAGATGCAGATGGAGGGATTAGAATTTGAGAGGAAATGGGAAATGTCCTTTTCATGTACTTAAGCAGCGTGGCTTAGTGGCAAGAGCATGGGCTTGGGAGTCAGAGGTCATGGGTTCTAATCCCTCTCTGCTATTTCTTAGCTGTGTGACTTTGGGCAAGTCACTTCACTTTTGTGGGTCTCAGTTACCTCATATGTGAAATGGGGATCAAGACTGTAAATCCCAAGTGGGACAACCTGATACCCTTGTATCTATCCCAGCACTTAGAACAGTGCTTGGCACATAGTAAGCACTTAACAAATACCATCATTATTATTATTATTATTATAATACTGCTGGGAATGATGGGAGAGTCAAAGAGGGGTCAGAGGCAGGAATGGACTGAAGAGGAACAGGGGATATTTTAGGGACAAGCAATAAATCAATCAATCAATTGTATTTACTGAGTGCTTACTCTGTGAAGAGCTCTATACCAAGTGCTTGGGAGAGTACAACAGAATTAGCAGACATGTTCCCTGCCCATTACAGGCTTACAGTGAGATAAGACTGGGGGTGGGTGCAGCAGCAGATGATTGAGTGCTTTAAAGTCAATGCTAAGGAGTTTCTATTTGACAGCGGTGGATGGGCAACCATGAGATGTACTAAAGGAGTGGGGAAATATGGAGAGAATGGTGGGAGGAGGGTGTAGCAATAACTAGAGAGTGTCATGGGATCATGATAGGCTTTTTTTCTTTAGGATAGAGGATACTTGGACATGTGTGAAAGCAGTGGGGAAGGAGCCTTTGGAAAGTGTGTGATTGAAGATGTGGTCAGGGAGAGAGTAAAAGAAGGGCCAAATGTTTTGATAAGGTGGAAAAGAGTGTTGTCAGAAACGCAGATGGAGGGGGGAGAATTTGAGAGGAAATGGAAAATGTCCTTTTCAGAGCATGAAGCACTGTGGCTTGGTGACAAGAGCATGGGTTTGGGAGTCAGAGGTCGTGGGTTCTAATCCCTCCCCACCACTTCTCAGTTGTGTGACTTTGCGAAAGTCACTTCACTTTTGTGGACCTCAATTACCTCATCTGCAAAATGGGGATCAAGACTGTAAACCCCAAGTGGGACAACCTGATACCCTTGTATCTATCCCAGTACTTAGAACAGTGCTTGGCACATAGTAAGCACTTAAGAAATACCATCATCATTATTATTGTTATAATTATTATTATTATTCTGCTGGGAATGATGGGAGAGTCAAAGTGGGGTCAGGAGGATGAATGGACTGAAGAGGAGCAGGGGATATTTTAGGGACAAGCAGGGGCACAATCAGTAAATCAATCGATCAATCGTATTTACTGAGTGCTTACTATGTGAAGAGCTCTGTACTAAGTGCTTGGAAGAGTACAACAGAATTAGCAGACATGTTCCCTGCCCATTACAGGCTTACAGTGAGATAAAATTGGGGTGGGTGGGGAGGGGCAGCAGCTGGTGATTGAGTGCTTTAAAGCCAATGCTAATGACAGCAGTAAATGGGCAGCCATGGGATGTTCTAAAGGAATGGGGAAACACGGACAAACATTTTTAGAGAAAATCATTCAAGTAGCAGAGTGAAGTATGGACAAGAGTGACAAGAGACAGTAATAAAAACAATAATTTTGGTATTTGTTTAGCACTTCCTATGTGCTAAGTACTGTTCTAAGCACTGGGGTAGATAAAAGTAAATTAAGTTGGATACAGTCCCTGTCCACATGGTGCTCACAATCTTAATCCCCATTTTAGTCAGGGAGTTCAGCAAGGAGGTTGGCAGAGAGCTTGCTGGTGGGGCAACTTCATGGGAGAAATAAATAAAAATAAATGTTGGTATTTGTTAAGCACTTAATATGTGCCGAGCACTGTTCTAAGCACTGGGGTAGACACAGGGGAATCAGGTTGTCCTACTTGGGGCTCACAATCTTAATCCCCATTTTACAGATGAGGTAACTGAGGAACCGAGAGGTTAAGTGACTTGCCCAAATTCACACAGCTGACAAGTGGCCGAGCCGGGATTCGAACCCATGACCATGGGAGATGGCTGGCCCTCTGCCTATACAGCTTAACCACTGCATTAGAGAAGCAGCATGGCTCAGTGAAAAGATCCCAGGCTTGGGAGTCAGAAGTCATGAGTTCTAATTCCGGCCCTGCCACTTGTCAGCTGTGTGACTTTGGGCAAGTCACTTAACTTCTCTGTGCCTCAGTTCCCTCATCTGTAAAATGGGGATTAAGACTGTGAGCCCCATATGGGACAATCTGATTACCTTGTATCCCCCCCAGCGGTTAGAACAGTGCTTGGCACATACTAAGTGCTTAACAAATGTCATTATTATTATATATATGGGAAGCAGCGTGGCTCAGTGGAAAGAGCACGGGCTTGGGAGTCAGAGAACATGGGTTTGAACCCCGGCTCTGCCACTTGTCAGCTGTGTGACTGTGGGCAAATCACTTAACTTCTCTGTTCCTCAGTTCCCTCATATGTAAAATGGGGATGAAGACTGAGCCTCACGTGGGACAATCTGATTACTCTATATCTACTCCAGCGCTTAGAACAGTGCTCTGCACATAGTAAGTACTTAACAAATACCAACATTGTTACCTGAAGTCGAGCTGGAGCCTCTTAGCACACCAACACCAATAAACCAGTCTATTCTTCACTCCGCTGCCCGGCTCAACTTCCTGCAGAAACGTTCTGGGCATGTCACTCCCCTTCTTAAACACCTCCAGTGTTTGCCTATCAACCTCTGCTCAAAACAAAAACTCCTCGCTCTAAGCTTCAAGGCTTTCCATCACCTTGCCCCTTCCTACCTCTCCTCCCTTCTCTCTTTCTACTGCCCACCCCACACGCTCCGCTCCTCTGCCGCCCACCTGCTCAACGTCCCTTGGTCTCACCTATCCCGCTGTCGACCCCTGGGCCACATCCTCCCGCGATCCTGGAATGCCCTCCCTCCTCACCTCCGACAATCTAATACTCTTTCCCTCTTCAAATCTCTACTTAAAGCTCACCTCTTCCAAGAGGCCTTCCCAGACTGAGCTCCCCCCACTTTTCCCTCTGCTCCCTCTACCCCCCCCTTCACCTATCCGCAGCTAAACCCTCTTCTCCCCCCTTTCCCTCTCCTCCTCCCCCTCTCCTGTCCCATCCCCTCAGCACTGTACTCGTCCGCTCAACTGTATATATCTTCATCACCCTATTTATTTTGTTTAATGAGATGTACATCACCCTGATTCTATTTATTTGCCATTGTTTTTATGAGATGTTCTTCCCCTTGACTCTATTTATTGCCATTGTTCTTGTCTGCCTGTCTCCCCCGATTAGACTGTAAGCCCGTCAAAGGGCAGGGACTGTCTCTATCTGTTGCCAATTTGTACATTTCAAGTGCTTAGTACAGTGCTCTGCACATAGTAAGTGCTCAATAAATACTATTGAATGAATGAATGAATAAACCAAATACCTAGCTCCTTCTGGCTTCCAGGCCTGTGCTCTATCCACTAGGCCGTGCTGCTTCCCTAGGCCATGTTGCTGGGTACTGCAGCAGTCCTTGCCACTGCCTCTATTAATGTGGGCTGAGGCCCTGGAACCTCTGTTATTCTCAATAAAGGGCCTGTGTTGTGCAGTGAAGGCCCTTCAGACTCATCATTTCCTCCTTCCCATTGTGGCATATGAGGAGTCTCCCTGGTAGTGTGAAGCCCAATCCCAGTGAAAATGGATTTAGTATCACGCTGTGGGTGTCTCCCAGGTGACAAACCACCACTGAGAAATAGGTGAGGCTACCTTGGAAGCTTCGGTGGAGATGATCCATCCACCATTGTTGGGGGGGCCTCTGCCTGAAGTTGGTTAGTTGCCCCTCACTGTCGGGGACCTTGATCCTGATCCGATGTTCAATGTCTTGATCCTGTTCAGAACGCATCTCTCTATTCCCTAAAGCAAACCATCGCCCTCCTCTTCAAGCCAAAGCATTGCTTTAAAGGCTCTTCACCAACTTTCCCCGTCTACATTGGCTCTACTTATGCATCTCTCCCAAACCTGCACTCTTCACTCCTTCCGAGCTCAGCTTCTTACTGCATCTCACTCCCATTTCTTCAACCTCCTTGCTCACACTCTTCCTCCCACCACAAATCTGACTGACCACGGTTCTCCCAATATTCAAAACCTTCCTAACCTCCCACCTCTTTTAGTAAGCTTTCTTCAAATAATTCACAACATTCAAGTTGTCCCACTCCAATTGCCACCCTTAGCATTCCTATGTTTTAGGTTATTGCTATCTCCATCCCTTATGTATATATAATAGTCTCACAGTCTTAATCCCCATTTGACAGATGAGGGAAATGAGGCATAGAGAAGTTAAGTGTTTTGCTTAAAGTCATACAGTTGACAAGTGGCAGAGCTGGGATGAGAACCCACTATCTCTGACTCCCAAGCCTGTGTTCTTTCCACTAGTGGTTGATGGACTGGACATCAGAGCCAGAAGCCTACTTCAAGCAACTACTCGAACAGTCAGACAAGAACCTGAATGATGTTCGACCAATGACTAATCAGGAACTGTTGATCATTTTGCAGGGCTGAGGGGAAGAAGGAGGAGATTCCATCATTGAAAATGTCCAAGATCTCAGCTTCCAGGGAGGAGCTTGTGACAATTTGGTCATAATTCTTTGGATGACAAGCAGAGGGAAGTTTCTGTCTGCATCACTGTAGGTAGTTTTCACTTCTATATATGCCCCGTGTATAGTTCGTTCCACTCTATATTTACCACAGTCCCCTTGCAGGTCTACCCCTCGTTTGAGGTTCTTTGAAGTTATTGCTCATACACTGTAACAGCCGCATTGCCAGAGAAACAGTAGTAAGGAACCTGCCCCCACAGAGACCTCTGGTCTTTTGATTCCCTCCAATTTTCTAGTCATCATGCCTCATTTGGTTTCCTTGTCCGCAAACTCTACTTTCTCCATGAACTCAATTCTCTCACTTGCCTATTCTTTACCAATCCAAGATAAGGCCTGGAGTGGTCTCTGACATAACCTTCTCACGGCCCCTAACCTTCTCACTGTGCCTCGTTCTCATCTCTCCGGCCGTCAACCCCTGACCCACTTCCTACCTCTGGCCTGGAACGCCCTCCCTCCTCATATCTGCCAATCACACTTCCCCCCTTCAAAGCCCTACTGAAGGCCCACCTCCTCCAAGAGGCCTTCCCAGACTAAGCTCCCCTTTTCTTCAGCTCCTCCTCCCCTTCCCACTGCCCCGACTTGCTCCCTTTGTTCTACCTCTCCTCTCCACCCCACAGCTTTTGTGTATATATGCACATATCTATAATTATATTTATATTAATGCCTGTTTACTTGTTTTGATGTGTATCTATCTATATCTATAATCTATAGAGAAGCAAATGGCTCATTGGAAAGAGCGTGGGCTTGGGAGTCAGAGGTTTTAGGGTTTAATCCCAGCTCCCTCACTTGTCAGCTGTGTAACTTTGGAGAAGTCACTTCACTTCTCTGGGCCTCAGTTACCTCATCTGTAAAATGGGATTAAGACTATGAGCCCCACATAAAACAATCTGAGTACTTTGTATCTTCCCTGGATGTAGAATAGTGCTTGGCACATAGTAAGCACTTAACAAATACCATCATCATTATTATTAGTATTATTATATTTATTTATATTGATGCGGCTGATGCCTGTTTACTTGTTTTGATGTCTATCTCCACCCTTCTAGATTGTAAACCCACTGTGGGAAGGAATTGTCTCTATTGCTGAATTGCGCTTTCTGAGTGCTTAGTACAATGCTCTGCACACAGTAAGCACTCAATAAATATGATTGAATGAATGAATACCTTCCACCTGCAACCATGGACTAACTCCTCAATATGCTTCCCCTTCTCTTATACATGAGCTGTGGTGTGCTGCTAGTGGAAATCCAGACTTCAGGCTGACTTCACCCATCTCAAATATTCTCATCTGCTGTAAATTTGCCCTCCCATTCACCCAGCAGCAATATCTCTCCATCCTTATTCACTTCTACTATTTCAAACTTAAAACTCCCTCTTCAAACTCCCAGTGCCCATTAGTAACTGCCCATTAATAACTTTGCCATGTACTTCATCGACAAAATTGAAACCATCAGATGCTGTCTCCCTAAAATCTCCCCTCCTCCTCTCCTGCCCCTGCCTCTTCCTACCCCTTCTTAGAATCTCCCCTTGCTTCCAGCAGTATCTCAAGAGAACCCCTATTTCCTTGCAAAATCAACCCCCTGCACCTCTGACCTCATCCCTTCACACCTTAATCAAAACACTTCCCCCTCCCTTCTTGCTTTCCTGAACACCATCTTTAACCATTCATTTTTCAATGGATTCTTCCCTACCTATTCCAAACATCATCACGTATCCTATATTCCTATCTCCATAGCTCCCTCCAGCTATAGCCCCATCTTCCTTCTATTATTCTTCCTTAAACTCCTTGAGAAAGTTGCCTCTAACTGTCGCCTACACTTCCTCTCCTCCAAATCTCTCCTTGATCCTCTGCAATTTTCCCTTCACCTCCTTCAGAACAACAGAAATAGTCCTCTCTAAAGTCACCAGTGACCTCCTTTTTGCCAACTCCAATGGCCTCTTCTCCATTCTAATCCTCCTCAATCTCTCCATTGCTTTCAACACTGTGAACCAGTTGTTCCAGTCATTTGACTCCCTCCTCAAACCTCCTGTTGCTCCTCCTCTCACATCCCTTGCCCCTAATGACCTGACTACCTACTTGATTGAAAAAATTGAAACAATCAGGTGTGGTCTCCCTAAAATCTCCCCTGCTCCTCTCCAGTCCCTCCTTCCTTCTGCTCCTTCTTAAACTCTACCATCCTTCCCTGCAGTATCTCAAGAGATCTCTTGCGTTCTCTCAAAATCCACCCCATCTGCCTGTATATCCAACCCTATCCCTTTGCACTTTATGAAAACATTTGCCCCATTCCTTATTCCCTCTCCAACTGCCATATTCAAATGTTCACTCTCCAATGGCTTCTTCCCCACTGCTTTCAAACATGCTCATGTTTCCCCTATTCTGACCCCATGGCTCCCTCCAGCTATTGCCCCAACTCCCTCCTACATTCCTGTCCAAACTCCCTGACTGAGTTTTCTACACCCACTGTCTAAAGTTTCTCTCTTCCAATTCTCTCACTGAACCCCTCCTATCTGGCTTCCATACCATCCACTCTTTTTTTCAATGGTATTTCTTAAGTGCTTACTGTGTGGCAAGCACCGTATTAAGCACTGGGATAGAACGAGCCACCCAGGTTGGACACAGTCCATGTTCCACATGGAGCTCACAGTCATTATTCCCATTTTATAGGTGAGAGACCTGAGGCACAAAGAAGTGAAGTGACTTGCCCAAGGTCATACAAGCAGAAAAGTGGCAGATCCAGCATTAGAACACAGGTCCTTATGATTCCCAGGCCTGTGACCTATCTACTAGGCAATACTGCTCCTCCTTCCACAGAATCTGCCCTCTCAAAGCTGTCAAATGATCTCCTTTTGCCAAATCCAATGGCCTCTAATCCATCCTAATCTTCCTTGACCTCTCAGCTGTTTACAACACTGTCAACCACCCCCTTCTCCTGGAAACATTATCCAACCCCAGTTTCCTTAACACTGTCTGCTCCTGGTTTTCCTCCTGTCTTTTTGGCTGCTCGTTCTCTGTCTCTTTTGCAGACTCCAACTCTGCCTCCCATCCCCTAACTGTGGGTCCCTCAAAGTTCAATTTTGGGTCCTTTTCTATTTTTCATCTACACCTACTCCCTTGAAGAACTCATTCTCTCCCATGGCTTTAACTACCACCCTATGCTGATGATTCCCAAATTTACATCGCCAGCTCTGATCTCTCTATCTGCAGTCTCACATTTCCTCCTGCCTTCAAAACATCTCTACTTGGATGTCCTGCATCACCTCCAACTTAACGTGTCCAAAACAAAACTCATATTCCCATCCCCAAACCCTGTCCTCCTCATGAGTTTCCCATCATTATCCTTGTCTCATAAGTCTGAGACCATGCAGTGGCCGCTCAGTGTAGGGTTGCATGTTCCACTGTCTGCTCTGGTTTGTTTCTCTCTGTTCACTTGTGGAGGAAGAGGCCAAGGGAGAGGCCACAGCTTCAATCCCCATGAACACACATGCACGGGGCAAGTCAGGAGTCAGAAGCAGGGAGGAACAATGGGGAGGTGGAAGTTGTTGGTTGCTTGCTGTTGGTGACTTCTGGAAACAGTGGGACCAGAAGTGTAACCAGGATTTTAAGGACACTGTTGACTGTCTGAACCATTTTCCTGCATTCACCGTTGATTAAGATCACCCTGTTCTTGGGGTTAAGACCGCCCTGCTCCCTTGGATGGAAGAGGGGCTTCTGTTCTGTTCCTTGACCCTCTTCCTGCTCTGGCCTCCTTATTACACACAGGAAGGTCATTCAGTGCTTCTCCATGGCACCACTGTCTTGCACAAACCTTCAATAGAATCCACTGATCCTAGGATCCTTGGGCAGGGCCACTGATCCTTTATGTTTCCTTGGGCAGGGCCAGGTCTTTAAGGACACAGCCTGCCCTGCATATTGGACTGATGCCCTGTACAGCTGGCGCTGCTGAGGCCTGTAGCTTCAAGACTATGAAGGATAGTACTCCTATTCCACATTCTTCCAGAGCATCTCCAAACACAATCAGACCATCTGAAGACACTAACACTCTAGAAATCAGTTGGGACCATCACCCAAACTGGCAGACTTCTAACAGGTAGATGAACACCGTCCTGTCATGATCAACCAACCCTTCCGGGATCCACTGATGGCTGCAATCAAGATCTGAGACAGAAGATCCACACAGTCAATAAACAATCCAGTACAGCTGGGGCTCAGGACATTGGGTATTGGTTCATTGTTTTTAACGGTACTTGTTAGACACTGTACTAAATACTGGGGTAGATACATTGTAATTGCGCTGGACTTGACCCCTGTCCCACATAAAGATCACAGCCTTAATCCCCATTTTACAGGTGAGGTAACTGATGCACAGCAGACAAGTGGCGAAGCAGGAATTAAGCCTGTACTCGCCACTAGACCACACTTCTCCCCTTCAGCCTGCTTGCTCAAGGCATGATCATCTACACACACAGTCATCTTCTCTATCTTCTCCTGAACTTCTTCTAGGAATGAGGCTCAGTGTCTCTCTGACCTGGTTGAAGTTGATGTCTCAGGGACTATTCAGGAGCCTCAAGTCTGAGCTTAAGTGGCTAGAGAATATTTCATGCTACTCCCTTCCTTCTCTTAACAGGGGCTGAAACTTCTCTTTTTGCCATTCTAGGTTGGGGCCTTCGCTATTCACGTATCACCATATCTCCCTGAGCCACTCCTGACAACTATCTCCCCAGGTAGGGTAGGGGATTGTGTAGAAGCTGTGTGGTCACAAAGGACAGAGAAGCCCTAGACCTCCTTACCCATCCTGTCCCTGACAGTTGCTTTCAATGAAACATTTACAGTGACTTCAATACTGGCCTGGTCACCATCCTCCAGTATTCAATCTTGAGGAAATATTGCAAAGGATCCTGCATCATTTCCCACTAGGTTGTAAGATTCTTGAGGGCAGAGATCATTTCTACTTACTTTATTGGAAAATAGAAGCTGAGTTCCCTAGTGGATAGGACATGGGGCTGGGAGTCAGAAGGAAGTGGGTTCTAATCCTGACTCTGCCACTTGTCTGCTGTGTGACCTAAGGCAAGTCAATTCACTTCTCTGTGCCTCAGTTATCTCATCCTTAAAATGGAAATTAAGTCTGTGTGCCCCATGTTGGACTGTGTCCAACCTGATTAGCTTATATCTAACCCAGGGTTTAATACGGTGCCTAGCAAAAAGTAATGATATTCAAAGTATGTTATTCAACAAATACCATAAAATGTATGTGCCCAATTAATACTATTGATTAACAGACTGATCTCTGGTGACCCCCCATCCAAGAGTTCACTATTCCATGGTATCAAAAACTTTATCTACTTCCCATCTCAGCCCATCATTGAGAACATGTCGGATAATAATGGACCAGCTCCCAAAAAATTATCCTTCGGCAATCTACTTTTGACTCAAAGGACCGGGGCCATTTTCTTAGTAACACTGCTTACACTTGGTTTAAGATTCCCCACTGGGAACCATGCTGGGAATTGTCACCCACAAACCTGAGATTAGGCTAGGCTATGGAGTTTTGATAGTTCCCCTAGGCTCCCACTTGAGTAATATCCCAGCAAGGCAATACAATCCAAAGTTTCTTTGGCACTACTGGTTCAGTGGTGACTGAACTGAGAACCGTCTTCTGGAAGACATGAGTCTTAAATCACACTTTAGTCATTTGGATCAGTTCTTCTCTTTCCTCAGGCAAAAATGTGCTGGGCTGAGGTTTGCCCTGTCACTGGGATCACATACAGCAACTCTACGGCCATGTTTATTCATTCATTCATTCAATAGTATTTATTGAGCACTTACTATGTGCAGAGCACTGTACTAAGTGCTTGGAATGTACAAATCAGCAACAGATAGAGACAGTCCCTGCCCACTGATGGGCTTACTCAGTCTAATCGGGGAGACAGACAAAAACAGTAGCAATAAATAGAATCAAGGGGATGATCATCTCATTAAAACAATAGCAATAAATAGAATCAAGGTGCTGTACATTTCATTAACAAAATAAATAGGGTAATGAAAATATATACAATTGAGCAAACGAGCACAGTGCTGAGGGGAGGGGAAGAGAGAGGGGGAGGAGCAGATGGAAAGGGGGGAAAAGAGGGCTTAGCAGAGGAGAGGTGAAAGGGGGGTAGAGGGGGAGCAGAAGGAGCAGAGGGAAAAGGGGAGCTCAGTTTGGGAAGGCCTCTTGGAGGAGGTGAGCTCTAAATAGGGTTTGAAAGAGGGGAAGAGAATTAGTTTGGCGGAGGTGAAGAGGGAGGGCATTCCAGGATAGCAGGAGGACGTGACCCAGGGGTCGGCGGTGGGATAGACGAGAACGGGTGACGGTGAGGAGGTGGGCGTCAGAGGAGAGGAGCGTGCGGGGTGGGCAGTAGAAAGAGAGAAGGGAGGAGTGGTAGGAGGGGGCAAGGTGATGGAGAGCCTTGAAGTCCAGATTGAGAAGTTTTTGTTTGGTGTGGAGGTTGATAGGCAACCACTGGAGGTTTTTAAGAAGGGGAGTGACATGCCCAGAGCGTTTCTGCAGGCAGATGAGCCGGGCAGCAGAATGAAGAATAGACTGGAGCAGGGAGAGACAGGAGGAAGGGAGATCAGAGAGAAGGCTGGCACAATAATCCAGTCGGGTTATTATGAGAACTTGTAACAGTAAGATAGCTGTTTGGGTGAAGAGGAAAGGGCAGATCTTGGTGATATTACAAAGGTGAGACTGGCAGATTTTGGTGATGGATTGGATGTTTGGGGTGAACGAGAGAGCCGAGTCAAAGATGACACCAAGGTTGCAGGCTTGAGAGACGGGAAGGATGGTTAAGAAGGAACAATACATCCATTGTAATTCCAAAGAAATGAAAGTCAACTTCCACAACATGGATCATACACACGCACACACATACACACAGGAAGAAGGAGGGTGAAGAGAGAGAGGGATAGGATATATTGTGTTTTTAATGGGAGGGTTAGAAATAGTCATAAGGAGACCACTTGCTCAGCTATACCCATGCTCGTCTTCAAATAGACTTACACACCCTCACTCTTGATTGGATCCCCAAATGCATTTAAACAGAAAAGTCAGTGACCTCCATCATTATTATTCTTAGAAGGAGAAGGTTTTTTTTTAATATGGATTTGAACTGTGAATGTCACTGGCCTGGGTGCTAGCACATCATACACTCTACTCCTCTGCTGCTCACCTCCTCATGGTCCCCTGTTCGTGTCTGTCCCACCATCAATGCCTGGCCCACATCCTACCCCTGTCCTGGAATGTCCTCCTTCCTCACATCTCCCAAACTAATGCTCTTTCCTTCTTCAGAGCCCTATTGAGAGCTCCCCTTCTCCAGGAGGTCTTCCCAGACTGAGCCCCTCCTTTCCCTCTGCCCCTCTTCCCCTCCCCATTCCCCCTCTCCCGCCCTCTGCTCTTCCCCTTCCCCTCCCCTCAGCACTGTGCATACTTGTATATATTATTTATTACCCTATTTATTTAAATGATGTGCATATTGCTATGATTCTATTTATCTTGATGAAGTCTGCATTAGACTGCTAGTTTTGTTTTGTTCTGTTTGCTTTGCTGTCTGTCTCCCCCATTTAAACTGTGAGCCTGTTATTGGGCAGGTATTGTCTTTATCTGTTGCTGAATTGTACACTCCAAGCGATTAGTACAGTGCAAGCTCTCAATAAATACTATTGAATGAATTAATGAATGACCTCTTTCTCAATAGAGTTTTTTGCCAAACCATGCACAGTGTACCCTGGGCCAGATCCAGGTAGACACTGACCCAGGTCAAATAGTAGATAGATGGACTGTGAGGTTACAAAGTAATTTCACTGAAATCAGAAGTATATGTTTCTGATGGGCCTTTTTCATGAACAAATCGAAAAGACAGTACTTTTCAAAATCAGAAAATCCTTGACCTCCTCCTTCATGACCGCCAAGAAAAGCACCATATTAACCGGATGCTTTCACACCTACCACCATATCTCCCTGCTCCTGGCATTCTCCGTAAACCCTTGGCCAGCGAAAAAAGTTGTTCCCGCTTGCTCTTGGATTCCTTCATCCCCCACTTAGGCTGAAATAGACATTTAGCCCATTTTATGTATTTGTGTTGAGTTTTAAGGTTTCATTCATTTATTCATTCATTCAGTTGTATTTATTAAGCACTTACTCTATGCAGACCACTGTACTAAGTGCTTGGGAAAGTACAATACAACAATATTTACATATATATGCATAAGTGCTTTTGGGTTGGGAGGGAGGGGAAGAGCAAAGGAAGCAAGTCAGGGTGATGCAGAAGGGAGTGGGAGATGAAGAAAAGTGGAGCTTAGTCTGGGAAGGTCTCTTGGAGGAGATGAGCCTTCAGTAAGTCTTTGAACCTGGGGAGAGTAATTGTCTGGCAGATTTGAGGAGGGAGGGCATTACAGGCCAGAGGCAGGATATGGTCCAGGGTTTGGTGGTGAGACAGGCGAGATCAAGGCACGGTGAGATGGTTAGCACCAGCGGAGTGATGTACGCAGGCTGGGTTGTAGAAGAGAAGCAAGGTGAGGTAGGAGGGGACAAGGTGATGGAGTGCTTTAAAGCTAGTGGTGAGGAGTTTTTCTTTAATATAGAGGTGGACAGGCAACTATTGTAGATTTTTGAGAAGGAGGATGACATGTCCTGAAAGTTTCCATAGAAAGATGATCCAGGCAGTGGTGTGAAGTATGGACTGCAGGCAGGAGGTTGAGAGGTAAGTAAGGAGGCTGATGCAGTAACCTAAGCGGGATAAGGACGAGAGATTGCATTCATGTGGTAGCAGTTTGGATGGAGAGGAAAGGGTGGATTTTAGCAATGTTGTGAAGTTGAAACTGACAAGATTTGGTGATGGATTGAATATGTGGGTTGAATGAGAGAGAGGAGGCAAGGATAACACCAAGGTTATGGGCCTGTGAGACAGGAAGGATGGTGGTGCCGTCTGCAGTGACAGGAAAGTCTGGGAGGGCAGAGGGTTTGGGTGGGCATATAAGGAGCTCTGTTTTGGACATGTTAAGTTCGAGGTGACAGGAGGACATCCAAGTAGAGATGTCTTCAAGTCAGGAGGTGATGTGAGCCTGGAGAGCTAGAGAGAGAGAGAGATCAGAGGAGAAGGTATAGATTTGGGTATCATCTTCATAGCAATGGTAGTTGAAGCTGTAGGAGCAAATGAGTTCTCCAAGGAAATGAGTGTAGTGGGAGAATAAAAGGGGACCCAGAGCTGAATCCTGAGGGACCCCCACAGCTAAGGGGTGGGAGGCAGAGGCGGAGCCCACGAGGGAGAATGAGAATGAACAGCCAGAGAGATAAGAGGAGAACCAGAAGAGGAGAGAGTCAGTGAAGCCTACGTTGGGTAATGTTTCCAGGAGAAGGGGGTGATCCACAGTGTCAAAGGCAGCTGAGAGGTCGAGGAGGATTAGGATGGAGAAGAAGCCATTGGATTTGGCAAGAAGGAAATGGTTGGTGACCTTTGAGAGGGCAGTTTCAGTGAAGTGAAGGGAAGGAAGCTAGGTTGGAGGGGGTCCAGGAGAGAATTGGAGGAGAGAGACTTTGAGACAGAAGGTGTAGAAGAATTGCTCAAGGAGTTTGGAGAGGAATGGTCGTATGGAGCTGGGATTAAAACTGGAGGAAGCTGTGGGGTTATGGGAAGATTCCAGATGTGTCTGTCTCCAATCCCTTTTTCCCATATAAACTCTTAGATTATAAGTCCCCTAAGGAATAGGGACCGTGTCTACTTTCCAACTGCATATTCTCTCAGTGCTTAGTACAGTGCAATGCACACTTTAAATGCCTAGTAAATGCTACTACTAATCTACTATTATTATTGATTCTGCTGTTGCTGCTATCTCTTTAAAACTTTGGTGTTTTCCTATAAAAATGAATCTGTTGTTTATAAAAATCTTTTCACAAGGTGCTAGGGTCCAATGCCTCTCTTACAAGGTGCTCCTAAAATGACTCTGGGGCTCTTCCTGTTTTGATTTAGGGCTGCAAACCCCCAGTTACATCAAATATGGTGCCCAGGGGTGAGCTCAATTATATTGGCACTGACTTGGGGTTTCATGAAAGTTTCAGGGAACCCTAAATTAGAAATATGGGCCCTTTTCAGAGAAAAGAGAAACTTAGCAGCAATATCAGCAGGGAGGGAGACCTAGAATGAATGGCCGGAGAGATAAGAGAAGAACCAGGAGGAGATTGAGTCTGTGAAGCTAAGGTGAGATAAAGTGTGGAGGAGAAGGGGTTGGTCGACAGTGTCAAAGGCAGCTGAGAGGTAGAGGAGAATTAAGATAAAGTAGGAGAGACATTGGATTTGGCAAGAAGAAGGTCACTGGTCACCTTTGAGAAGGCAGTTTAGGTATTTGTTAAGTGATTATGTGACAAGCACTGGTTTAAACACTGGACTAGATATAAGATACCCTGTTCCCTCCTCCTCCCTCCAGGCTCATATCTTCTCCTGCCTCCAGGACATCTCTTCCTGGATGTCTGCCCGCCAGCTAAAACTCAGCATGTCTAAAACTGAGTTCCTTATCTTCCCTCTCAAACCCTGCCCTCTCCCTGACTTCTCTGTCACTATGGACAGCACAACCATCCTTCCCATCTCACAGACCTACAGCCTTGGTGTCGTCCTTGACTCAGCTCTGTCATTCACCCTACACATCTAATCCATCACCTATGCCTGCCGGTCTCACCTTTACAATATCACCAAGATCCGCCCTTTCCTCTCCATCCAAATGGCTGTCGTGCTGGTACAAGCTCTCATAATATCCTGACCGGATTATTGTGTCAGCATCCTCTCCACTCCCACTCCAGCCTATTCTTCATTCCCGCTGCCCAGATCATCTTGCTACAGAAAATCTCTGGGTATGTCACTCCCCTCCTCAAAAACCTCCAGTGGTTGCCTATCAACCTTCACACAAAACAAAAATTCCTCACTCTTGGCTTCAAAGTTCTCCATCACCTGGCCCCCTCCTACCTCCTACCTTAGAGAAGCAGTGTGGCTCAGTGGAAAGAGCCTGGGCTTTGGAGTCAGAGGTCATGGGTTTGAATCCTGGCTTTGCCACTTGTCAGCTATGTGCCTGTGGACAAGTCACTAAACTTCTCTGGGCCTCACTTACCTCATCTGTAAAATGGGGATGAAGATTGTGAGCCTCATGTGGGACCACCTGATTATCTTGTACCCTCCCAGTGCTTAGAAAAGTGCTCTGCACATCATTCATTCATTCATTCAATAGTATTTATTGAGCGCTTACTATGTGCAGAGCACTGTACTAAGCGCTTGGAATGTACAAATCGGTAACAGATAGAGACAGTCCCTGCCCTTTAACGGGCTTACAGTCTAATCGGGGGAGACAGACAGACAAGAACAATAGCAATAAATAGAATCTAAGGGATGAACATCTCATTAAAACAACAGCAAATGAATAGAATTAAGGCGATGTACATTTCATTAATAAAATGAATAGGGTAATGAAAATATATACAGTTGAGCAGATGAGTACAGTGCTGAGGGGATGGGAAGGGAGAGGGGGAGGAGCAGAGGGAAATGCGGGGAAAAGAGGGTTTAGCTGCAGAGAGGTGAAGAGGGGGGTAGAGGGAGTAGAGGGAGAAGGGGAGTTCAATCTGGGAAGGCCTCTTGGAGGAGGTGAGCTGTAAGTAGGGTTTTGAAGAGGGGAAGAGAATGAGTTTGGCGGAGGTGAGGAGGGAGGGCATTCCAGGACCGCGGGAGAACGTGGCCCAGGGGTCGACGGTGGGATAGGCAAGAACGGGGGACAATGAGGAGGTGGGCAGCCGAGGAGCGGAGCGTGTGGGGTGTGCAGTGGAAAGAGAGAAGGGAGGAGAGGTAGGAGGGGGCAAGGTGATGGAGAGCCTTGAAGCCTAGAGTGAGAAGATTTTGTTTTGCACGGAGGTTGATAGGCAACCACTGGAGGTTTTTAAGAAGGGGAGTGACATGCCCTGAGCATTTCTGCAGGAAGATGAGCTGGGCAGTGGAGTGAAGAATAGACTGGAGTGGGGAGAGACAGGAGGAAGGGAGATCAGAGAGCAGGCTGACACAGTAATCTAGTCGGGATAAAAAAAAATGTTGGTATTTGTTAAGCACTTACTATGTGCTGAGCACTGTTCTAAGCGCTGGGGTAGACACGGGAATCAGGTTGTCCCAGTCTTGTCCCAGGGGCTCACAGTCTTAATCCCCATTTTACAGATGAGGTAAATGAGGCACCGAGAAGTTAAGTGACTTGCCCAAAGTCACACAGCTGACAAGTGGCCGAGCCGGGTTTCGAACCCATGACCTCTGACTCCAAAGCCCGGGGTCTTTCCACTGAGCCATGCTGGGATATTACAAGAGCCTGTAATAGAAGGATAGCCATTTGGGTGGAGAGGAAAGGGTGGATCTTGGCTATATTATAGAGGTGAGACCGGCAGGTTTTGGTGACAGATCAGATGTGTGGGGTGAACGAGAGAGCTGAGTCAAAGATGACACCGAGGTTGCGGGCCTGAGAGACGGGAAGGATGGTCATACCATCCACAGTAATAGGGAAGTCAGGGAGAGGACAGGGCTTGGGAGGAAAGATGAGGAGCTCAGTCTTGCTCATGTTGAGTTTTAGGTGGTGGGCAGACATCCAGGTAGAGATGTCTTGGAGGCAGGAGGAGATATGAACCTGAAGGGAGGTGGAGAGGATAAGGGCAGAGATGTAGATCTGTGTGTCATCTGCATAGAGATGATAGTTGAAGCAGTGAGAGCAAATGAGTGCACCGAGGGATTGAATGTAGATGGAGAACAGAAGAGGGCCAAGAACTGACCCTTGGGGAACCCCAACCGTTAGAGAATGGGAGGGGGAGGAGGAGCCTGCGAAAGAGACCGAGAATGACCGGCCAGAGAGATAAGAGGAGAACCAGGAGAGGACGGAATCCATGAAGTCAAGGTGAGATAAGGTGTGGAGGAGAAGGGGATGGTCAACAGTGTCCAAAGCAGCTGAGAGGTCAAGGAGGATTAGAATAGAGTAGGAGTCATTGGATTTGGCAAGAAGGAGGTCATGGGTGACCTTAGAGAGAGCAGTCTCGGTAGAGTGGAGGGGACGGAAGCCAGATTGGAGGGGGTCCAGGAGAGAATGGGAGTTAAGGAATTGTAAGCAGCGAGTGTAGACAACTCGTTCTAGGATCTTGGAAAAGAAGGGTAGTAGGGAGATAGGGTGGTAACTGGAAGGGGAAGTGGGGTTGAGAGAGGGTTTTTTTAGGATGGGGGAGACATGGAAGTGCTTAACAAATACCAACATTATTATTATTATTATTATTATTGTTACCTCACCTCCCTTCTCTTTTTCTTCAGCCCACCCCGTACACTCCGTTCCTCTGCCGTTCACCTACTCACTGTCCCCTGTTTTGGCCTGCCCCACCGTCGACCACTGGCCAATGTCCTACAGGTGTCCTGGAATGCCCTCCCTCCTCATGTCCACCAAACTAACTCTCTTCCCCTCTTCAAAGCTCTACTGAGAGTTCACCTCCTCCAGGAGGCCTTCCCAGACTGAGCCCCCCTTTCTGGCTACTTGCCCTCTCCTCCCTTCCCTTCCCCCTCTGCTGTTCCCCCTTCCCCTCCCCTCAGCACTGTGCTCATTTGTATGTATTATTATCCTATTTATTTTGTTAATGAGGTGTACATCCCCTTGATTCCATTTATCTTGATGATGTTGTCTTGTTTTTGTTTTGTTCTGTTTTGCTTTGCTGTCTGTCTCCCCCGTTTAGACTGTGAGCCCATCAATGGGCAGGGATTGTCTCTATCTGTTGCTGAATTGTACATTCCAAGCTCTTAGTACAGTGCTCTGCATATAGTAAGTGCTCAGTAAATACTATTGAATGAATGATCAGGTTAGACAGCCAATATTCCACTTGGGGCTCACAGTTTTAATCCCCATTTTACAGGTGAGGTAACTGAGGCTTCTAGAAGTTAAGTGACTTGCACAAGGTCACACAGCAGATAAATAACAGAGGCAGGATTCAAATCCAGTCCTTCTGACACCAGGCCCGGGTTTTTTCCACTAAGCCGTGCTGCATCCCAAGCACAGGGTAGGACAGGACTTCCTGGGTTTAGTGTTAGAATTAGATTAGAATCCAAGTTTACAGGGGAGAAAAGGAAGGAAAATGAGATGGAAAAAAGGCTACACAAGGAGAAAAAGGGAGAGAAATTGAAAGAGAGAGAGAGAGAGGGAGCCAAAGATGTCAGAGGGAAAAGCAAGTAAAGCATGAACCCAGAAACATTAATTGGATGACCAGCAGGAGATGCGAAGTGTCAACCTGGCGATTCCAGGAAGGTACTGTTTTTTTTCTGTTTCAGTCGCCTTGCTCCTTGCTTGGTGCAGAACTAGTTGTGGTGCTTGCTTTGCGGGTCTTCTTGCTCTGTAGACCTCCTGGTTGTGCAGAGATGGTGTGGGGGTGCTGTGGGGTAAGGAGGTACAATTAAGGGGATTAATTGAGCTAAAGTATAACTCTGCTATCAGAAAGTTAGTCTCCCTGCCCAGTCTCTTTCACAGGCTCTACTTCTGCCTCCCACTCCAAAACTGTGGGTGTCCTTCAAGGTTATCTCTCTGGCCGTTCATTCTCATTCTCCCTCATGGGCTCCTCCTCTGCCTCCCACCCCTTAGCTGTGGGGGTCCTTCAGGATTCAGCTCTGGGTCCCCTTCTATTCTCCCACTACACTCATTTCCTTGGAGAACTCATTTGCTCCTACAGCTTCAACTACCATTGCTATGAAGATGATACCCAAATCTATACCTCCT
Organism: Ornithorhynchus anatinus; assembly: GCF_004115215.2. NCBI lineage: Eukaryota > Metazoa > Chordata > Mammalia > Monotremata > Ornithorhynchidae > Ornithorhynchus > Ornithorhynchus anatinus. Next base: position 30,074,122 of record NC_041735.1, read on the forward strand.
CCCCTGATCTCTCTCTCTCTCTAGCTCTCCAGGCTCGCATCACCTCCTGACTTGAAGACATCTCTACTTGGATGTCCTCCTGTCACCTCGAACTTAAAATGTCCAAAACAGAGCTCCTTATATGCCCACCCAAACCCTCTCCCCTCCCAGACTTTCCTGTCACTGCAGACGGCACCACCATCCTTCCTGTCTCACAGGCCCGTAACCTTGGTGTTATCCTTGCCTCCTCTCTCTCATTCAACCCACATATTCAATCCATCACCAAATCTTGTCAGTTTCAACTTCACAACATTGCTAAAATCTACCCTTTCCTCTCCATCCAAACTGCTATCACATGAATGCGATCACTCGTCCTTATCCCGCTTAGGTTACTGCATCAGCCTCCTTACTTACCTCTCAACCTCCTGCCTGCAGTCCATACTTCACACCACTGCCTGGATCATCTTTCTATGGAAACTTTCAGGACATGTCATCCTCCTTCTCAAAAATCTACAATAGTTGCCTGTCCACCTCTATATTAAAGAAAAACTCCTCACCACTAGCTTTAAAGTACTCCATCACCTTGTACCCCTCCTACCTCACCTTGCTTCTCTCCTACAACCCAGCCTGCGTACATCACTCCGCTGGTGCTAACCATCTCACCGTGCCTTGATCTCGCCTGTCTCACCACCAAACCCTGGACCATATCCTGCCTCTGGCCTGTAGTGCCCTCCCTCCTCAAATCTGCCAGACAATTACTCTCCCCAGGTTCAAAGACTTACTGAAGGCTCATCTCCTCCAAGAGACCTTCCCAGACTAAGCTCCACTTTTCCTCATCTTCCACTCCCTTCTGCATCACCCTGACTTGCTTCCTTTGCTCTTCCCCTCCCTCGCAACCCAAAAGCACTTATGCATATATATGTAAATATTGTTGTATTGTACTTTCCCAAGCACTTAGTATAGTGGTCTGCATAGAGTAAGTGCTTAATAAATACAATTGAATGAATGAAAAAATGAATGAAACCTTAAAACACAACACAAATACATAAAATGGGCTAAACGTCTATTTCAGCCTAAGTGGGGGATGAAGGAATCCAAGAGCAAGCGGGAACAACTTTTTTCGCTGGCCAAGGGTTTACGGAGAATGCCAGAAGCAGGGAGATGTGGTGGTAGGTGGGAAAGCATCCGGTTAATATGGTGCTTTTCTTGGCGGTCATGAAGGAGGAGATCAAGGATTTTCAGATTTTGAAAAGTACTGTCTTTTCGATTTGTTCTTGAAAAAGCCCCATCAGAAACATATACTTCTGTTTTCAGTGAAACCTGGGTCAGTGTCTACCTCATCTGGCCCAGGGTATACTGTGCATGGTTTGGTAAAAAACTCTATTGAGAAAGGGGTCATTCATTCATTCATTCATTCATTCATTCATTCATTCAATAGTATTTAGTGAGAGCTTACACTGTACTAAGCAATTGGAGTGTACAATTCAGCAACAGATAAAGACAATCCCTGCCCAATAACAGGCTCACAGTCTAAATGGGAGACAGACAGCAAAGCAAAACAGAACAAAACAAAACTAGCAGTCTAGCACAGACTTCATCAAGATAAATAGAGATATACACATCATTTAAATAAATAGGGTAATAAATAATATATACAAGTATGCACAGTGCTGAGGGGAGGGGAAGGGGGAAGAGCAGAGGGCGGGAGAGGGGGGAATGGGGAGAGGAAGAGGAGCAGAGGGAAAGGGGGGCACAGTCTGGGAAGACTTCCTGGAGAAGGGGAGCTCTCAATAGGGCTCTGAAGAGGGGAAGAGCATTAGTTTGGCAGATGTGAGGAAGGAGGACATTCCAGGACAGTGGTAGGTTGTGGGCCAGGGGTCGATGGTGGGACAGGCACAAACGGGGGACTATGAGGAGGTGAGCAGCAGAGGAGTGGAGTGTATGATGTGTGCAGTAGAAAGAGAGAAGGGAGATGAGGTAGGAGGGGGCAAAGTGATGGAGAGCTTTGAAGCCAAGAGTGAGGAGTTTTTGTTTCATGCGAAGGTTGATAGGCAACAACTGGAGATTTTTGAGGAGGGGAGTGACATGCCCAGAGCATTTCTGTAGGAAGATAATCTGGGCAGTAGAATGACGAATAGACTGTCGTGGTGAGAGACAGGAGGAAGGGAGATCAGAGAGGAGGCTAACACCCAGGCCAGTGACATTCACAGTTCAAATCCATATTAAAAAAAACCCTCCTCCTTCTAAGAATAATAATGGTGAAGGTCACTGACTTTTCTGTTTAAATGCATTTGGGGATCCAATCAAGAGTGAGGGTGTGTAAGTATTTGCAGAGGGGCATGGGTGTAGCTGAGCAAGTGGTCTCCTTATGACTACTATTTCTCACCATCCCCAGTCAAAACACAATATATCCCATCCCCTCTCTCTCCATCCTCATTTTTCCTCTGGGTGTATCTGTATGTGTGTGTGTGTGTGTGTGTGTGTGTGTGTATGTTCCATGTTGTGGAAGTTGACTTTCATTTCATTGGAATTACAATGGATTTATTGCTCCTTCTTAGTAACTCCGTTTGATAAGGTATGGGTACATAGTCACAGGGGAATGATGAAAGGATTTGGGAGGAAGAGAGAGGAAAAGTGAAAAGCGTAATGGGTGGAAAGAAGGAGAGAAGCTTTAGGGTGGGGAGGCGCAGGGTTACCTGATAGCCAAGAGGAGTTACTGGGAAGGGTTGATTATTATCCTCTTTTAGAGGGTCTGCTCACTGGTTACTGAGAAAGAGGCCTCAGTTCTTAACCCAGTCAGCTATCACCGCTTTGAATAGCCAAATGTTTGTGTGTGTGGTATTTTGTGGCTCTGTGAGAGTGAATGAAGGTGTGAGGCAGCTCTGTGGGGAGAAGGTTATTGGAATGGGTTGTCCTAAGATTCCTTATCTGTAATAGGGGCAGTCGAAGAGGTATTGAGAATATTTATGAAGTGTTAATTTTTATAAAGCTTATAACAATATTAAGTGTTATGAAGTATTGTGTTATTAATATTAAGTCTAAGTATAAGCATATTAAGAGTTTATAGAGAAGCAGCATGGCTCAGTGGAAAGAGCTCGGGTTTAGGAGTCAGAGGTCATGGGTTCTAATCCCAGCTCCACCACCTGTCAGCTGTGTGACTTTGGGCAAGTGACTTAACTTCTCAGTGCCTCAGTTACCTCATCTCTAAAATGGGGATTAAAACTGTGAACTTCACGTGGGACAACCTGATTACCCTGTATCTATCCCAGCACTTAGAACAGTGCTCAGCACAGAGTAAGTGTTTAACAAATAACAATATTGTTATTGTTATGTGCAGTGCACTTTAAAAAGTGCTGGGAAAGAATACAGTAGTGGCAATCAGACCTGGCCCCTTGGCCTCAGCTCTCAATTTAAGAATCTTAGGGAACTGACAGGACTAGAGACAGACACAGAAAGAAAGGGGAAAAACTAAAACCATAAAACAACATAAAAGACAGGCTAAATATTCATTCATTCATTCATTCAATAATATTTATTGAGCGCTTACTATGTACAGAGCACTGTACTAAGCGCTTGGAATGTACAAATCAGCAACAGATAGAGACAGTCCCTGCCCTTTGACGGGCTTACAGTCTATTCGGGGGAGAGAGGCAGACAAGAACAATGGCAATAAATAGAGTCAAGGGGTAGAACATCTCATAAAAACAATGGCAACTAAATAGAATCAAGGTGATGTACATGTCATTAACAAAATAAATAGGGTAATGAAAATATTTACAGTTGAGCAGACGAGTACAGTGCTGAGGGGATGGGAAGGGAGAGGGGGAGGAGCAGAGGGAAATAGGGGGAAAAGAGGGTTAAGCTGCAGAGAGGTGAAGCGGGGGTGGTAGAGGGAGTAGAGGGAGAAGGGGAGCTCAGTCTGGGAAGGCCTCTTCGAGGAGGTGAGTTTTAAGTAGGGTTTTGAAGAGGGGAAGAGAATTAGTTTGGCGGAGGTGAGGAGGGAGGGCATTCCAGGACCACGGGAGGACGCGGCCCAGGGGTCGACGGCGGGATAAGCGAGATCGAGGGACGGTGAGGAGGTGGGCGGCAGAGGAGCGGAGCGTGCGGGGTGGGCAGTAGAAAGAGAGAAGGGAGGAGAGGTAGGAAGGGGCAAGGTGATGTAGAGCCTTGAAGCCTAGAGTGAGGAGTTTTTGTTTGGAGCGGAGGTTGATAGGCAAAATATGAAAACAAATACTCAAATTAGTAGAGTACTGAGACTAGAGGAGCAGAATTTTGAGCTTCTCATGCCTGAGTCCAACAGTCACAACTGTCATTACAGTGTCTGCTGCCCCAGGCTCCACAGGTTCAGTGTGTTCAATGTGTTGTTGAGATGACAGATTACGGTTGTTTCTGTCTTTCCTTCCAGGATGGTGTCCAGCAAGTCAGGTCAAAGACTCCATGATATTGCTTGGAGGAGCCTGTTCTGGTTCTCAGTGAGGCAGTGGAAATAAACTGTAGGGGTGGGGGTTATTCCAAGGGCAGGCTGCCACTGAACATCAAAATTATTGGTGTTCTTGAATAGGATGGTGTCCAGGGTCTCACTTTGAATTTTTGAGAGATCTGGCTTTATTTTTACTCATATATTTCCAGCCAACGACCATAGCAGAAACTTGGGAGTATGTTCCCCAGATTCCAACACATTTCTCTGGGACTTTTCTAGATGTCGGTCCTATGTTTCTTGACCTCGGTCATTGATACCCATAGTGCAGTGATCCATTGTATTCTCCCTGAAAGTTAGAGCATCTTTTCCAGTAGATTTCCATCCTGGAGGTTTATGACAGTTTTTGCAGATCTCAAGTCCCTTCCCCGCGGATTTTGCAGTTCTAGGTGTTGATTCTATATTTTCTTTTGTATGAATTTTTTATGGTATTAAGCACTTATTATGTGTCAAACTGTTGTACTGGGGTAGGTACGTGTTAATTAGGTCAGCACAGTCCCTGTCCCTCATGGGGCTCACAGTCGAAATAATGGTTATGGTTCTAGAAACTGGTTCCTCATGTCATTCCTACATTCTGATGGGGCTCACAATTTTAGTGGGATGCAGGAAACTGGTTAACAGGGTCAAAGACTAGTGTCAGTTGTTACATATGTGGTGGAGGGTCAACAGCCTGTCAGTTCCAAAGGAGATTCCCTGGACTATAGAAACCTAAACTTTGGGAAGTTGGTCTGCAGACCAGGGCTAATTAATTAATAAATGGTGGTATGTGATAAGAAATATTACATGTCTAGCAATGTACTAATTGTTAGGGTAGAGAAAGCAATCAGGTCTGACAGTCTGTATCCCACATGAAGCTCAGATCTAAGTAGGAAGAAGAACAAGTACTGCATCTCCATTTTCCAGATGAGGAAATTGAGAAACAGAGAAGTTAAGAGATTTGCCCCATGTCACCCAGCAGGCAAGGGGCAGAATTGGTATTAGAGTCCAATCTGACACCCAGGCCTATGCTTCTCTCCAATAGGATATTCTACTTACATAACACTTCATTCTAAGTTTAATTCTGCCAATTAAAAAATTTAGCTTATGCTCTGTTAATGATAATGTTGGTATTGTATTAAGCACTTACTAGGTGCAGAACACTGTTCTAAGCGCTGGGGGAGATATAGGGGAATCAGGTTGTCCCACGTGAGGCTCACAGTTAATCCCCATTTTACAGATGAGGTAACTGAGGCACCGAGAAGTTAAGTGACTTGCCCACAGTCACACAGCTGACAAGTCAACCCCGCCTTCTACCTCATCAAGTACGATGGCTTCGACTGCGTCTACAGCCTCGAGCTGCCCAAGGACGAGCGCGTCTCCACCCTCGAGGTCCTGCCCGACCGCGTCACGTCATCACTGATCGGCGACGCCCACCTGGCAGACGCGATGATCGGGAAGGCAGTGGAGCACATGTTCGAGACAGATCCTTACCTCCATCAATCTAATTCTCTTCCCCTCTTCAAATCCCTACTTAAAGCTCAACTCCTCCAAGAGGCCTTCCCAGACTGAGCTCCCCCCTTTTTCCCTCTGCTCCCTCTACCCCCCCTTCACCTCTCCACAGCTAAACCCTCTTCTTCCCCCTTTCCCTCTCCTCCTCCCCCTCTCCTGTCCCACCCCCTCAGCACTGTACTCGTCCGCTCAACTGTATATATCTTCATCACCCTATTTATTTTGTTTAATGAGATGTACATCACCCTCATTCTATTTATTTGCCATTGTTTTTATGAGATGTTCTACCCCTTGACTCTATTTATTGCCATTGTTCTTGTCTGCCTCTCTCCCCCGAATAGACTGTAAGCCCGTCAAAGGGCAGGGACTGTCTCTATCTGTTGCTGATTTGTACATTCCAAGTGCTTAGTACAGTGCTCTGCACATAGTAAGCGCTCAATAAATACTATTGAATGAATGAACGAAAGTGGCAGGGCCGGGATTCGAACCCATGACCTCTGACTCCCAAGCCCGGGCTCTTGCCACTGAGCCACGCTGCTGTTCCTCCCACTTTTGCTATGGATTGGTTTTCCCAGCCACATTCTGATTGGTGGGCAAATTTGCCTTTGAGTGTTGGCCACAATCTCACTGATGGGAAAATCTGCTTGTTCATTCTTCCTTGCCAGTTAGGAAGAGCAATGGGAATCATGCTCACAGTCACTTGCCCTGAACCACAGCCCGGCTCTGGCCTCCAGCACACCGCTGGGTAGAGTCAGAGGAGCAGATCCAGACCACAGTGGGTTCTCTATGGAGGTTCCCCCCAAAAGGAGAAGTGAATCCCTCAGGAAATGTGGATGCCTCACTCTGAATGCTCAACTACTTGCCCCGCATGGCTGGTGAGGGAGTCTTCCTCATCTCTTCCCTGCACCCCACCCGTTTTTTGCTAGAAATCCCAAAATGGAGCCTTACCTCACCTGAGAAAGGGATAAACTGATTTGAAAAGAATCCATCTTTGAGGAAATCGCCAAATAGAAGGATCTCTGTCCATAACGTCAGATTAACTTTGTAATGTCCTTTAAAGTACTGCCTGTAACAATGACCTGTGCAATCAAGTACTATATTTTATGGCCCAGGACATTATCTGGGGATGAAATAGTAATATAATAATAATTGCATTTGTTAAGTACTTACTATATGCCAAGCACTGTTCTAAGTGCTGGGAACTGTTCTAAGCGCTGGATGATAACTAGCAATTGAGATATCAATTCTTGTTAAGAAATAGTTGGCACATAACCAGATAACCTCAGCTCCTTTTAGGGTATAAGATTAAGATCCCAGATGGCCCCGTTTAGGAGTGAGGGGTGAGCACACAGAAAATGCCCTGTGAGAGAGCACCAAAGTCCAGGTTTTCTTTCTCCAAACAACAGCTGGAAGGCCCCATCTGTCTTCTGGAATGTTCCTGTGGTAGTGAGGATTAAATTCTAGGATCTGGGTGATTTATGATATTTTGGCCACAGTGGTTGCCGTGCATAACCTGCTGCCACCATGAAATTTCCTTTATTATTTCCTCTTACTTTTATTCTTCTTTAATGTAATTGTCTTTAATGTTTTAATCTTATATGCCACATAATTATTAAAAGCCTCATGAATTGTATTAGTCTGTCTACTACCTCCTGTAATTCTTTTGAGTAGTGTCTTGCCAAACACACACAATTGGTGGAGAATGAAGGGAAATGCAACTTTGTAAACTTCATACATTTTTAAATTTAAGACAAAAGATAATTTTTGATTTTAACCAAGATGGCTACCTAAGTTTCTACAGAGGTCAAGAGATCTAGATTCTAGTTCAAAGGGGCCACCACTGTGAAACACAGAGTTCTTCTAGCTTTTCATTCACCCATTCAATTGTATCTATTGAGCGCTAACTCTGTGTAGAGCACTGTACTGAGCGCTTGGGAGAGTATAATATAACAATAGACACATTTCCTGCCCACCACGAACTTACAGACTAGAGGGGGAGACAGACATTAATATAAAAAAATGAATTACAGATATGTACATAAGTGCTATGGGGTTGGGTGGGGGTGATGAATGGGGCCCTGGATGGAGACCCTGTGATGAATAAATAGCAAGACACACTTTTCTTATCAGCTAAATAGAACAAATAAGGGTAAAATTGTAGTGTTCAAATGTCAAACCAGGAATGAAAAGTCACCCATTAGCCTAGAGAATCCTGGGTAGGAAGAGATAGAGATTCTAGCGGTTACCCAGGCATATACTTTCTGCCAGATATTCAGGGGTGTTGGCTGCACTGCTGGGCAGAGCCCAAGATCCTAGCTGGGAGCATGCCCACAGTGGCTGGGCAGAGGAGTGGGTTTTTCAGCATTCCCAGAATGTGGGTGAGCGGCATCAGTGGACAGCACCAGGTCCAGGACGTGGACATGAGGAAAGCTCAGGTTGCCATACCTTGGACTGGGATGCAGGCAAGAGTGAGGCCAGGTGTCTGCCCACACACAGAGCTGCCCTGATGCTGGCGTCCCCCACTTCCTTTCCTCAGAGATCGTACCCTTAGTTCCAGCTTCCCTTCACCCCTTCTCCCCAACCCCAGCAATTCTGGATTTGAGTGGCAAGTGGAGCTTGGCTTGACCCTCTCTGGGTGCCCTCTTTTCCCTCCCACTCCCTAGTGTTCAGCCCCTCAGGGGTGGGCTCCTTCTCTCTGTGTTCTGGAGTCTAGAGGGGTCTGACCCTGGTACCTTGCCCTTAGTCAGTGCTCAAACCCCAGATCTAAACCATGCGGTAGCGGGGTACCCAGGATGGGAGGTCCTGGGGTGCACCACCAGGAGGAGTGGATTCTGATGATGATGACACTGATTGGCTGAGGGAACTGACTGACAGCCCAGTAACCAATGGAAGGAACATGGAGGATTTGTAACAGCATGATGGTCGGGGGAGGGATTAAGTAAATAGTCAAAAAGATATGAAGGGCCAAATTTTCAGGCAACAAATACTGAGCAGCTGGACCTGTGGACATGTGCTGGGAGAAAGTGGAAATAGAGGTGTTTGAACTGGAACGAGCTGCTTTTTGGGTGTGTTCTATGCAAAACTCCTCTAGAGTATGATAGCAGCTTTGGCATAACTGATTGTGAGCAGGGGGTCCTTTCTTCACTGGGTGCAGAAGGATGAAGCCCCGGGCACCAGCACTTGAAACTGGTGGGTACCTTTAATTTATGGTATTTGTTAAGCCCTGGAGTACATTCAGGATAATCAGGTTGGACACCGTTCTTGTCCCACTTGGGGCTCACCCTCTTAATCCCCATTTTACAGTTGAGATAATGGAGGGACAGAGAAGTGAAATGATTTGCCTAAGGTCACACAGCAGGCAGTGGTGGAGCTGGAATTAGAACCCAGGTCCTTCTGACTCTCAGGTCTGTGCTTTATCCAATAAGCATTACTGCTCCTCACATGTACTTGGGCAAATTAAGCAGAATAAGTGCTTATCAAATACCTTTATTATTGTCACCAATAATGATAATAATAATAATTATGGTATTAGTTAAGCACTTACTATGTGCCAGGCACTGTACTAAGCCCTGGGGAGGAGACAGGCAAATTGGGTTGGACACAGTCCCTGTCCCACGTGGGGCTCACAGTCTCAATCCCCATTTTACAGATGAGATAGTTGAGGTACAGAGAAGTGAAGTGACCTCCCCAAGGTCACACAGCAGACAATGGTGGTGTTAGAGGAGTGAAGTGTTTGGGCTGGGTCATCGCAGGAAATCAACAAAGTAAAATAGGAATGGGAAAGCTGACTGAGCTATTTAAAGTAAATCAATTAATCAATCAGTTGTATTTTTTGAGCTTTTGCTGTGTGCAGAGCATTGACCTAAGTTCTTGGGAGTGTAAAAGTCATCATAGTTGGTAGACATGTTCACTCCACCATGAGTTTACAGTAGAGAGAGGGAGACAGACATTGATATTGATATAAAAACAATTATAGATAGTATGTAAGTGCTGTGGGGCTGAGGGGTGGGTGAATACCTGATGCCCTAAAGATAATCAATGAGTGTTTTTTTTTAGTGTTTACTATGTACAGAGCACTGTACTAAACACTTGGGAGAGTACACTAAAACAAAGTGGCAGACACGTTCCCTGCCCACAAGCTTGCAATCTAGAGGGGGAGACAAATTAACATAAATAAATAATTTATAAATCATAATTTAAAAATATGTACATAAGTGTGGTGGGGTTGTTGAGGGCAGGACATATCAAATCACCAGAGAGCATAGATCCAAGTGCATAAACGTCATAGAAAGGAGAGGGAGTTGGTGAAAAGAGGGTTTAACTGGGGAAGGCTTTTGGGAAGAGATGTGGCCTTAATAATGTTTTGAAGGTAGGGAGAGTTGTGGTCTGGCATGTACGGGGTGGAAGGGAGTCCTGACTAGGGGGAGAATGAGGAAAAGGGGTGAGGGATGAGATAGATGAAATTGGAGCACAGTGAGTAAGCTGGGGCTAGAGGTGTGAAGTATACAAGCTTGGGTGTAGTAGGAGGTCAGTGAGGTGATGTCAGAGGGAATGAGCTGATTGAGGGCTTTAAAGCCAAAGGAAAAGAGTTTTGTTTGATGTGGAGGTGGATGAGCAACCATTGGAGGTTCTTGAGGAGTCGGGAAAACGTGGAATGAATGTTATTTTAGAAAATTGATCTACAGCAGAGTGAAGAATGGACTAGAGTGAGGAGAAATAGGAGGTGGGGGGATCAACGAGGAGGCAGATACAGTAGTCAAAGTGGGATAGGATAAGTGGCTGGATCTCTAGGGTTACAGATTGGAAACAGAGGAAAGAATGGATATTAGAGATGTTTCAAAGGTGGAACCAACAAGATCTGATGACAGATGAAATATGTGGAAGGAATGGGAGAGATGAGTGGAGAAAAATGCCAAAACTATGGACTTGTGCTAAAGGATTTATAGTTGAAGGAATATGGACTTCATGGTTTGGAAATCTGGTAGGTGTTAATTCTGGCAACACAAAGGGTTAATATGGAGGAAAGGAATTTGCCACTTGGCATTGTAAACTCTGGCCATTAACCCTATGGCATGGGATAATGAAAGACAGCTACACAGAAGGGAGAACACTTGATTATTCTAAATTACAGGGGAAGTTTACCAGGGGATTAAGCTGTGTGTGTGTGTGTGTGTGTGTATATGTGTATGTGTGTGTGTGTGTGAGGCCTGGCAGGGCCTGGGGGATGGGTGGTGGCGGGGAAGGATTGCTAGCTACAAGAATTCTGGGTCAGGGCATCAGATTACAAGGGAGCTAACCGAACTTGCCCAAGGTTTGGGGTAAATAGTATTAGCTTCTGTCCCTTGAGGGTGTCTACAGCTGCAAGTAAGAGTTACAGGGATGTTAAGAGGAGAGGATACACAGGACAGTCCTGGGAGTAGACTATTGATAAGAATTGCTTTTCTCTCCTGTGCTGCCTCTGCTGATGGGAACTTTTGACAACATTTGCCTCTGGACCGTCATTACTGTAGCCAACAGAAGGGAGTATCTAGACTCTTTCTCCAACTACGCACAATGCCATCTAAGCAACGTGGCTCAGTGGCAAGAGCACGGGCTTGGAAGTCAGAGGTCATGGGTTCGAATCCCCGCTCTGCCACTTGTCAGCTGTGTGATTGTGGGCAAGTCACTTCACTTCTCTGTGCTTCAGTGACCCCAAATGTCAAATAAGGATTAAGACCGTGAGCCTTACGTGGGACAACCTGATGACCCTGTATTTACCCCAGCACTTAGAACAGTGCTCTGCACAGAGTAAGCGCTTAACAAATACCAACATTATTATTACCCTGATAATGGACAGAGAGGGCAGGGCAGAGAAACAATGGGGTGGGGCCAGAGACCCCCATTGGACAAGGGGGACAGGAGACTCAAGTCCCTTGGTCAGATCTTCGTTCCTCCACCCGACTCCCACATTCTCTGGGGACTGAAAAATCCATTGCAGAAATGAGGAATTCATTTCATTTCTGATTGGGTTGAGATGAGTGATAAAGAGAATGCCGAGAATGGGGAGTGGCAGAGATCCCCCAGCCTGCAAGATCCCTGCCCTGCAGACCCGATCAGGTGGCAGGGACTGACCCTCTCCAGAGCCCAACAAATCGCTGCTCAGCCTGGACTTTAGGAAGAGGAGGAGATGGCGACTGCGTGTCTTCCTCCTGGTTCTGAATCTCCAAGGAACAAGTGCAGCAGAAAGTTGCTTTAACTGTTTTATTCACCCAGTAAACTGGACAAACCACAGACTCTAGAGTGGATGAGGACAGGCTGGAGATCCGGATCCTGGGAAGGATGGTCAGGAAAGGAACAGCATGTGATCTCCCCATTGCCAGGTGGCTGGCATTCCTGGCTCCAGGAGGACAGTCTTCTGCTCCTACTCACTAGCTTCCTCAGCTCCCTGCAAAGGAGGTGACAGTTAGTCTCAGCCCTTAATGCAGAGCTCAAGCTGGTGATTTAGCTCCTCTTGTCAGCCCCAAAGCTAATCTAAGCAGGAAGGTGATGTCTTTAGACCAGTCATCCTGCCCACTTCGGCACCATCATTATTGTCATCATTGTCATCTTCTTTGTCTTCACCATTAATGCCATCATCAACGATGTTATTGTTGTCACTAGACTGTAAGATCCTTCCAGGTAGAGATTTAGTCTACCACTTCTCTTGCATTGTATGAGCCCAAGGACTAGGTACAGTATTCTGAACAGAGTAAGAGCTCAATAAATGTACCTGATTAATTGATTATCACCATTATCATCACTATTGTCATTATCACCACTGTGGCTGTCATTGTTACAATCATCATCATCATTACTACCATTATTATTAGGATTACTGTTATCATCAATCAATCAGTCAATGGTATTTGTTGAGCAGTTTCTGTATGTAGGGCACTGTACTAAGCACTGGGGAGAATACAATACATCAGAGTTGGTAGATATGCTCCCTGCTCACAACGAGTTTACAGTCTAGAGGAGGAGACAGACATTAATATAAAAAAATTACAAATATTTACATAGATGTCCTGGTGTGGTAAATATCAAATGTCCAAAAGATACAGATCAAAGAGCTTAGAGGAGGCAGAAGGGAGAGGGAGTCGGGGAAAAGAGGACTTAATCGGAAGGCCTTTATAAAGGATCTGAAGGTGGGGAGAACAGTGGTCTGGAGTATGTGAAGGGAAGGGAATTTCAGGCCAGAGGCAGGGTGTGGAAAAGATATCACATTCATCGTTGACATTGTCATCGTCACCATCACCGTCACTGCTATCAACATCGGCACACCATTACCATCACCACCATCATTATCATTTTCATTATCACTCAAATCAAGGGGGCAGGATCCCACCCTGGGTCAGAGTCCTACCTAGTCCTTACTCCCAGCACTGGCCCTGTACTTCCTCGGTGGGACCCACGACTCACCACGGGAAAGCAGGTCATCTGACATTCCTCTTTAGTCTGGAACCTGTTCTTGGAACCTCCGCAGCCACCGTAAATGAAGGGCTCACAGGTGCGAGTGGCCATGTTGAAGTAGTATTGATGGTGTTTCTCTTTGCAGGGGCCCTTTCTCCGTGGGAGCTGGCAGACTGGAGGGATGCCTGGATGCAAGGGGGCAAATTCCTACTCAGCCCCAGGCAGGAGCCTTTGTCTGCCTTGGGCTGACAGTTAGGGCCAGGGATTGCCAAGGGAGAGGCAGAACCTCTGTCTTTGGGACTCCAGGGGGAATTGAGGGTTTTTCTCTCTGGGCATCTGCTTGGCTGGTGGGGAGCTATAGCATAATGGGGAGGCTACAGGAGGTCAGAATGTCCCTCAGGAGGGGAAGGCATCGTTTAAGGAGGTCTTCATGTTGGTGATGGGGCTTTTTGCTGTCTCTAGGATGCCAGAGCATGGCAGCAGCAGCCGCAGCAGTTTACATGGATTATTTAATCTGGGTGTGCAATGAGGGCCTTGAACTGTTGGGGAGGAGAAGCTGAAAAGGGCCACCCTATCACTAGCTTTCTCTAGCTGAGTGCTGGCTGGGGCTGTCAGTGTCGGAGACGCGGAGGTGGCTTACCGGAGATCCCACAGGTTGCTAAGCATTTCTCGTGGCTTCCGAACCTGTTCCTGTTGCCACCGCACCCGTTGTAGAAGAAGGGCATACACCGATTCTTAGGAGGGTAGTAGTAATAGCGGAGCACTGGCATTCTTTCCTCCATGGAGGGGCACTGGCCTTTGAGTGGTGGTAGCTGACAGAGCTCGGTGACACCTGTGAGGTGTGGGGGAGAGGCTGAACTTCACCATGTCAAGGGGGTCATTTGTTGAGCCAGAAGGCATGCAGCACTGATCAGAACATTTCTGCTAAGGAAAGGGAGGCAGGTAGAGAATATAGTAGAGCGGGAGGGGAACGGTGACAAGATAGGGAGGTTCATGGGAGAACCTGGCGGTCAGAATTCTGCCACCTCCCCACCATGGACTGACCAGGCACCTCCACCATAATGGAATGGGGGGCCCTTGCAGCCATCCTGCCCTACCCTAGTACAAGGGAAGATGCGCCAGGGAGAGTCCTGGCTCTCACTTTGTGTTCATCCCCCTGGGAGTCGAAGGAAGGAGTCCCCACTTACTTTTCCTTGACCCTACAAGAGTCATCCTGGCCAGGAAGAAGGTGAGAAGGCCCAGGAGGGAGAGGCATCTGGTGCTAGGCTTCATGGTTCTCCTGGGTTCTAGTGGGAGGGAGAAAATTTATAGTGCTGGGGGAAGGAAGAGAAGTCAGTCGTGTTCATAACTGGAGTTCTGTGGGTGGCTGCAGGAAGTGGTTCATTCTTCAAAGATGTCTGCCAAATGATGGCTGGAATATTTGGGCACCCAGAATTGGGTGGTGTGCTCAACATCCTCTCTGGCCTAGGCCTCCATAGCTGGGTGGGTGCCACAAACTACGTGGACCCAGAAAGCTCTTCTCCCAGTAAGCTTGTCCTCTAGACTGTAAGCTTATTGTGGGCAGGAAACGTGTCTGTTTATTGTTAAATACCATGGACTGCCCGAAAAACAAAAAAAATGGATTTTGGAGCAAATTAAACTAAAGTGGTCTTTGGAAGGCCCAATGACTTGACTAAGATTAGCATATTTTGAACACATAATATGGAGGACTAATTCTCTGGAGAAGGCACTGATGCTAGGAAAAGTCCAGGGAAAATGTGGAAGAGGCAGACCAGCACCTAGATGAATAGAGACCATAACAAAGACAATGGAAAAACCATTAGAATTGTTACGGATTATGGCAGAGGACAGGACCTTCTGGAGAAAGTATATCCATGGAATCGCTATGAATTGGAAACGACTCGATGGTGTTTATTAATAATAATAATGATAATAATAATAATGATAAAATGCCTCAGTTACTTCATCCATAAAATGAAGATTAAGACAATGTACCCTGCCAAGGGCTTAGTACAGTGCTCTGCACACAGTAAGAGCTCAATAGATCTGATTGACTGACTGACTATCTTGTATCTACCCTAGCCCTTAGTACATGCCTGGAACATAGTAAGCACTTAAACACATACCATTTAAAAATAAAAGCAGTAGGAGAGCTTCGACCCTGTCAGCCTAAGATGGGTCCTAAAGCCCTCTGTATTTCTCATTCTTTTACTGCAGGTTTTAGGACACTTACTAACTGCCCCCAAGCCTCTGCTCCCCTCTTACTGATACCTCCCTATGGCTCCTCCCAGAGACATGGTCCCTCCCTGAGGCATAGAAGTCCTTGGAGACTAGCCTATCATTCCCTTCCTAGGGTTGGCGGCAGGAAGTCCACATTGAAAACACCTCCATCTGTGTCTCCTCCAGGAATTTGTCTCCCTGGCTTCCCATTTCCCCCGACTTGGGAGCTGTTAGGTCTCCTCCTTGACTCCACTCTCTCATTCACCCCACACATCCAATCCCTCACCAAATCCTGTCGGTCTCACCTTCACAACATTGCCAAGATCCTCCCTTTCCTCTCCATCCAAACCTCTACCCTGTTAGTATAATCACTCATCCTAACTTGACTGGATTCTGCATCAACCTCTTTTCTGACCTCCCAGCCTCCTGTCTCTCCCCACTTCAGTCCATTCTTCACTCCACTGTTGGGATGGATTATCTTTCTACTGAAATGTTCAGGGCATGTCACTCCCCTCCTCAAAAATCTCCAGTGGTTGCCTATCAACCTCCATATCACTATTGCCTATCAACATCCTCACTATTGGCTTCAAAACTCTCCATCTCCTTGCCCCTTCTTACCTCATCTCCCTTCTCTCCTTCTACATCCCAGACCACACACTCCACTCCTCTAGTGCTAATATTCTCACAGGGCCTTGATCTTGGCTGTCTCACCGGTCGACCCCTGACAGTATTGAATGAATGAATGAATGAATGAATGAATGAATGAATGAATGAATGAACTAGAAAAACCTGCAATTGTCTCTGGGTTTCCAGATAGGCTGCTGCAGCTCTGGGCCTCCTTTCTTGAGCATCCTAACCAGACTATGTCCTCTTGGTCCTCTCCTCTCCATCAGTGAAAGCTGTCTCTCTCCAGATGACACTGTCTCCCTGACTCCTCTACCGATAGGGCATCTTCTTCCATTCCCCAAGACTCACTGGGAAGGGGAAAGCTTTGCTTCCTTTTTTGTTTCCCAGTGCCTCTTTCACACGACCCCACCTCCCCATCCTTCACTTTCCCTTCATCTGAAGCCCATACAATCTGCCTCTACCACCCACTCCAGTTACTAGTCATGGTCATGAGAAGCAGCATGGTGCAGTGGAAAGAGCACGGGCTTTGGAGTCAGGGCTCATGAGTTCGAATCCCAGCTCTGCCACTTGTCAGCTGTGTGACTGTGGGCAAGTCACTTAACTTCTCTGTGCCTCAGTTCCCTCATCTGTAAAATGGGGATGAAGACTGTGAGCCCCACGTGGGACACCCTGATTCCCCTGTGTTTACCCCAGCGCTTAGAACAGTGCTCTGCACATAGTAAGCGCTTAACAAATACCAACATTATATCATCTCTCCCCTCTCCCACCTCCCCATCCCCCAGCCCCCATCTCATGGGACTTTCCTTTTTTTCTCCATCCTTAAATGTCTGATGACCTTCCCTCCTGTCCACTTCCTCTTACTCCTCAACTCTACTGACTTCCTGCCCTACCCCACCTAACCCACTCACAAACCCGTTCATATGTTTGCTCTAATAATCTCTGAACACTGTACAATCTCTAACCTCACCAACTCTGAAATCCCTCTTACCACACCTGCCTTTTCTCCTACACAACAACCCCTTCCCCCCCCAATATGTCCTGTTCCCCCATAGAGGCCACTGATCCTTTGACCCCTTCCAGTTCTCTAAAGCCATCATGCCCCATTTGGCATCCATACCCAAACTACCTGCTAAATGCACAAATTGACAGTCTCAGCCCTGCCCTCTCCACTCAACTTCCTCACTCCCCTGTCCCTCTGCCTATTTTGTATCACAATCCTGGATCACTTTTACAGATCACTTCCTCCCATCCTGTGTTCAAGCTGTGGAGAACCGCTGGAGGAAATCCAGGGACTTGATTGATGTTCTCCATCTGAAGTTCACCCTCATCTGCTTTAATTCTGCTCTTCTTTGTCACACGGCAATACTTTTACATCCCTAGTGACTCTCATACCCAATGTCAGCACC
This sequence comes from Ornithorhynchus anatinus, assembly GCF_004115215.2. NCBI lineage: Eukaryota > Metazoa > Chordata > Mammalia > Monotremata > Ornithorhynchidae > Ornithorhynchus > Ornithorhynchus anatinus. The sequence continues at coordinate 30,091,747 of NC_041735.1, forward strand.
AGCTGTACCAGATGTCAAATGCAATCCTCAAAACCCCCGTCCCTCTGTACCCCCAACTCTTTCCCCAATAACCTGGCCATGTATTTTATTGATAAAACTGAAGTCATCAGGCATGATCTCCCCAAAATGTCCCCTGCTTCTCTCCAGTCCCTGCTTCCTCCTGTGCTCTCTTAGATCCTCTTATTTTTTTCCCAGAAGTATTTCAAGAAGAGGCATCTCACCTCTTCTCAAAGTCTAAGCCTGATGGTTTCAATTTTCTTAATAAAGTACATGGCCAGATCACTGGGGCCAAGAGATGGAGGAGGTGGGCAACAGGGAGTTTCAGGAAAAAACTGTCTGAAACAGCTAGTAAGGGCAATAACATGGGAGTCAAAAATGATGGAGAAATAATGTCGCTGCACAAAGGGCAGGGTTAAAGCAGACAAGGATGAACCTAAGGTGGACAGGGTCAGTCTAATATCTGGATTTCCACCAGCAGTGCGCTGCAGGTAGTGCACAGGAGGGAAGAAAGCAAACTGTGGAGGTAATCAAGGGCTGAGGGTTAAGGGTTGAGATTGACAAAGGGATAAGGGAGCGAGTTGAGTTCAGTAGAGAAGGTGATGTTGAGCATGTCAAGGCTAAATGGGGCAGGATGACCTGAGAAAATTGGATGGGATCAAAAGATTGGAGGTCCTGAGGTGGAACAAGATAGATTTGCAGGGACAGTGTGTGTGAGGGAGATAAGGAAGGTGAGGATGTGGTCAGACAGAGGGATTTCAGAGTTGGTGAGGGTAGAGATTGTACAGTGAGATGATGAGGTCGAGTGTGTATCCTCGACTACTCAGCTGCTTTCAACACCCTGGACCACCTCCTTCTGGAAATATTAACCAACCTTGGCTTCAGTGACACTGTCCTTTCCCAGTTCCCCTTATATCTCTCTGGTGGCTCATTTTCAGTTTCTTTTGTGGACTTCTTCTCTGCTTCTCACCCTTGAATAGTGGGAGTACCTCAAGCCTAAGTTTTTGATACCCTTCTACTCTCCATCTACACCCACTCCATTAGGGAACTCATTCGCTCCTATGGCTTCAACTACCATCTCTACATCGATGCTTCTCAAATCTACTTCTCTATCCTTGACCTCTCTTCTCTGCAGTCTCAGATGTTCCTCCTGCCTTCAGGGCATCTTTGCCTGGATAAACTGTCATCTCAAACCAAACATGCCCAAAACAGAACTCCTCTTCTTCCCACCCAAAACCAGACCTCCCCCTGTTTTTTCTACCACTGTAAAAAAAAAAGTGGTACTTGTTAAGTACGTAATATGTGCCAAGCACTGTACTAAACACTGGGGTAGGTACAAGATAACTGGGTCTCACATGAGGCTCACAATTTTAGCAGAAGGGAGAACAGGTTTTGAAACTCCATTTGCAGATGAGAGAACTGAGGGACAGAGAAGTTAAGTGACATGTCCCAGGTCACAGAAGAGATAAGTGACAGAATTAAGATTAGAACCTACGTCCTATAACTCCCAGGTCCATGTTCTTTCCATTAGGTCATATTATTTCTCTAAATTGTCAATACCACTACCTTCCTTGTCTCACAAGTCCGCAAACTTGGCATTTTTCTCAACTCATGTCTGTTGTTCTACCCACATATTCACCAAATCCTGTCAGTTCTTCCTTCACAGAATCACTTAAATTTGCCCTTTCCTCTCCATCCAAACGGCTTCTAGACTGGTCCAACCACTTTTCCCATCCTGCCTTGACTACTGCATCAGCCTTCTCACTAACCTCCCTACCTTATGTCTCTCCCAGCTCCAGTCCATGCAACACTCTGTTGCACAGATCGTTTTTCTACAAAAAGATCAGCCCACATCATCTCGCCATTCCTCAAGAATCTCCAGTGGCTGACCATTCCCTTCTACATCAGACAAAAGCTTCTTACCATTGACCTCAAAGCACTCAGTGAGCTCACCCCCTCCTATCTAACCTCGTGTATTTCCTACTATGACCCAATCCACACACATCTCTCCTCCAACTCCAATTGGCTCACTGCACCTAAGTCGCATTTATCTCACCACTGACCCTTTTCCTACATCCTCCCTCTGGCCTGGAACTCCCTCCCTCTTCATAAATGAGAGACTACCACTTTCCCCACCTTCAAAGCCTCATTAAAATATCTCCTCCAAGAGGCCTTCCCTGATTAAGCTCTCATTTCCCCTATTCTCTCTCCTTCCTGTGTTGCCTATGCCCTTGGATCTGAATTATTTTAGCACTAGAGAGTCACCCCACCATCAGCCCCACATAATTTTTGGACATATCTGTAATTCATTTACTTATATTAATGTTGGTCTCCCCCTCTAGACTGCTCCTTGAGGTCAGGGAAAGTGCCTACCAATTCTGTTATATCGAACTCCCACAAGCACTTAGTATGGTGCATCGCACACAGTAAGTGCTCAATAGATACCATTGATTTATTAATTATCTTAATGATATCCCTGGAAGCATGGTGTGCAAGCAGCTTGCAGTTCTGATGTCCTGTGGAGCAAAGAATGGGAGCTGAGGGAGGACGTGTGACTCTCCTCTGGCTCAAAGCAGCTGAATGTTTGAAACTGGCCCTATCCCTGACCTTAGAGGAGCTCCAGCAGCTTCTGGCTCATGGGGGGGGATCAACTCCAATCTGTTCTAAGTGCATTTGTATGCTGAGGGTTGCAAGCTAGATAACAGCCTGGATGTCTGCATGTATTGACCTGCCAGGCCTTGAGTTCAGGCGGTGCTAGGTTACTAATCTGCATCCTGATATTTCCATCTTGTTAGTTGCCACAACTTTGTTCTTTCTCCTGCTCAAGCTCTTGGAAAGTTATTCAAGTCAGCTGGTTAGCCTCAGCTGGAGTGTAAGCACCTTATCTTGTCTTATACTGTCGAGTTGTGATCAACCTATAGCGACTCCCTGGACACATCTCTCCCAGTATGCCCTGCTTTCCATCTGCAATCCTTCTGGTAGTGTATCCATAGAGTTTTCTTTACCACTGTCTCCTTCCAAGCAGTAAACTTGGGTTTCTGCCCTCAACTCTCTCCCATGTCTCTGCTGCCCAGTGCAGGTGAGTTTTGACTTGTAGCAGATTGCCATCTACTCGCTAGCCACTGGCCAAGCTAGGAATGGAATGGGTAGGCCTCTGCTTGACTCTCCTTCCCTTAGCCAAGACTGGTAGAGTATTGGAAACACTCCAGATGTGGTCCTAAGAGGGGTTTAAGCATCTAGAGGGAAGAAATCCTGTCTTTTGCTAGCATTACCTAGTGGAAAGTGAATGGGCCTAGGATTCAGAGGACCTGGCTTTTAATCTTAGCTCTGACACTTGCCTGCTATCTCACCTTAGGTAAGTCACTAGACTCCTCTTTCCCTCAGTTTCCTCATCTATAAAATGGGGATGAAATAACTATTCCCCCTTCTCTTAGAATGTGAACAACATATGGAACAGAGCCAGTGTCTGGTCTCATTGTATTGTGTCTAGCCCAGTCCTTTGTACAGTGCTTGGCACACGGTAAGCACTTCATAGATACCACAATTATTATTACTAGTGTACTTTCTCAAGTGTTTTGTACAGTGATCTGTACCTAGTTGATGGTCAGTAAATGACAAGGAAGAAGAGTAGTAGAACAACAAAAATGAAAATGGAGGTGATGATACTGATGATAAAGATGACAATAATGATGAGAAAAAGAAGAATGATGATGTACTGAGGGAGAGGGCGACACTCCATGAGAACTTAACATGTCCAAAACAGAACTCCTTATCTTCCCACCCAAGTCCTTATCTTCCTCCCACTGACTTTCCCATCACTGTAGACACCACTACCATCCTTCCTGTCTCACAAGTCCATAAACTTGGCATTATCCTTGACTCATCTCTCTCATTCAATCTACATATTAATCTGTCACCAAATCCTGTCTGTTCAACCTACACAGCATCACTAAAATCTGCCCGTTCCTCTCCATCCAAACTGCTACCACGCTAATCCAAGTAATTATCCTATCCTACCTTGATTACTGTATCAGCCTCCTTGCTGAACTCCTTGCCTCCTGTCTCTCCCCACTCTAGTCCATATTCACTCTGCTGCCCAGGTAATTTTTCTACCAAAATGTTCAGTCCATGTTTCTCCACTCCCCAAAAACCTCCAGTGGTTGCCCATCCACCTCTGCATCAAACAGAAACACTTTACCCCCAGCTTGAAATCACTCAATCACCTTGCCCCCTCCTACCTCTCATTACTCTTCTACTTGAACCCATCCTGCACACTTCACTCCTCTGTTGCTACCTACTCAATGTACTTCAGTCTCATTAATCTCACCACCAAATGCTAACTCTCATCCTGACTCCGTCCTGGAAAGCTCTCTATCTTCATATCTGACAATCACTCTCCTCATCTTCAAGGGCACGTTGAAAACACATCTCCTCCAGGAGGCCTTTCCTGTCTAGGTCCTCACTTCCTTTTCTCCTACTCCCTTCTGTATCACCCTTGTGCTTGGATTTGCAGCCTTTGTTCACCCCTCACTCAGCCCCACAGAACTTATGAACATACTGGGAGTTTATTTATATTGAAGTCTGTCTCCTCCTCTAGACTGTATGTTGTGGGCAGGGAACAACTCTGCTTTGTATTGTACTCTTCCAAGAGGTTAGTACAGTGCTTTGCACACAATAAACACCCAATAAATATGATTGATTCTTCATATCTGACAGACAGTTACTCTCCCCAACTTCAAAGTCTTTTAAAGGTACATCACCTCCAAGAGGCCTTCCCTAACTAAACTCTCCTTCCTCTTCTCCCACACCCTTCTGCACTGCCTTGACTTGCTCTCTTTATTCATCCCTTTCCCAGACCCTCAGCACTTCCGTACATATCTGTAATTTTATTTATTTATATTGATATCTGTCTTCCCCTCTAGACTGTAAGCTCACTGTGGGCATAGAATGTGTCTGTTAAATTGTTATATTGTACTCTTCCCAGTGCTTAGTAAATGCACACAGTAAATGCTCAATAAGTACAAGTGACTTCCTGACTGACTGGTATTGGATCTCTATTTTACAGTTGAGGAAACTGAGGCACAGAGAAGTCAAGTGATTCTAATCCTAACCCTAACCCTACAAAATGCTGATAGGCTTTCAAAGGAAATTTCTACCATATTTTTCCTCTCCCTTGCGGAGTCTTTGGCTTCTGGCTAGAAGCACGCCTCTGTCTCTTTGGGCAGATTACCGCCAGTGCCTCTGAAACTGTCCCTGCAGGGAGGGGCTGGGGTCCCTTCACCCACCTCACATAGGCATGCAGGGAAGATAACCCTTAAAACACTTATGTACATATCTGTAAATCATTTATTTATATTAATGTCTGCCTCCCCCTCTAGACTACAAGCTTGTTGTGGGCAGGGAACATGTCTACCAATTCTGTTGAATTCTACTCTTCCAAGTGCTTAATTCAGGGTCCTGCAGTTAGTGCTCAATGTGCTCAATAAATCATTGATTTATTGGTTGAATGATTGATTGCAGCCAAAGGCAGGGAGAGTAGCTCCTCTGCTGAGGACCCACCTCTATTAGTTTAGAAGAAGGTCCCCCACTCACGGCCGTCGTCTCCAGAGGTGGTCAATACTCCCAATCAGTGAGCCAGGAACCCTGGGGAAGGGCAGGACAGAAGTCTTCTTGGTGCTCTTGAGAGAGAGGAGGTGTGAGAGTCCCAGATGGGGCTGGACTTTATAGCCTTAGCCAGGGGAGGGGAGTCTCAGAGCAGTGGGTAGAGCCCAGGATATTTGGGCCAGAAACCCAAGTGGCCCAGGTGGGTGGGCTATGTGCCATCAGCAGACTGTACTAGTACATCACAGCCTGATCTCTGACACCCCGAGGCAGCTGGTATAGGTCCAGCTTCTCAAGGGAGAGGCTTAGTCATTGGGTTAGGACTTCAGCCTGCAGCCTTCCCTGGCCCTTGCTATTTCTCAGAGGCAACAGGGCCACTGGGCTCATGGTTCAGTGCTGGGGCCCATCGTTTCACAACTGCACTCTAGCCCATCTCCATTGGAGGCATAATGACTGTGGATTTCCTTCACCCCTTTGTCAGCAAGACATGGAGGCAGGTGGCTTGAGGGACTGCAGACAGTCATAATGAGATTAGCAGATTGAACTATCAAGGATCGACTAGAAGCGTTCCCAATTTTAGTTGTTCAAGTGGCTCAGTACCAAGTTAGTTATAGCCTTGTCAATGGCTGGGCAACAGGGTCTTGCCAAGGGGTAATTGCTACCTCTCAGTACCGTACTGACTCCTCTGTCTTGAGAGCAGTTGCATTTTAAGGATTCGGGAGATGCCTGAAGTTGGACTGCTCCCAACCCGATTTGATTGTATCGACCCAATCAATCAATCATATTCACTGAGCACTTACTGAGTGCAGAACATTATACTAAGTGTTTGGGAGAGTATAATATAACAATAAAAAGAGTTGGTAGACATATCCCCTGCCTACAATGAACTTGCAGTTCAGAGGAGGAGAGAGAAATTAATAGAAATAAATTATGGATATGTGTGTAAACACTGAGGATCTGAGGGAGGGATGAATAAAGGGAGCAAATCAGGGTGATGTAGGAGGGAGTGGGAGCAAAAGAAATGAAGGTTTAGTCAGGGAAGACTTCTTGGAGGAGATGTGGCTTGAGAGTCAGAGGACGTGGGTTCTGATCTTGGTTCCGCCACATGTCTGCTGTGTAACCTTGGGCAAGTCACTTCACTTCTCTGGGCCTCAGTTACCTCATCTGTAAAATGGGGATTAAGACTGTGAGCTCCATGTGGACAACCTGATTACCTTGTATCTACCTCAGTGCTTGCAGCAGGGCCTGGCACATAGTAATCGCTTAACAAATACCATCATTATTATTAGTATCCTGAGATGACTGGGTACTGAGAGCACACTGGTCTCAGAACAAGGAAATTGCTACTGGGAAAAAAAACAGGCATGACCCCTCCCTTTAAGGAGCCTGTAACATAATGGCAAGATAAGCACACATACCATGGATGAAAATGCAATAGTTGAAATAGTGTGAGGATAGATATAAATGGTGAGCACAAGTTAGCCAGAAGGGGAGCTTTATGAATGTGTATGTGTGTAGAGAAGCAGCATGGCTCAGTGGAAAAAGCCCAGGCTTGTGAGTCAGAGGTCATGAGTTTGAATCCTGGCTCTGCCACGTGTCAGCTGTGTGACTGTGTGCAAGTCACTTCACTTCTCTGTGCCTCAGTTACCTCATCTGTAAAATGGGAAGTAACTGTGAGCCTCACATGGGACAACCTGATTACCCTGTATCTACCCCAGCACTTAGAACAGTGCTCTGCACATAATAAGCGCTTAACAGATACCAACATTATTATTATCATATGTATGTGGTTTTGTGTGGGAGGAGGGATTGCCTACTCCTCTGCCCTGGGTAGTCCTGGAAATAGACAGCATGTTCCAAGCTGAACCTCTCAGTTCTACATGACAGGAGCCTGACTTCCACCTGTTCAGGGAGAATAAAAGGGAGCAAGTGAGCTGGCTGAGGCTGTCTTGGATGTGAATGAAGCCAGTCGTCCCAACCGCCAACCTGAAAATGGGGTGGGCCACACCTGAAACTAGCCCGTTCTTTCTCAGTCTTTGACTTTCTCCTGTCCCCAGCTCCCTTCAAGCTGGGAGCCTTAGGTGTGGTACACTTTTCTGCATCTCCGGGAAGCCAGTTGTCTGACCTGATGTCCTCCCCACTCTCCTCCACTCAAGGACCTGGGCTGGGGAAGCTTCCCGCGCTTTTCTATTCCTCACTCAATGGCAGTCCCTCGTTCCCACAGACCTGAGACAACCAAATTAAACGTAACATGGCTGGAAGTCACTAGTAGTCTCACTCTTTAAATGAAGCTCATCTCTTGATTTCCACCCCACTTTCAGCCCCATAACACTTTAGTACATATCTGAAACTTTTTTTAATGTTCATTCATTCATTCAATAGTATTTATTGAGCGCTTACTATGTGCAGAGCACTGTACTAAGCGCTTGGGATGAACAAGTCGGCAACAGATAGAGACAGTCCCTGCCGTTTGACGGGCTTACAGTCTAATCGGGGGAGACGGACAGACAAGAACAATGGCACTAAACAGCGTCAAGGGGAAGAACATCTCGTAAAAACAATGGCAACTAAATAGAATCAAGGCGATGTACAATTCATTAACAAAATAAATAGGGTAACGAAAATATATACAGTTGAGCGGACGGGTACAGTGCTGTGGGGATGGGAAGGGAGAGGTGGAGGAGCAGAGGGAAAAGGGGAAAATGAGGCTTTAGCTGCGGAGAGGTAAAGGGGGGATGGCAGAGGGAGTAGAGGGGGAAAAGGAGCTCAGTCTGGGAAGGCCTCTTGGAGGAGGTGATTTTTAAGTAAGGTTTTGAAGAGGGAAAGAGAATCAGTGAGGAGGGAGGGCGTTCCAGGACCGCGGGAGGACGTGACCCAGGGGTCGACGGCGGGATAGGCGAGACCGAGGGACGGCGAGGAGGTGGGCGGCAGAGGAGCGGAGCGTGCGGGGTGGGCGGTAGAAAGAGAGAAGGGAGGAGAGGTAGGAAGGGGCAAGGTGATGGAGAGCCTTGAAGCCTAGAGTGAGGAGTTTTTGTTTGGAGCGGAGGTCGATAGGCAACCACTGCAGTTGTTTAAGAAGGGGAGTGACATGCCCAGATCGTTTCTGCAGGAAGATGAGCCGGGCAGCGGAGTGAAGAATAGACCGGAGCGGGGCGAGAGAGGAGGAAGGGAGGTCAGAGAGAAGGCTGACACAGTAGTCTAGCCGGGATATAACGAGAGCCCGTAATAGTAAGGTAGCCGTTTGGGTGGAGAGGAAAGGGCGGATCTTGGCGATATTGTAGAGGTGAAACCGGCAGGTCTCGGTAACGGATAGGATGTGTGGGGTGAACGAGAGGGACGAGTCAAGGATGACACCGAGATTGCGGGCCTGCGGGACGGGAAGGATGGTCGTGCCATCCACGGTGATGGAGAAGTCTGGGAGCGGACCAGGCTTGGGAGGGAAGATGAGGAGCTCAGTCTTGCTCATGTTGAGTTTTAGGTGGCGGGCCGACATCCAGGTGGAGACGTCCCGGAGGCAGGAGGAGATGCGAGCCTGAAGGGAGGGGGAGAGGACAGGGGCGGAGATGTAGATCTGCGTGTCATCTGCGTAGAGATGGTAGTCAAAGCCGTGAGAGCGGATGAGTTCACCGAGGGAGTGAGTGTAAATGGAGAACAGAAGAGGGCCAAGAACTGACCCTTGAGGAACTCCAACAGTTAAAGGATGGGAGGGGGAGGAGGCTCCAGCGTAGGAGACCGAGAATGATCGGCCAGAGAGGTAAGAGGAGAACCAGGAGAGGACAGAGTCCGTGAAGCCAAGGTGAGATAAGGTATGGAGGAGGAGGGGATGGTCGACAGTGTCAAAGGCAGCAGAGAGGTCAAGGAGGATCAGAATGGAGTAGGAGCCATTGGATTTGGCAAGAAGGAGGTCATGGGTGACCTTAGAGAGAGCAGTCTCGGTAGAGTGGAGGGGACGGAAGCCAGATTGGAGGGGGTCTAGGAGAGAATGGGAGTTAAGGAATTCTAGGCATCGATTGTAGACGACTCGTTCTAAGATTTTGGAAAGGAAGGGTAGTAGGGAGATAGGACGATAACTGGAGGGGGAAGTGGGGTCAAGAGCGGGTTTTTTTAGGATGGGGGAGACGTGGGCGTGTTTGAAGGCAGAGGGGAAGGAGCCCTTGGAGATTGAGTGGTTAAAAATAGAAGTTAAGGAAGGGAGGAGGGCAGGGGCGATGGTTTTAAGAAGGTGAGAGGGAATGGGGTCCGAGGCGCAGGTGGAGGGGGTGGCACTTGCGAGGAGGGAGGAGATCTCCTCTGAGGATACTGCAGGGAAGGATGGGAAAGTAGGGGAGGGGGTTGTTGGGGGGGAGGGATGTCTGTCCCCTCCTCTGGACTGTAAGCTCTTTGTAGGCAGGGAACGTATCTACTGATTCTGTTAGATTGTACTCTCCCGAGGGCTTAATTCAGTGCTGTGCCTCCTGCCTAGTGGATAGAGCATGGCCTAGTGGATAGAGCATGAGTGAGAAGGATCTGGGTACTAGTCTCGACTCTGCCACTAATCTGCTGAGTGTCCTTGGGCAAGCCATAATTTCTCTGTCCTCAATTACTTCATCTGTACAATAGGAATTAAGACTGTGAGCCCCATGTGGCATATGGAGAGTGTCCAACCTGATTACCTTCTATCTCTCTCGGCGCTTAGAACAATGCCTGGCACATAGTAAGTGCTTAACAGATAACATAAAAACAACAACAACAACAAAAATGCCATTGATTGATCAAATGATTCATCTTCTGAATGTTTAATGGGAGGTGGATGGGTAATCGTAGTCAGTTTTTAATGAATGGGGAGATATGGACTGAAAGGCTCTTTAGAAAAAAAGTGTAGTCACAAAATGTAGTGGGGACTGGAGAACAGTATGACCTAGAGGCTAGAGGTCGACTTTGGGAGCCTTGGGTTCAAATCCTGACTCCACCACTTGTCTGCTGTGTGACTTAGGGCATATCAGTTCACTTCCATGTGCCTCAGTTACCTCATCAGTAAAATGGGGATTATTCTGCAAGCCCCATATGGGACAGGGACCATGTCCAACCTGATTACCTTATATCTACTCCAGTACTTAGTACAGTACCTGGCATACAGTAAAAACTTAAGACCATAAAAACAACAACAATAAAATGCCTTTAATTGATTAATTGATTATTCATCTCCTGAAAGTTTATGTTGATGCCTGAATGTTGATTCATCTCCTCCAGTGCATTAAGAATAAAAAAGGGTGAGTCAGAGAGGAGGCAGGGGAGGTAATTGAGGAGGCTGTTACAATAATTGAAATGGGAAAAAATGGTGGATTAATGTGGTAGCACTTCTGATGTTGATGAAGGGAACGATTCTAAAGATGTTTTGAGGACACAAACAACTGGAATTTGTGACAGGCAGAATATGTGGGTTGAATGAGAGAGATGAGTTGACTATAATGCCAAGGTTACAGGCTTGTGAGACAAGGAGCCTGGTGGTATTGTCTAGAATGATGGGAAAGTCATGAGGGGGACAGGGTTTGGATGGGAGTATGAGTTCTGTTTTGGGCATGTTAAATTGGAGGTGATGGCAGGACAGCCAAGGAGAGATGTTTTGAAGGCAGGAGGAAATGCAAGACTGCAGACAGAGAGATCAGAGCTGGCCATGTAAATCTGGGAACCATCAGCAAAGGGTGGTAGTTGAAACCATGGGAGAATGAGTTCTTCAAGGGAAAAGGTGTAGATGGAAAATAGAAAGGGACCCAGAACTGAAACTTGAGGGATCCACAGTTAGGGGATGGGAGGCAGAGTTGGAGCCCGCAAAAGAGATAGAGAATGAGCAGACAGAAAGATAGGAAAACCAGGAGCAGACAGTGTTAGTGAAGCTGGGGTTGGATAATGTTTCCAGGAGAAGGGGGTGGTTGACAGTGTTGTAAACAGCTGAGAAGTCAAGGAGGATTAGGATGGAGTAGAGGCCATTGGATTTGGCAAGAAGGAGACCATTCGACACCTTTGAGAGGCAGATTCTGTGGAATTCATTTATTCATTCAATAGTATTTATTGAGCGCTTACTATGTGCAGAGCACTGTACTAAGTGCTTGGAATGTACAAATTGGTAACAGATAGAGACAGTCCCTGCCCTTTGATGGGCTTACAGTCTAATATGAGGAGCAGTATGGCCTAGTAGATAAAGCACAGGCCTGGGTATCGTAAGGACCTGGGTTCTAATCCTGGATCTGCCACTTTTCTGCTTGTATGACCTTGGGCAAGTCACTTCAGGTCTCTGTGCCTTAGGTCTCTCATCTATAAAATGGGAATTAAGACTGTGAACTCCATGTGGGTCATGGACTGTGTCCAACCTGAGTGGCTTGTTCTATCCCAGTGCTTAATACAGTGCTTGCCACACAGTAAGCACTTAAGAAATACCATTGAAAAAAAGAGTGGATGGTATGGAAGCCAGATAGGAGGGGTTCAGTGAGAGAATTGGAAGAGAGAAACTTTAGACAGTGGGTGTAGAAAACTCAGTCAGGGAGTTTGGACAGGAATGTAGGAGGGAGTTGGGGCTATAGCTGGAGGGAGCCGTAGGGTCAGAATAGGGGAAACATGAGCATGTTTGAAAGCAGTGGGGAAGAAGCTATTGGAGAGTGAACATTTGAATATGGCAGTTGGAGAGGGAATAAGGAATGGGGCAAATGTTTTCATAAAGTGCAAAGGGATAGGGTTGGATATGCAGGCAGATGGGGTGGATTTTTAGAGAACGCAAAAAATCTCTTGAGATACTTCAGGGAAGGATGGTAGAGTTTAAGAAGGAGCAGAAGGAAGGAGGGACTGGGGAGGAGCAGGGGAGATTTTAGGGAGACCACACCTGATTGTTTCAATTTTTTCAATCAAGTAGGTAGCCAGGTCATTAGGGGCAAGGGATGTGAGAGGAGGAGGGACAGGAGGTTTGAGGAGGGAGTCAAATGACCGGAACAACTGGTTCACAGTGTTGAAAGCAGTGGAGAGGTTGAGGAGGATTAGAATGGAGAACAAGCCATTGGAGTTGGCAAAAAGAAGATCCCTGATGACTTTAGAGAGAACTGTTTCTGTTGCTTTGAAGGAGGTGAAGGGAAATTGCAGAGGATCAAGGAGAGATTTGGAGGAGAGGAAGTGTAGACGACAGTTAGAGGCAACTTGCTCAAGGAGTTTGGGAAAGAATAATAGAAGGAAGATGGGGCTATAGCTGGAGAGATCTGTAGAGATAGGAATAGGGGATACATGGTGATATTTGGAATAAGTGGGGAAGAATCCATTGAAAAATGAATGGCTAAAGATGGTGTTCAGGAAGGTAAGAAGGGAGGGGGAAGTGTTTGATTAAGGTGTGAAGGGATGGGGTCAGAGGTGCAGGGGGTTGATTTTGCAAGAAAGTAGGGGATCTCTTGAGATACTGCTGGAAGCGATGGGAGATTCTAAGATGGGGTAGGACGAGGCAGGGGCAGGAGGAGGAGGGGAGATTTTAGGGAGATAGCATCTGATGGTTTCAATTTTGTAGATGAAGTACATGGCAAAGCTATTAAAGGGCAGTTATTAATGGGCATTGGGAGTTTGAAGAGGGAGTTTTAAGTTTGAAATAGTTGGAAAGAATAAGGATGGAGAGATAGTGCTTCTGGGTGAATGAGAGGGCAAATTTGAAGCAGACGAGAATATTTGAGATGTATGAGGCCAACCTGAAGCCTGGATTTCCACCACTGCTCACTGCACACTGCAGCTCATGTAAAAGAGAAGGGGAGGCGTGTTGAGGAGTTAGTCGATGGTTGCAGGTGGGTGTTATTCATTCAGTCAGTCAATCATATTTATTGAGCACTTATTGCATGCAGAGCAGTGTACTGATAATGGGAAGGGAAACCGTGCATTCTTTGTCAGAACTGAGATCAGGGATGGAAGGGGCAGGAATGGGTAAACAGAATGGAGTATGATAGAAAACTGGCAGAAAAAGGGAGGGACAGAGTCCACAAAGGAGAGGGCCAGTTGGTAAACACATGGAATTTGTTATCCCAGGAAGTAACGAGGTAACTGAGGCTCAGAGAAATGAAGTGATTTGCTCAAGGCCACCAGGCATCCGCCAAACTCTCTTCCCCTCTTCCCCTGAGAGCTCACCTCCTCTACCTCCCCCTCCCTCTGCTTCCCCTGCCCTCCCCTCCCCTCAGCACTGTGCTCATTTGTATATATTATTTATTATCCTATTTATTTTGTTAATGAGGTGTACATCCCCTTGATTCTATTTATCTTGATGCTGTTGTCTTGTTTTGTTTTGTTCAGTTTTGCTTTGCTTTGCTGTCTGTCTTTGTTAAGACTGTGAGCCCGTCATTGGGCAGGGATTGTCTCTCTCTGTTGCCTAATTGTATATTTCAAGCGCTTAGTACAGTGCTCTGCACATAGTAAGTGCTCAATAAATACCACTGAATGACTACTAAGAACTCGGGAAGTGCAATTCAGCAATAAAGCGCAATTCAGCAATAGAGTGCAATTCAGCAATTCAGCAAAAACTACTGTTTCTCTGCCAATGTGATGGTTACAGTGTCTGAGCAATAACTTCAAAGAACCTCAAACAAGGGGTAGACCTGCAAGGAGACTGTGGTAAATATAGGGTCGAATGGGCTATACACAGGGCATATACAGAAGTGAAAAGTAGCTACAATGGTGCAGACAGAAACTTCCCTCTGCTTGTCATCCAAAGAATTATGACCAAATTGTCACACTCTCCTCCCTGGAAGCTGAGATCTTGGACATTTTCAATGATGGAATCTCCTCTCTCTTCCCCTCGGTCCTGCAAAATGATCAACAGATCCTGATTGGTCATTGGTCAAACATCATTCAGGTTCTTGTCTGATTGCTTGAGTAGTTGCTTGAAGTAGGCTTCTGGCTATGATGTCCAGCCATCAACCACTAGTGGAAAGAACACGGGCTTGGGAGTCAGAGATAGTGGGTTCTCATCCCAGCTCTGCCACTTGTCAACTGTATGACTTTAAGCAAATCACTTAACTTCTCTATGCCTCATTTCCCTCATCTGTCAAATGGAGATTAAGACTGTGAGACTATTATATATACATAAGGGATGGAGATAGAAATAACCTAAAACATATGAATGCTAAGGGTGGCAATTGGAGTGGAACAACTTGAATGTTGTGGATTATTTGAAGAAAGCTTACTAAAAGAGGTGGGAGGTTAGGAAGGTTTTGAAAATTGGGAGAACCGTGGTCAGTCAGATTTGTGGTGGGAGGAAGAGTGTGAGCAAGGGATAGGTGGTGGAAGAAATGGGAATGAAGTGCAGTAAGAAGCTGAGCTGGGGAATAGTGAAGAGTGCAGGTTTGGGACAGATGGGTAAGTAAAACCAGCATAGACAATGGGGAGAGTTGGTGAAGAGCCTTTAAATCAATGTTTTGGCTTGAAGAGGAGGGCGATGGTTAGCCATTGGAGGCTTTAGGGAATGGAGAGATGTGTAGTGAACAGGATCAGGACATTGAACATCAAAGCAGGATCAAGGACCCTGACAATTAGGGGCAACTAACCAACTTCAGGCAGAGGCTCCCCCAACGATGGTGGATGGATCATCTCCACCCAAGCTTCCAAGGCAGCCTCACCTATTGTTCAGTGGTGGTTTTTCACCTGAGAGACACCCACAGCGTGGTACTAAATCCATTTTCACTGGACTTGGGCTTCACACTACCAGGGAGATTCCTCATATGCCACAATGGCAAGGAGGAAATGATGAGTCTGAAGAGCCTTAACTGCACAACACAGGGCCTTTACTGAGAATAAGAGAGGCTCCCGGGACTCAGTCCACATTAATAGAGGCAACAGCAAGGACTGCTGCAGTACCCAGCAGCTTGGCCTAGGGAAGCAGCACAGGCTAGTGGATAGAACATGGGCCTGGAACCCAGATGGAGCTAGGTATTTGGTTTACTGATGTTGGTGTGCTAAGAGGCTCCAGCTCGACCTCAGGTAGCTTTCAGCTACATTGATGCAGTGTGGTTAAGCTGTGTAGGCAGAGGGCCAGCCATCTCCCATGAAGTTGCCCCTCCAGCAAGCTCTCTGCCAGCCTCCTTGCTGACATCCCTGCCTAAAATGGGGATTAAGATTGTGAGCTCCATGTGGGACAGGGACTGTGTCCAACTTGATTTACTTGTATCTACCCCAGTGCTTAGAACAGTACTTTATTGCCATTGTTCTTGTCTGTCCGTCTCCCTCGATTAGACTGTAAGCCCGTCAAATGGCAGGGACTGTCTCTATCTGTTGCCGACTTGTTCATTCCAAGCGCTTAGTACAGTGCTCTGTACATAGTAAGCGCTCAATAAATACTATTGAATGAATGAATGAATGGATACTTAGCACATAGTAAGCGGCTACCAAGTACCACCATTATTATCATTACTGTCTCTTGTCACTCCAGTCCATACTTCACTCTGCTGCTTGCATGGTTTTCTCTAAAAATGTTTGTCCGTATTTCCCCACTCCTTTAGTACATCCTGTGGTTGCCCATCCACCGCTGTCAAATAGAAACTCCTTAGCATTGACTTTAAAGCACTCAATCACCTACTGCTGCACCCACCCACCCCCAATCTTATCTCACTGTAAGCCTGTAATGGGCAGGGAACATGTCTGCTAATTCTGTTGTACTCTCCCAAGCACTTGGTATAGAGCTCTTCACAGAGTAAGCACTCAGTAAATACAATTGATTGATTGATTTATTGCTTGTCCCTAAAATATCCCCTGTTCCTCTTCAGTCCATTCCTGCCTCTGACCCCTCTTTGACTCTCCCATCATTCCCAGCAGTATTATAATAATAATAATAATAATGATGGTATTTGTTAAGTGCTTACTATGTGCCAAGCACTGTTCTAAGTGCTGGGATAGATACAAGGGTATCAGGTTGTCCCACTTGGGTTTTACAGTCTTGATCCCCATTTCACATATGAGGTAACTGAGACCCACAAAAGTGAAGTAACTTGCCCAAAGTCACACAGCTAAGAAATAGCAGAGAGGGATTAGAACCCATGACCTCTGACTCCCAAGCCCATGCTCTTGCCACTAAGCCATGCTGCTTAAGTACATGAAAAGGACATTTCCCATTTCCTCTCAAATTCTAATCCCTCCATCTGCATCTCTGACAACACTCTTTTCCACCTTATCAAAACATTTGGGCCCTCATTTACTCTCTCCCTGACCACATCTTCAATCACACTCCTTCCCCACTGCTTTCACACATGTCCAAGTGTCCTCTATCCTAAAGAAAAAAAAACCCTATCATGATTCCATGACACTCTCCAGTTACTGCCACATCCCCCTCCTACCATTCTCTCCATACTCCTTGTGCAAGTTGACTACCACTCACTACCTCTACTTCCTCTCCTCTAGTTTTCTCCTTGACCACCTCCTATCTGGCTTCCACCAATTCACTCCATGGAAACTGCCATCTCTATCCTCCAGCCCCTACTCCATGCTAATCCTCCTTGACCTCTCAGGTGCCTTTGATATTACTGCAAGACCTAAGCCTAACACTGGAAGGGGGGTAAAGGAGAAAGTGGGATGGAATTGGGAATCCCACTGGAGGAATGAGATGGTCTGAGGGTAGTGGATAGACGTAATAATGATACTCATCATCCTCATCATCACCATGGTGCTTGTCAAGTGCCTACTACGTGTCAAGAACTGCTCTAAGCCTAACAAGCGAATCAGGTTGGACACAGGTATGTACAGAAGTGTGGTGAGCTTGGGTGGGGGGATGAATAAAGGGATTAAGTCAAGAAGTTGCAGAAGGGAGTAGGAGAAGAGGAAAGGAGTGCTTAGTCAAGGAAGGCTTCTTGGAGGAAATGTGCCTTCAATAAGGCTTTGAAAACGAGGAGAGTAATTGTCTGTCAGATATGAAGAGGGAGACTGTTCTGGGCTGGAGGCAAGACATGGATGAGCAGTTGGCAGTGAGATAGATGAGATCGAGGTACTGTGAGAAAGTTGGCATTAGAAGAGCAAAGTGTGCAGGCTGGGTTGTAGTAGGAGAGTAGCAAGGTGAGGTAGGTGGGGACAAGGGAATTGAGTGTTTTAAAGTCAATGGTAAGGAGTTTCTGTTTGATGTGGAAGTGGATGGGGAACCACTGGAGGTTCTTGAGGATTGGGGAAACATGGACTGAACATCTTTTTTAGAAAAATGATCCCAGTAGCAGAGTGAAGTATGGACTGGAGAGGGGAGAGACAGATGGCAGGGAGGTCAAGGAGGTTGATACAGGAATCAATACAGGATACAATAAATGCTTGGATTAATCTGGTAGCAGTTAACGATGCACTGAATATATGTATTGAATGAGAGCCATGAATCAAGGATAATGCCAAGGTTATGGGCTTGTGAGACAGGAAGGAGTGTGGTTCTAGCTACGGTGATGGGAAAGTCAGGGGAAGGACAGGGTTTGGGTGGGAAGATAAGGAGTTCTGTTTTGGACATGGAAAGTTTGAGGTGATGGCAGGACATCCAAGTAGAGATGTCTCGAGGGAGAGAGATCAGGGCTGGAGGTGTTGATTTGGGTATCATCTTCATGGAGGTGGTAGTTGAAGCCACATGAGTGAATGAGTTCCCCGAGGGAGTGGGTGTAGATGGAGAATAGAAAGGGATCTAGATCTTAACCTTGAGGGACACCCACAGTTAGGGGGTGGGGGACAGAGGAGGAGCCCATGAAAGAGATTGAGAATGAGTGGCCAGAGAGATAGGCAGAGAGCCAGGAGTGGAGGAGAGTGTCAGTACAGCCTCGGTTGGATAATGTTCCCAGAAGTGGATGGTAGACAGTACTGACGGAAGGTGAGTGGTTGAGTAGGTTTAGGATGGAGTAGAGGCTGTTGGATTTGGCAAGAAGAAGGTCACTGGTGAACTTTGAGAGGGAGTATTCTGTGGAGTGAAGGGGACAGAATCCAGATTGGAGGGGGTCAAGGAGAGAATTGGAAGAAGGGAACTTGAGAGAGTGGGTGTAGACAACTCACTTGAGAACTTTGGAGAGGAATGGCAGGAGGGAGATGGAGTCCTCCAGGGTTCGCCCCTCCCTCCTGAGCATCCCAAAACGTCTCCTCTGGACCCTGGCTTCTGTAAAGTTCACCCCGTCGTCCTTCGCAGAAGAGCAGCCATCTCTCTCAGTGCATCACCTCCTCTTTCTTCCCAGGATGCCGCCACGTGGGCCCAAGATGTCCTCTCCCTTAGATCCGCACCCCCGGACTGCCGGTCCCCTTGTTCCTCGTTGGATTTTTCTCCTCCGGACACCGACACGGTTGTGCCGAGATCTCTCCTCCTGAGAAACCCACGTTATCAGACTTCAATGACCTGCCTCCAGGCTCATGGTCGTCTCCCCCTCCTGGACATCTGCACCCAAGTCTGAGGGCGCCGACACCGAGGACCCCACTGGCCACCGCAGGCCCCGCAGCCCCCAGAACCTCGTGTAGCTCCCAGACCATCCCCCATCTCTTCACTGACCCTCCAACTTCCAACTCCTCTGAACTAGCACCCCTCCCAACATCACGAGAACCACCCCTCGCAGCCCATCCAGGTAGCCAACCCAGACCGTGGGAGACTGTATTCCCCAGCACCACCCTCCTACCAGGGCCGTGGGACATTGTGCTCCCCAGCTTTCCCCCACCCCCAAGGCCATAGGACATTACATCCCCAACTGCCCCCCCTCCCTACCCAGAAGCAGCCATCCTTTGGGGAGCCCCCACTCTCTCCTTCCCTGTGCTCTGACTAGAGGTGATTTCCCCTACCACCGAAAACTCAGCATGTCTAAAACTGAGCTCCTTATCTTCCCTTCCAAACCCTGTCCTCTCCCTGATTTCCCTGTCACTGTGGACGGCACTACCATTCTTCCCATATCACAGGCCCCCAACTTTGGTGTCATCCTTGACTCTGCTCTCTCATTTACTCGACATACCCAATCCATCACCAACACCTGCTGGTCTCACCTTCACAATATCACCAAGATTCACCCCTTCCTCTCCATCCAAACTGCTACCTTGCAGGTACAAGCTCTCATAATATCCCTACTGGATTATTGTGTTAGCCTCTCTCTGATCTCCCTTTCTCCTCTCTCTCCCCACTCCAGTCTATTCTTCAATCTGCTGCCCATATCATCTTCCTACAGAAACACTCTGGGCATGTCACTCCCCTCCACAAAAACCTCCAGTGGTTGACTATCAACCTTTGCATGCAACAAAAACTCCTCACTCTTGGCTTCAAATCTCTCCATCACCTTGCCCCTCCTACCTCACCTCCCTTCTCTCCTTCTATGGCCCACGCCATACACTCCGCTCCTCTCCTCAAGGTCCCTCATTCTCGCCTGTCCCACTGTCGACCCCTGGCCTACCTCCTACCGCTGTCCTAGAATGCCCTCCCTCCTCACATCAGCCAAACTAACTCTCTTCCCCTCTTCAAAGCCCTACTGAGAGCTCACCTCCTCAAGGAGGCCTTCCCAGACTGAGCCCCCCTTTCCCTCTGCTCCTCCTCCCTTCCCCATTCCCCCTTCTCCCACCCTCTGCTCTTCCCCCTGCCCCTCCCCCAGCACTGTGCATATTTGTATATATTATTTATTACTCTATTTATTTTGTTAATGATGTGTATATATCTATGATTCTATTTATCTTGATGATGTCTACATCAGACTACTTGTTTTGTTTTGTTCTGTTTTGCTTTGCTATCTGTCTTCCCCATTTAGACTGTAAGCCTGTTATTGAGCAGGGAATGTCTCCATCTGTTGCCAAATTGTACATTCCAAGTGCTTAGTACAGTGCACTGCACATAGTAAGCAATAAATACTCCACTCTACCGAGACTGCTCTCTCTAAGGTAACCCATGACCTCTTTCTTGCCAAATCCAATGGCTCCTACTCAATTCTGATCCTCCTTGACCTCTCTGCTGCCTTTGACACTGTCGACCATCCCCTCCTCCTCCATACCTTATCTCGCCTTGGCTTCACGGACTCCGTCCTCTCCTGGTTCTCCTCTTACCTCTCTGGCCGGTCATTCTCAGTCTCCTTCGCTGGCGTCTCCTCCCCCTCCCATCCTTTAACTGTTGGAGTTCCTCAAGGGTCAGTTCTTGGCCCTCTTCTGTTCTCCATTTACACTCACTCCCTCGGTGAACTCATTCGCTCTCACAGCTTTGACTACCATCTCTACGCAGATGACACGCAGATCTACATCTCCGCCCCTGTCCTCTCCCCCTCCCTTCAGGCTCGCATCTCCTCCTGCCTCCGGGACGTCTCCACCTGGATGTCGACCCGCCACCTAAAACTCAACATGAGCAAGACTGAGCTCCTCATCTTTCCTCCCAAACCCGGTCCTCTCCCAGACTTCTCTATCACCGTCGATGGCACGACCATCCTTCCCGTCTCTCAGGCCCGCAATCTCAGTGTCATCCTTGACTCGTCTCTCTCATTCACCCCACACATCCTATCTGTTACCAAGACCTGCCAGTTTCACCTTTTCAATATCGCCAAGATCCGCCCTTTCCTCTCCACCCAAACGGCTACCTTACTGCTACGGGCTCTTGTTATATCCCGGCTAGACTACTGTGTCAGCCTTCTCTCTGACCTCCCTTCCTCCTCTCTCGCCCCGCTCCAGTCTATTCTTCACTCTGCTGCCCGGCTCATCTTCCTGCAGAAACGATCTGGGCATGTCACTCCCCTTCTTAAACAACTCCAGTGGTTGCCTATCAACCTCCGCTCCAAACAAAAACTCCTCACTCTAGGCTTCAAGGCTCTCCATCACCTTGCCCCTTCCTACCTCTCCTCCCTTCTCTCTTTCTACCGCCCACCCCGTACGCTCCACTCCTCTGCTTCCCACCTCCTCACCGTCCCTCGGTCTCGCCTATCCCGCCGTCGACCCCTGGGCCACGTCCTCCTGCGGTCCTGGAACACCCTCCCTCCTCACCTCCGCCAAACTGATTCTCTTCCCCTCTTCAAAACCCTACTTAAAACTCACCTCCTCGAAGAGACCTTCCCAGACTGAGCTCCTCTTCTCCCTCTACTCCCTCTACCACCCCCCTTCACCTCTCCGCAGCTAAACCCTCTTTTCCCCCTTTCCCTCTGCTCCTCCCCCTCTCCCTTCCCATCCCCTCAGCACTGTACTCGTCCGCTCAACTGTATATATTTCCATTACCCTATTTATTTTGTTAATGAAATGTACATCGCCTTGATTCTATTTAGTTACCATTGTTTTTACGAGATGTTCTTCCCCTTGACTCTATTTATTGCCATTGTGCTTGTTCTTGTCTGTCCATCTCCCCCGATTAGACTGTAAGCCCATCAAACGGCAGGGACTGTCTCTATCTGTTGCCGACTTGTTCATTCCAAGCGCTTAGTACAGTGCTCTGCACATAGTAAGCGCTCAATAAATACTATTGAATGAATGAATGAAAATACTATTGAATGAATGAATGAATAGTAAGCGCTCAATAAATACGATTGAAGGAATACCTTAAAAAAAAAACCCATAGGATTTCTTTTGTCCCATCTCCTCTTCATGCCGGTCCACTGCTGTCCTTTGGCAGTATTTGCTTATGTTAATATAAAGGACCTGTGCTGGGTGTACTTTTGGGTTTCAGGGTCTTTGGTGGAATACGCCATTACCACCTCTTCCTTCATTGCTCTCTAAAAGACACAGGCAGTCTCCACACCCATCCTTAGGGCCCCAAATACTGCTGACAAGACCGACCTCTGATGACTCAAATCTGAAGGGCCTCTCTTCACAATTCTCTTCCTTCTTGTCCTCGTTCATTCATTCAGTCAGATTTATTGAGCACTTACTATGTTTGGAGCACTGTACTAAGCACTTGGAAAGTACAATTTGGCAACAAAGACAATCCTCCTCCTCGTCCCCCGTACTATCCCCTCTCCCCTTTCTCCCCTCCTCCCCAACCTCTTCCCCCTCCTCAACCTCCTCCTCCTCTTCCTCTTCCTCCTCCTCTCCTCCTGCTTCTTCTACTCTTTTTTCTCCCCTGCTTCCTCCTCCTTCTCTTCCTCCTCCTCTTCCTTCTCTTCCTTCTTCTTCCTCTTCCTCTTCTTCTCTTCTTTCTTTTGTAAAGGTGTGGGGAATCCCCTTGTGGTTCTAGACTGCACAATGGGGACTGGAATCCCAGTAGCAGAAAGATTTGACTTGTGGGGAAAGGCATGGCAAGGCAGAAGCGAGTGTAGTATGGGAGCAGAAAAAAGAAAAGATATGAAAGACTGAAAGGCCTTCAGTCCTTGGCTTGGCTCATAGACACAGAGGCTGGTTTGTGGAAAGACTGAAAAGGTTCTGTTTGGGATGGAGCAAGGAGGAGGTGAAAGGGAAGTCAGGAAAGAAAGTTTAAAGACTGTAATCTCTGTGTGCGGGACAATGGCCCTCCAAATATTCATGATTAGAGGGTGCAGGCCAGAGGGAGGTTAGCCATTCTGGTTTGTCTTAGAATGTGAGAGCAACCAAGGGCACTAGAGTTTGGGTCTCATTTCCTCAAATGCATTTTTTTTCAGCACTTAGTAAAACTTTTTGCACACAGTAGGCGCTCAATAAATGCTATTACTAGTGAACCCTAAAGCATAACGCCAGAGAGATGAAGAGATCAAGAGTTAAAAAGTGGCAGGGGATGAATCGATCCTGCAACCCCAACTGTAGGGTAAAATACATGAGTCTCTGGCAGTATGAGCTCACTAGAGATTGGAGTCGAAAACCAAGAGAATACCCACCCATTCCCATTACATCTCCTGGGCTCCCCAAACCCTGGAATCTTGGGGGTGTGAGCCCCCCTCTCCCACTTCTCCCAACAAAGCTATGTTGAGGGGGCGAAGGAGGAGCTGGTCTCCTGGAGCCACTACTTTTCAGGGGTCACTGGTGGTGGTGTCTGGAAGTGAGAGATCGCAGGATCTGTCCAAAGGAGCAGAATTACTGAACTAAAAAGGAACAGTGCTCCTTAAATTCCCCCATCCCCTCAGTAGGTAGCAGCACAGAAGCAAGGCCTTCAGCCTTGTACTGTGCTAGTAATTCCAATCGTATCTATTGAGCAGTTACTGTGTGCAAAACACTGTACTTAGCACTTGGGAGAATACAATATAAAAGTAAATAGACACAGTCCCTGCCTATAACAAGCTTACAATCTAGAGAACTGTGAGCAAGCTCTATCCTTTCTTGGCCTTGTCTCTCACTTCCCAGTTGCTCTCCTACCTCCCAGCCTTCCTTTAATGTCCAACCGGCTCCTCTGGGGCTCCCAAGATCTTTCAGCAAGATTTGCTGTTTTGCTGTGTGCCCGGCTCTGTACTAAGTGCTGGGGTAGATGCAAGCAAATCAGTGTGAGCCCGTGGCTGGGTAAGGATTGTCTCTATATGTTGCTGAATTGTACTTTCCAAGCACTTAGTACAGTGCTCTGCACACAGTAGCACTCAATCAATATGATTGATTGAATGAATGAATGAATGAATGAATGAATGAATGAATGAATGGTCTTATCCAGTTCATTGCTAAAGCCCATAGGTTTTACTTCCTTTTTTACCTTTTATCTCGGTTTACCTTGAGAAGCAGTATTACCTAGTGCATAGAGCATAGGACTGGGAGAAAGAAGGTTCTGGGTTCTAATCAAAGCTCTACTACTTGTCTGTTGTGAAACACAGCAGTTAGCCTAGTGGACACAAACAGTGGGGTGGTAATACAACCTAGGACAGGGAACCACCCCAATCCTGGACTTTCTTCTTCTTCTTTAACTGGACTTTCTTGTCCTCCAATTAGCCCTGTTCTTGCTGAAACCAAGAGATAGATGGTTGGTACAGTTAATCAGTGGTATTTACCAAGTACCTACTCTGCAGAGACCCATACTAAACTTTTGCAAAAGTACAATAGAATTAGTGGGCAAGATCCTTTTCTTCAAGGACCTTACATTCTAGCAAGGTGAGGAAATGACAGACATTAAATAAATTAGAGGTGGGGCAGTAACTGAGTATAAGTAGATAATTTCCGTGAGTATATAATGTACATAATATACATACATACATAATGTACGTGGGTATATGTTTTGGTCTCCTTTGCAGGCTCCTCCTCCCCCTCCCATCCTCTAACTGTTGGAGTTCCTCAAGGGTCGGTTCTTGGCCCTCTTCTGTTCTCCATAAACACTCCCTCGGTCAACTCATCCGCTCTCACAGCTTCAATTATCATCTCTATGCAGATGACACACAGATCTACCTCTTTGCCCCATCCTCTCCCCCTCCCTTCAGGCTCGTATCTCCTCCTGCCTCCAAGATGTCTCTACCTGGATGTCTGCCCACCACCTAAAACTCAACATGACCAAAACTGAGCTCCTCATGTTCCCTCCTAAACCCGGTCCTCTCCCTCACTTCCCTATCACCATGGATGGTACTACCATCCTTCCCGTCTCTCAGGCCTGCAACCTCGGTGTCATCTTTGACTCGACTCTCTCGTTCACCCCACACAACCGATCTGTTACCCAAACCTGCCAGTCTCACCTTTATAATATCGCCAAGATCCGCCCTTTCCTCTCCACCCAAATGGCTACCTTACTGCTACAGGCTCTCATAATATCCCGGCTAGATTACTGTGTCAGCCTTCTCTCTGATCTCCCTTCCTCCTGTCTCTCCCCGCTCCAGTCTATTCTTCACTCCGCTGCCCGGCTCATCTTCCTGCAGAAACGCTCTGGGCATGTCATTTCCCTTCTTAAAAACCTCCAGTGATTGCCTATCAACCTCCGCACAAAACAAAAACTTCTCACTCTAGGCTTCAAGGCTCTCCATCACCTTGCCTCTTCCTACCTCTCCTCCCTTCTCTCTTTCTACGGCCCAGCCCGCACGCTCTGCTTCTCTGCTGCCCACCTCCTCACCGTCCCCTGTTCTTTCCTATCCCGCCGTTGATCCCTGGGCCACGTCCTTCCGTGGTCCTGGAATGCCCTCCCTTCTCACCTCCACCAAACTAATTCTCTTCCCCTCTTCAAAACCCTACTTAAAGCTCACCTCCTCCAAGAGGCCTTCCCAGACTGAGCTCCTCCCTCTTTTCCCTCTGCTTCTTCTACCCCCCTCTTCACCTCTCCGCAGCTAAATCCTCTTTCCCCCCCTTTACCTTTGCTCCTCCCCTTCTCCCGTCCCATCCCCTCAGCACTGTACTCATCCGCTCAACTGTATATATCTTCATTACCCTATTTATTTTGTTAATGAGACGTACATCACCTTGATTCTATTTATTTGTCATTGTTTTTATGAGATGTTCTTCCCCTTGACTCTATTTATTGCCATTGTTCATGTCTGCCTCTCTCCCCTGATTCGACTGTAAACCCATCATAGGGCAGGGACAGTCTCTATCTGTTACTGATTTGTGCATTCCAAGCGCTTAGTACAGTGCTCTGCACATAGTAAGCGCTCAATAAATACTATTGAATGAATGAATGAATGAACATACATTCTGTGGGACTGGGGGTGGATTAAGAACCTAAGTGTTTAGTGAGTACAGACTCAAATTCATAGGTGTTGTAGTAGGTAGGGCATGTGGTGCAACAGAAGAGCTGTGGGCAAGGAAGCTGGAGGTTCCGGATTCAAGTCCCCGCTCTGACACCCATCCCCTGTGCGGCCTTGGGCAAGTCACTTAACCTTCCCATGATTCAGTTTTCCTAACTGTAAATTAGGGATAATAATACCTGAACCCTCCCTTGCAGGGGTGTTGTGAGAAATAAATAACCAAATAATGTAAAGTGCTTTGGTAACAAAAGCATTCCCAGAAACAACAGAGAAGCAGCGTGACTCAGAGGTAAGAGGCTTGGGAGTCAGAGGACCTGGGTTCTAATCCCTGCACCGTCACTTGTCTGCTGTGTGACCTTGGGCAAGCCACTTTTAACTTTTCTGTGCCTCGGTTACCTCATCTGTAAAATGGGGATTAAGACTATGAACCCCACGTGGGACAACCTGATTACCTTGTATCTACCCCAGCGCTTACAGCAGTGTTTAGCTCATAGTAAGCACTTAACAAATACCATAATTATTATTATTCTTATTAGGAAAAATAGGGTGGAGAGGTGAGAGATTATTCAGGGAAGGCTTCTTGGAAGAGGTGTGACTTTAGTAAGACTTTGAAGATGGGGACCATGGTTGTCCGTGAGAAGTGAAGGGAGAGGAGGTTCCAGGAAGGAGGGGAAGTGTTTGCTAGGGGTCTATGGCAAGAGAGATAAGAATGAGGCATGATATAGATTGCTGTTAGAGGAGTGAACTGTGCAGCCTGGGCAAAAGTGGGAGACAGCTGACCCCAAAAGAGCTGACTTGAAAGCCAGCATTCAGGAGTTTCTACCTGATGCAGAAATGTGGTTTTAGGAGGTTGGGGAGACATAGGCAGAATAAGCCCCCCTTTTCCTCAGCTCCCTCTCCCCTCCACATCACCCAACTTGCTCCCTTTGCTCTACCCCTCTCTCCCTGGCCCACAGCACTTGTGTATATATGTACTTATCTATAATTCTATTTATTTATATTGATGCTGTTTACTTGTTTTAATGTCTGTCTCCCCCCGTCTAGAATGAAAGCCTGATGTAGGGAGGGATTGTCTCTATTGCTGAATTGTACTTCCCAAGCATTTAATACAGTGCTCTGAACACAGTAAGTGCTCAATAAATTTGATTGAATGAATGAATAACGCTTTAGAAGCTTAAGTAGATTAGTTTTCTTCCTAATAATAATCCCCTTAGGCCATCTTTGACTCCCTATGCTAATCAATCAATAAGAGACTTTCTGTTCCCATTATCTATGGGGGGCAAGGAGGACTTGGGGTCTTCTTTCTAACTTCTGAGCTTCTTCTCCTGTCTCTGGCATGGGGAAGAAGCTCCAGAAGTTATAACAAGGGGTTACAACTTGCACAAATAAGGACACACTATCCATGAAAAGAAAAAGCAATGAGACCTGGAGGCTGGACAGTGAAACTGAAAAAGAGGGATGGATAAAGCCATTATCTGATTCACTGGAAGGGAGCAGTTGGGGAAGCATAAACAGAGGTTGCTTTAGATCAGGAAAAGTTAAAGGAGCAGAAACAGGAACTGATGTGTGTGAGCAAGAAAGAGTAAGAGTTTTAAAAGGGAAAATCTAACAGTGTTGGGCTGGCTGCTGCTATCAGTCCTCGGAGGGCACCTGACACAAGTGTGAATTGCTTAAACTATATCTGATTGGATTACAGTCAACCCTGGTGCCTCTATCTGATCTTCACTCAATTGAAGGGGTTCATTTATGGCACCGTTATGAAACATAACTTCTGATTAGCTCCTGCCGACATAGGCCCTGACTTTTTATTTGTGTCTGCTGAGAGGAGAGGATCTGAAACTTTATTAAAACTCTTTTAAAGAGGGAGAGACAGAAAGAATGTTTCTGAAAAATAAAGATCAGAATTCTTCCCTGTCCCCAGCCTCATTGCCCCTGATGCAGGTGGGGGTTTGGACCCAGGGCCTTGTTTCTGAAATATAAAAATCAGTATCCTTCTTGTCCCCAGCACCATTGTTCGTGCTGCAGGGGGCGTTTGGAGCTGTGGCTGCCATGGCTCAGCTGATGGTGGGGATAGTTCCCAGGTTATAGGGAAATCATAGTGGGACCCAGAGATCTAAAGATGGAGAGAATGTTTCTGAAAATTCAGTATCTTTCATTGTTCCCAGCCCTACTGTCCGTGCTGTGCCTGCAGTCACCCTGGCTCCTTGGGATGCAGGACAGAGGAAGAGGAGGGAGGGCCCAGGATGGGTAAAAGCTAAGCTCACCAGCACAGTGGGATACATTTTTTATTTATTTTTAAATTAAAGAATGGCCAGTGCCACCTTCCCGAGCCAGTCACATCCACAAAGCCAGTAGTATCCACAAACTGGGGATTTAGGGCAGCCCTAATGGTAACCCTCTGGCTCCTTCCCCCCCAGCCCCATGCAGTCCTGAGTGTGACATGGCAGCAGCGGTGACAGAAACACTAGCTCTCCGCAACTGGCCGAGAGACCCCTGGCTGTCCAGACTGGGGTCCCCTTTGCCACAGGAATCAGTTTCAAGTTCACCCACAGATGCTTCGATTTCAGAGGAAAAAGCACCTGCTTCTGCAATAATTCTTTGTTTTTTCTGTCTTCACAGAAAAACCCACTTCCCTCTCCCGAGCCCTTCCTCCGACTCTCCAGTTCATTGGCCTAGTAATTCAAACTCTGAGGTAGATAGCATGGAGACTTTTAAGAAGGTCATTTGATAGATCATCTTGAAGGATTTTGCCTGACTAACATGCCATAGCAAAATATTTGCCTCCCTGTCGTTGAACCCTCTTAGGTAGTGAAGGGGGATTAAAGGATACTAAAGACACCAGGTTTGATGTTGCATTTTCTGATACTGCCCCAACTGTGAGGGAGTAGGGTCTGGTCTTGGGGTCTGGGTGAGTCTTCCCAGTAAGAAGCAGCATGGGTCAGTGGAAAGAGCACGGGCTTGGGAGTCAGAGGTCATGGGTTCTAATTTTGGCTCCACCACTTATCGGCTGTGTGACTTTGGGCAAATCACTTCACTTCTCTGTGCCTCAGTTATCTCATCTGTAAAATGGGGATGAAGACTGTGAGCCCTACATGGGACAACTTGATGACCTTGTATCAACCCCAGCGCTTAGAACAGTGCTTTGCACATAGTAAGTGCTTAACAAATACCATAATTATATCATTATTATTAAGAGAGTTGAGCCTCAACAGATGCCCGGGGCTAGAAGCTTCAGTGGGGTGTTTCTGTCCAACAGGTTGGGGAACAAGTCCAGCTCTCAGATTAACACCACCAAACAGAACTCATTCTCCATGCATCTCCAGTGCTCTGTCTCAACTACTCATTTCTCCTCCTCCCCTATCCCACTTTTCCCTCCCAACCCTCTGTTTGACCTTGTGAACCCTTATTCTTTAATGACAACACAGTAATGGTCCTGTGCAGCGTTCACCCAGTTGTTGGTTCAAGGAGGTTGGCAACACTGCAGTGGCTGGATTTTAAAGAACCATGAGAAAATTAGACTGTAGCCAACTTTTATTCAGTGGGAATGAATGGGTTGGGTGTGGTGTTTCAAAGATGCCATCATAATTTTTCCAAAGCAATTTATTGTATTATTTTTCGAACCCTTCTAGAGCACTGTTCACACCCTTGCCATTCATTGTTATTTTATTGCATTGAATACTGTCCCCAAACCACAAAGAAATGCAAAATACTGTACGGTGTAAGTACAGAGGCAGAGGCTCAAAAGCATAGCAGTTGCAATAAGGCTTGACCAACACCACCCCTGTGCAGACAACCTTTTCTTCTTGCAATGAGTATACTTGCATCAACATATGAATGGTGTTTGGTAAGAGTAATAAATGAGTTACCAAGCACTATAGTAAGAGCTGGGGTAGATACAAGATAATCAGTCCCTGTCCCACGTGATGTTCACAGTTATATTAGAACAGACTTGTGTTGTGGGAAGAATATTTCTTCATTCTTCTACTGTGTTTACCCAATTTGTATGATGAAAATGTATCTAGGCTTCAAGGCTCTCCATCACCTTGCCCCTTCCTACCTCTCCTCCCTTCTCTCTTTCTACTGCCCACCCCGCACGCTCCGCTCCTCTGCTACCCACCTCCTCACCATCCCTCGGTCTCGCCTATCCCGTCATCGACCCCTGGGCCACATCGTCCCGCGGTCCTGGAATGCCCTCCCTCCTCACCTCCGCCAATCTAATTCTCTTCCCCTCTTCAAATCTCTACTTAAAGCTCACCTCCTCCAAGAGGCCTTCGCAGACTGAGCTTCCCCCTTTTTTCTCTCTGCTCCTACCTTTTCTACCCCTCCCTTCACCTCTCCACAGCTAAACCCTCTTCTCCTCCCTTTCCCTCTCTTCCTCCCCCTCTCCCGTCCCACCCCCTCAGCATTGTACTCTTCCACTCATCTGTATATATCTTCATCACCCTATTTATTTTGTTTAATGAGATGTACATCACCCTGATTCTATTTATTTGCCATTGTTTTTATGAGATGTTCTTCCCCTTGACTCTATTTATTGCCATTGTTCATGTCTGCCTGTCTCCCCCAAGTAGACTGTAAGCCCATCAAAGGGCAGGGACTGTCTCTATCTGTTGCTGATTTGTACATTCCAAGCACTTAGTACAGTGCTCTGCACATAGTAAGCACTCAGTAAATACTATTGAATGAATTTTAGAAGAATTGGGTGTGTATATTCTCTAGTCATCTCACGATTGAAAGGCACAGGCTGTTTCTCTTTAACTCAATTTGTTTAGCAGCTGAACCAAACCAGATAATGCTTAATAAACAGTTATGGAGGTTGCTTTTGATATGTGGAGTTCTGTACCATCTCCCTGCTCTCTTGATGCCATTTTCACTTGGATCTGGCCAAACTCCCACCCCCATCATCTCTCTCACTTGTAACCCGCCCGTGTCCCTGTCTCTCCTTATTCCCATCTCCCACTTCTCCCACTTTCTCAAGAAACCTCTCCCTGGCCACTCTTCCAATTTCTCCCCCCTTAGTTTTCCCTGTCACTTCCATGACTCTGAGACAGTGACCATCTACCACCTAGCACCAGTTCTGGATATTGTTGTTGGGACTGTTCTCTTCTCAGTGAAGTGGGGTCTCTGATGACTGTTCCTCAGATGTCCAGTATCAGGCCAGAGCAAGTTCTCCTTTAAACCCCTGGTAACAAACACAGGATGTGGCCAATTGCAAACTCCTCTCTTTTCACCTCCATCCCCTTTAGTCTTGATGATTGTAAATAGTAGTAATCACATCTACTGGGTTCTATCCAATAAATGCTATAGGACAGCATCTATTGTGCTGTCCGCTGTAATCACTCAAGAAACACCATCGACAGATTAATTGATGGTGAAGTTGCTGGTAAAACTCCCAGATTAAAATGAATCTGGGCCTGAGCAGCTAAATCCTGGGGTTAATAGAAATAAAAGATTCAGGCACAGTATTTTTAGGACACTGGCTCACAGCCTAAGTGTGGGTAGGCAGATACAAAGCAAGATAACAGTGGACTGTAAACAACAATAGGTAACAGAATCAAAGGATTATGTTAACAATGCTGAGATCAATTAATAGATTGTGTAAAGAGGAGTCTTTGGTCTCCTACATCTACATCGGGATCCATACAACAGCTGACTCCACTTTCACCTTTTGAGAAGCGGCATGGCCTAGTGGCAAGAGCACGTGCTTGGGAGTCAGAGGACATGGCTTCTAATCCTGGCTCCGTCACTTGTCTGTTGTGTGACCTTGGGCAAGTCACTTCACTTCTCTGTGCCTCAGCTACCTCACCTGTAAAATGGGGATGAACATTGTGAGCCCCAAGTGGTACAACCTGATTACCTTGTATCTACTTTAGCACTTAAAACAGTGCTTGGCACATAGTAAGTGCTTAACAATTACCATTATTATTATTTCACCCAGTGCATGGCCATCACTTTCTCTTTACTGCTCCTTTCCTCCAGGAATGTCTTCCAAACCCCAAATGGACCCCTCTCCATCTGTTCTAATCTCCAGATTTTACTGATTATAGAAGGAGGATGATGTTGGTTTTTGCCCTAAGAATCTGTAAAGATGATTTGTTCTTAAAGCAGCGTGATTTCCTAGTTAATCTTATGAAGACTCTTTATGGGTAGGCACCTCTGGTTTCCTCAACATTCATGATAGCTCCTCAGTGCCAGGGAACAGAGTCACGCACATGGTATCCACATGGCAAAACAGTCTAAAACAGAACTCCTAACCTTCCCACCTCTCCCAACACTGTAGGTAACACCACCATCCTCCATGTCTCACAAGTCATTATATTCAACTCATCTTTTTCATTCAACCTGCACTTCAATCTACCCCCAAATCCCATTGGTTCAATCTTCACAACATCTCCAGAATCTGCCCTTTCTTCTCCATTCAAGTTGCTACCATACTGATTTGAGCACTTATTATAACCTTCCTTGTCTACTGCTTCAGCCTCCGTATCAATCTCCCTACCTGATATACCTGCTGATATCCCAGTACACACTTCACTAAGGTTGCCGGGTTTATTTCTCTACATAACCATTCAGTCCATTTTTCTCTACTCTTCAAGAACCTCCAGTGGTTGCCCATCCACTTCCCCATCAAATGGAAACTCCTTATCACTGATTTTAAAGCACTCAATCACCTTGCCCCCTCCTTTCTTACCTCCTTGATTTTCTTCTACAACTCAGCATGCTCACTTTGGTCTGCTAAGGCCAACCTACTCACTGAACCTCAATCTTGTTTATCTTGCTACCTGATAAGAAGGGATGAAGAGGACAGTGATATTGATAACAGTGAGGAGAAGTAGGAGAGAAAAGAGGTGATGATGACTATGAGGTCAAGGATTCATGGCTGACCTCTCACCTAACTTTCTTCCCATTCTTTAGTTTCTCTTTCTGACCCTCTTCTCTCTCTTTCTATTTCATCTCTCCTCCCCCTGCACTACCTATATCCCCTGCTTTACTCTCTACTTCCACTGTCATGCCACTACCTGTCATCCGCTTCTCTTCCCCTACTCCTCATCTTGTTGTCTCCTCTGCTCCTTACAGTTGTCCCCTACGTCAGAGTCCAGGGGATATCTCTCTCAGGAACAGCTGTGTGAGTCACTCACAGTTCCTTTTATGCCTGTCCTCCGGGTTCTAACCAAGTGGAAAGGCCCCTGTCCTTCCCCCATGACACTAGAACTCCCATCGACCCCTGCTTCATCTGGGGAAGGACTTGATCAGGGACAGCATAAGACTTCAACTTTTATAATGTTGAGAAGGTGTTGACTGGCTGGGTCTGGAAGGCTGAAGGTCAGACAGAGTCACTGTTCTAGGGCTGAGCTGGGAACCTCTTCCCTTCCCTTGTCCAGCTAAGGCCCAGCGATGAGGCAGATGGAGCTGCCAATTGGGGAGTCACGTGGCCTGATAGAAGCTGCCCATTTCCAGAACTGTGAGTGGAGACTGTCACCATTATCCAAGCAACTACCCGCTCAGGGACCCACTAGCCTTAAAACTCTAACTCTCATGTACTCCTTATCCCAGTCAGGTCCAGTGGCCAGTGGCCATATCTGAAAATGATGACGTGTTGGAAAGCAAAGGTCATTCATGCTGGGGAGGACACCCTAAAATAAGGGAGGTCAATTTTCCAGAATGAGTTGTTGGCGGGGGCTGGGGTTGGGGGGGCCGCGGGGGGCAGGGGGAGCTGTACTTCTTCACGGGACTGAGGCTGAGCCAGGTTAATCTAATGGAAGTCAAATTCTAAAATTCTTCCAGGGCAGAGAACCTCACTCATGCATATTTTGAGTGTTTTTTGAGTGTTTTGAAATTGAGTATTTCAATTACAAGCTACACTCAGGCAGAGGGAGGGGAGGGGCAGAGGGAATGAGTGACAAGAATGGCTGGAAGAGAATATTCTTGAGAAGAGGGGAGGCTTAGAAGGGCAAACAAGGTCAAAGGAGCTGAACCCAAGGCCAGGAGGCTGGATGATTTCCAGGAAATCATCCAGCTTCATATATTCCCGGACCCCAGCTCTATCCATTCAGAGGCAGTCCATTCCATTCAGGCAAGCCAAATTTTTTCGGTTGATTTGAGCCAGGATATGAGACTCATTAATCCCGCTTTCAGAGGGCTTGGGTGATTTTAGATTCTTCAGTTTTGATAATTTGTTATCCATTTATCTGGGCATTCTGCACTGCACCCACCTGCTGCTGCTTCTATCCTGATTTTTATGATTCTTCTGCCCTGGAATGAATCTCATGCTCCCTTCTCCTCCTCCTTCTCCTCCTGCTCCTCCTCCTTCTGCCCCTCCTCCTCCTCCTCTTTCTTTTTCTCATCCTCCTCATCCCCCTCATCCCCCTCCTCCTGGGCTGGAATCTGCTTTCTGCTCCTCCCAGGCTGTTTGGTCTCTGACCTTTTGTTCACCCAGGGCCTACCCTCACACTGTTCTTCCTCTTGGCAAAGGAGATAAGGCTCAGAAGATCTGGGTGACCTGCAGGGTTTTTCTCTGGCAGCAGCCGCCAGCAGCCCTCTCTGATTTTGGTCTGGCCAGGCCTTGGAAAGGGCAAGTGCTTAGCAGTGGACTGGCCCCCAACTAGGCCTGTAGATCAAGGAATTGTGGCTGGGTTTCTGAAAGAGTCCACTATGAGGCAGACAAGCCTCAATGGGGAGTCCAAACCACAATGGGACAAAAGCCAAGGACAGGAAGTCTCTGTTACCTGACTTCTAGGGGAGGTGGAGGGGAACTGTTCCCAGGCTGCTCAGGTGCAGGGTGGAGTTGAGGCCCGGGCAAAGAGCCAGCACTCATTAACCATTTGGGTGCCTGGACATTCCTCCAGGGCCCACTATCCCCAGAAACCCTCAATAGCAATCAATGGGACCCTCTGAGGCTAGTGAAATAGAATTCCTTCCTCCACTGTACCACTTGCTCCCTCAGAATCCCATCTCAGCAGTGAAGGGAAGGAAGGATAAGGGGGATCACTGTGGAAAGCTATGTAATGAAGCTGCCATACCTGAGCCAAGGCATCCGTGGAAACATAGCCTTTAGCAGAAGTAACACCGTTTTGAGGAACAAGGAAGAGAACTTTTAAATTATGGTGGGGGGTGGTGGGGGGAGTCTGGTTTAGAGAATCCTTTGTAGTGGCTGAATTTTACTGGTGACCATTAAGAGGGTGTCAACAAGCCCTGGGCCCAAGATAACCTTATCTGAGAATCAAGATGCCTATGCCAGTGATTGAAATGTGCATATAGTGGAGGAAGGGGGGCTATTGCTTGGGTATAAATGTAACCTAAAAAGTGTCTTGGGGTCTTACACTGATCACCTACTGAGGTGTGGTGTTTAATCATTCTGCAGAATAAAATTTGGAGTCAATCCAAATCATGGATGCATCTCACTGACATGCAGAGCAGTGAACTGGCATAATTTTACATGCAAAATCATAAAGATGTCTATCCTTCAGGGATGGCAGAGGGAGGCAATTTTTCAGCTGGGGGACCCAAATCTAGGGTTCCCCAGAGATTTGAATGGCACAAGTACCAGTTCTGGATATTGCTATTGGGACTGTTCTCTTCTCAGTGATGTGGGGTCTCTGTTGACTGTCCCTCAGATGTCCAACATCAGACCAGAGCAAGTTATCCTTTAAACGCTGGTGACAAACACAAGATGTGGCCAATTGCAAACTCCTCTCTCCTCACCTCCACCTCCTTTAGTCTTGATGATTGTAATGTAATAGTAGTAATCATATCTATTGGGCTCTTAAAGTGTGCTGACCACTGTAATCACTCAAGGAACACCATCGACAGATTAATTGATGGTGAAGTTGCTGGTAAAGCCCCCAGATTAAAATGAATCTGGGCCTGAGCAGCTAAATCCTGGGGTTAATAGAAATAAAAGATTCAGGCACAGTATTTTTAGGACACTGGCTCACAGCCTAAGTGTGGGTAGGCAGATACAAAGCAAGATAACAGTGGACTGTAAACAACAATAAGTAACAGAATCAAAGGATTATGTTAACAATGCTGAGATCAATTAATAGATTGTGGAAAGAGGAGTCTTTGGTCTCCTCACTGCTCAGGTAAATAGTCCTCAGTTATAAACTTTGGGAGCCTCCCCAGAATTCTACAGGTTGTAAAGACAGGGAATGGGGTTTAGGCATTGGGAGTGTCCTGAGACACTAGGGGGTGACTAGTTTGGGAAGACCATGGCAGCAAAATCATAGAGCTCCAGGTTTTATAAGAGTTCCTGGCCACACATCTCTTCGTCCTCACCCCTGCAGAAGATAGACTTCCCGTGCACAGTAGTTTTCAACCACTGATCAAACCCTCTCTCAGAATATGAACTTCTGAGTATAAACCCCTGCTGGTCCTAGGAATAACCTTCGGGATATCTGCCGGTCCCTTCCATAAAAACCTAGTCTCAAAATTACCATCCAAAC
Source organism: Ornithorhynchus anatinus (assembly GCF_004115215.2). Taxonomy (NCBI): domain Eukaryota; kingdom Metazoa; phylum Chordata; class Mammalia; order Monotremata; family Ornithorhynchidae; genus Ornithorhynchus; species Ornithorhynchus anatinus. The sequence goes on from NC_041735.1 coordinate 30,128,261, forward strand.
CCATCCTACAGTGGCTCACAAATTTTCAAGCCCAACTAGCCAGGAAACCAAGTTCTGCAGATTTTTCTATATCCGAAAGTTCACTTTCAGGCTGAAATTAAAGACCCTCAGATGCCACCTGATCCTGGAGTATTGATCCTGATCAGTACCGTCTGCATCCCACGGCTGTGGTAATTATTTTTGGATGATAAGAAACATGCTGATTAAAATTAGGGTGGTATAATTTTTAGAAAGGTATATCTAAAGCAGAATTTAAATATTTTCTCTCTTATGCTTGTAAAAAAAAATGTCAAGCGTTGACCATTTATACAGAAATCTTATTATAATTTCCAGCTATGGAATGTAGCTGCCTACTCTTTTGAAAAGAATTTGGGTCTCACTTCTTCCCAAAGAATCAAGAGAATTTGTGTGAAATTTATCCGAAGGCTTTCTGAGTTGACTTTACTGTGGAAACTCAAGTATACATTTCTCCCTAGGCATTCCTATTTTAAATGGATTTCTCGCTCAGAGTCCTTAGCCCAACAGACAACTCAGTAGTGACAAATATGCAGGGGCATTTAGAAAGATGGTTGGTAGGAGAATCTTTCTCTGCAAATCCAGATGTTTCTTCCCAGAAACATCTTCCCCCAGGTCCCAGTCACATTAACCTGAAAGCTTGAACGTGACCAGAATGAACAACTTGCTGCCTTAATTTAGCCAGCCAGACAGAACCCTGGTGCCATCAGGTGAAAGCTTCAATGCCTGGAGATCCCCTGGCTTTTTTAAAATGGTATTTGTTAAGTGCTCACTATGTGCCAGGCACTGTACTAAGTGCTGGGGTAGATACAAATTAATCAGGTTGGGCACAGACCCTCCCCCAAAAGGAGCTCACCTTCTAAATCCCCCTTTTACAGAGGAGGTAACTGAGGCACAGAAAAGTAAAGTGACTTGCCTAAGGTCACACAGCAGATAAGTGATGGAGCATCAGTTAGAATCCAGGTCCTGCTGACTTCGAGGCTTGTGCTCTATCCCACCTCGCTCCCTGCTATCTTTTTTACCCTGCCAAAGCACTCTGGGATAAAGGCTTGCTGGTGGTGTGGCTCTTTGGCAGGGAATCGTGAATAAGCATGGAGCTACCTTCCCCTCGCTTGGTCCTAACCCACTGCTTGGCTACTGATGGGAAAACATAACAAAGCCCAGGAGTCAGACCTCAGTGAGATGAAAACCCAAAGATCTTTACTTTTAAGGGGGTAAATATCCCTCTTTCCCCTTTTCAACATTTTGATTAAAACAATTTCATATCACATAGTGGCTGTCAATCACCTCACGACCTGTTTTACAGATCAAATGTTTCCCTTTCAAAACATCATTCTGAAGTTCTGTCAGATGTTCACTTGATTTCCTTTTTTCTCCTCCTTCAGCAGATTATTTTAGCCCAGTCTCTTCACCCCATTTCACTTGCCAACTTAACAATAATAAGAAAGTTGGTATATATTAAGTGCTTACGGTAAGCCAAGCACTAGGGTAGGTGCAAGATACTCAGATCAGACACAGTCTCTGTCACACTGTCTAAGAGGGCCAGAGAGCAAGTATTATATCCCCATTTAACAGAGGAGGGATCTACAACCCAGAGAAGTTAACTGACTTGCCCAAGGTCACAGAACAGACAAGTGGCAGAGCTGCAGCTACAACTCAGGCATTCTGACTCCCCGTGCTCTTTCTCCTAGGTCATGCTACCTCTTGGGCAAGGATCCTGTGATGTTGGCATTGCCTCTTGAAAGTTTGGTTCACTTTTTTATCTGAGCCTCAGGCTTTAAATTTCTCCAGGTAATTTCATCATAAAATAACATCAGAAATTGTGCCTAATTTTTGGAGTTGGGATGATCAGGGAAACAATCTATAAAGTTGTCCTTCATGCAGAAGATATATTTAGCTGTCCTTCATACTCGAAGAAGTCAGCGCAGATGGTGAAATTCTTCCATATGTATGTGTGTACCCTGTCGATGCAGAACCCAGAATCCTGGTGTTTATATCTGCCCGTCTTGTTGCAGGGTAAGTTTCTTATAGGCAGAAAATATACTTCTTGCTTCTCTTGTTCTGTTGAGCACCTTATAGCAATCAATCAGCTTGCCCCCCTCCTCCTCACCCATCTCCTACTACAGTCCAGCCCGCACACTTCACTCTTCTAGCAGCAGGTTACTCACCGTGCCCTGATTTTATCTATCTCACCACTAAACACTTTTCCATGTCCTCCCTCTGGCCTGCAACTCCCTCCCCCTGCATATATGCCAGACCACCACTCTCCCCACATCCAAACCTTAGTAAGGTCACATCTCCTCCAATAAGTCTTCCTCTATTAAGTCCTCTTTTCCCATCTCCCTCTCCCTTCTGTGTTGTCTATGCACTTGGATCTGTTAAGTGCGGTAAGTGCTCAAAAAATTCCTTTGATTGATTGCCTGAGTATACCTCCTACTGCCTGGCACTCAATCAACATCAGTGGGTGCTCAATCGACATCATTGTTATTTTTTATCATTTTTTTAAATATTACTGTTATTATTGTTGTTGTTAATAGTGATTTCTTAGTCATGCAGCCAGAATTCACAGAATAATTCATATGGCTGAGCAACTCTAGCCAGCTGCATTTCCCTGGAAACTGGATGATATTTACCATGCTGACCAATTTTTTAACCCTAATCCATCTGATCCCTCTCAGGGTCGCAACTGGAGAGTTTCCAGTACTCTACCAGTCTCGACTCTGTGGGGGAGAGAGACAAACCCATTCCATTCCTAGCTTGGGTAGTGGCTAGCGAATGGAAGGCAATCGTCTACAAGTCAAAACTCCCCTGTGCTGGGCAGCAGCAGCATGTGAGATAGTTGAAGGTGGAGACTCAAGTTTACTGCATGGAAGGAGGCAGTGGTAAACCACTTCCGTATTTTTACCAAGAAAAGTCTATGGATCCACTACCAGAATGATTGCAGATGGAGAAGGGGCATTCTAGGAGAGATGTGTCCATGGCGTCGCTGTGGGCCGGAGACAACTTGACGGCATAAGACAAGACAACCCACTTGTATCTGCTGCAGAGCCTGTGCAGGAGAATCTAGTCCATACAGTGGTTATCTGTCTTTCTCTAAGCCTGTGTGACTGAGTAGCCCCATTTGACAGGAGGGATATTTAGTGGAGAACTTGGGCCCAGGTCACAGATAAGTTGGTACGAGAGCTAAAACCCCATTGTAAATTCCCAGAAAGCAAGGAAGGTGTAGTTTGCTACTCCAGTGCCTGTAACTCATTCGGCACTCAGTAAAGATTTCTGGATTAAGTGATTGATTTCCAGGCCAGCACACTTTCTTCTAAACTTTGGACATGGTGGGTATTTGCTCCCAGACTTCTCTGTTTAGTCCAAATAAGAATGGAGAGCAGGTTTAGTCTTGTGTAACATTCTGTTAATCTTTCTAGTTTCTGAAAATGTGTCCATTAGTGTGTCCATTGCATCACCAGCTACTTCTACGAAGCCAATTGCCCAAACCCACTTTCCTAGTCTGTTCTTAAAATATATGATGGATCACTTTCATTTAGGAGAAGTGTCTGCACAAAAGGGTTTAGTAAACTGACATCATCTCCACCAAAAACTGCCTTTAGATTTAAATTACATATTCAATCTGTCACCAGATCCTGCCGGTTCGACTTTCACAACAACTCACAACCCAATCTCGTCGATCTTGCTGCCGACCCCTTTCCCACATCCTCCCCCTAGCCTGGAACTCTCTCCCACTCCATATACACCAGACCACCACTCTCTCCACCTTCAAAGCATTAATAACGTCACATCTCCTCCAAGAGGCCTTTCCCAAGTAAGCCCTCTTTTCCCCGGCTCGCTCTCCCTTCTGCCTCATCTGTGCACCTCAATCTGTGAAGTTTGAACCCTTGATATTCACTCCACCCTAACCGTGCTTATATACATATCATTAAATTATACATTATAAATTACTTAGAGAAGCAGAGTGGCTCAGTGGAAAGAGCATGGGCTTTGGAGTCAGAGGTCATGAGTTCGAATCCCAGCTCTGCCACTTGTCAACTGTATGACTGTGGGCAAGTCACTTAACTTCTCTGTGCCTCAGTTACCTCATCTGTAAAATGGGTCTAAGACTGTGAGCCCCATGTGGGACAACCTGATTCCCCTGTGTCTACCCCAGCGCTTAGAACAGTGCTCTGCACATAGTAAGCGCTTAACAAATACCAACAGTATTATTATTATTATTTATTCCCATTAATGTCTGTCTCCTCCTCTAGACTGTAAGCTTGTTATGGTAAGGGAATGTGCTTGCTAATTCTGTTGTATTGTGCTCTCCCAAGCAGAGTACAGTGCTCTGCAAATTCTGAGCACTCAATAAATATGACTGATTGATTGGTTCTTCTCTAGGTTTTGTGTTCAAAAGGTTATCAAAAGCTCTGCTGAAGAAATGTCGAGGCACAGAGAAATGGACTCGAGCTCTACTAGCTGGCCTCAGCTGGGGCAGAAGAATAAGAGCTTGAGACTCTGAGACCTGTTTCTGTCTAAAATGGAGATTTGTGGCCCAAGTGGAGGTTTTAAATAGAGAATTATGCTGCAGTGTGGAATATACCCTCATCTTTGTCACCGTAAGCAATCAATTAACATGGGCAGAAAATTGTTCTAAGTGCTGGAAAGAGTATAATCAATAGAGATGGTAGGCACATGTCATACTCAAGGTTCCTTCTTAGTCATGCAGTTCTGGTTCCCCTGCTCTGGGAAATTACGGCAAGAGCCTGCTGACGGCACGGTAGTGTGGAGTAAATACGCACATTTCCCAGAACAGATGAGACCTCATGTTGCTAGCAACAACAAGGAAATGCTTGTGTAGTAGGGGACTCCTTTCCCAAGCCTATTTTCCCCTTCTCCCACTCAATTCTAATCAACTTCCCAACCCATGACCTAAAAAAAAGGTTCTTCATTTAGTCACCCGGTTTGCTGTTTCATAAATGGTAACATAATCCTCTGGTAGCTTAACTAAGACTTCTAAACCCAGCCCGACTCTACACTGTTTACCTGGGTCAGAGTGAGAGCAAATATGATTCTCTCTCCTTTTTTCTTCCTCTCCCTCTTTCTCTCCCTCTCTCTCTTTTTGGACAATCAATCATATTAACTGACCACTTACTGTGTGCAGAAGACTGTACTAAGCACTTGGGAGAGTACAATACAAATGAGTTGGTAGACAAGTTCCCGGAGCACCAGGAGGTTATAGTATAGAGGGCAGAGACAGACATTAACATAAATGTATTAATTACAAATTTGTACATAAGTGCTTTGAGGTTAAGGATGGGGTGAATAAAAGGTGCAAATCTAAATGCAAAGGTGATGCAGAAGGGAGTGAGAGAAGAGGAAATGAGGAATTAGTCAGGGAAGGCCTCTTGGAGGAGATGTGTTTTTCAAAGGATTTTGAAGGTGAGGGGAGTGATTGTCCATAGGATATGAAGGGGGAAGGAATTCCAGGACAGAGTAGGATGTGAGTGAGGGGTCATGGCGAGCTAAACAAGATCAAGATATAATGAGTAGGTTGGCGTTAGAGGAGTAAAATATGCCAACTGGATTGTAGTAGGAAATCAGAGAGGTGAGGTAGGAGAGGGCAAGGTGACTGAGTTCCTTAAAACCAATGGTAAGGATTTTCTGTTTGAAGTGTAGGTCAATGGAAGTTCTTGAGGAGAGGGGAAACATGGACTGAACATTTTTGTATGAAAATGACCCAGGTAGCAAAGTGATTTGGACTGAAGAGTGAGGAGAGACAGGAGGTGGGGATGTCCAGTAAATGTGAATAGACAGGAACAATATGTAAATTTGCTTTATAGACAAGTTCCTAGGACGCCAAGAAGATGGATAGAAGAATTAGATGTTAATGGGGAGAACAATTTACCCACCTGTGTTGACTTTTCTTTTTGCTGAATAGCAGTTTGCCCATGTGACCCTGATGGGGAAGTCTGTGTTCATTTGTTTATCTTTGAATATTTTTTTTCTCATGGGCAAATTAGCAATTGTCTTTAGTTCTCTCAAGCGAGAAGTTACCTTCTTGGAAGAAATACTTGGAAATGAACCAAATTCACCACTGAGGAGAAGATGCTTCCTTAATTAGCTGATGGCAGCAGTAGGACCCTGCTAACTGAGTTCAGAAACATTGCATTTTTGTTCAGAGGGTTGGTGGCCAACCAAGACAAGGAGATTTTATTATGAGACCTTGCTGGGCTATTTTATAATCTGTCTACCCTAGTAGAGTGTGAGGCTCCTTGAGTGCAGGGAACATTTCTCTTGCTTCTGTTGTTCTATCCCGAACACTAAGAACAGTGTGTTGTACCCAATGAGCACTTTAGATATCATTATTACTACTAGTGATTGTCAGGTTATATAAGCACCTGGACAAGGAGGTGAGTGATAACTGAAATTATTTCAGTGCCTATCTCTCCCATTGTATTGTAAGCTTCTTGAGGATAAGAATAATGTCTACTAACTCCCAAGTGTTTAGAGAAGCACCATGGCCTAGTGGAAAGAATTTGGGTCTGGGAGTCAGACAACCTGGGTTCTAATCCCAGTTCTGTCTTTCACTGCCTCAATTCCCCAGCTTTCTTGAGTAAGAAGGGAAGTGGTGGGGGCCACTGTCAAGGGGCCATCTCAGGTCCTGACCACTGAGGGATGATTTTCTTCACCTGCTTTCTTTTGGTTCTCCAGGGTTGATTATCCTGCCTCCTTCACCTACTTGAGGGAGTAAGGATGAAATCAAAGGTTATCATTCAATTGTATTTATTGAGTGCTTTCTGTGTGCAGAGCACTGTACTAAGCGCTGGGAAAATACGATTCAGCAACAAATAGAGACAATCCCTGTCCACAGCGGGTTATCAGGAGTTCAAAATCAAGTGGGATAAACCTAAATCCTGGTCACCTATTCTACCAGTTGAAAATATGCCATGGGACCCTCACAAGCTCCAGTTTCAACCAGGGTCCCGGCCTTGGCAGTGGCAGCATTCCAAGCGCTTAGTACAGTGCTCTGCACATAGTAAGCTCTCAATAAATACTATTGAATGAACAGCATGTTTTAAGGGAAGGTAATAGCAGTGGGAGGTGAATTAGAGAACAGACAGACGATGCTACCTTTTTCCCATTGCCATGGATTGGACTTGGATTTGCACCCCTTAAAGGACTTAATATTCACACAACCTTCAGGCCCAAATCACTTTGAGTAATGTGCGTAATTCATTTTATTGTCTCTCTCCCCCTTGTGGGGGGCGAATGTGCGGTCATGGAATGCGTCTTCCAACTTCATTGCATTATGCTCTCCCAAGCACTTAGAACAGTGCTCTGCATGCAGTAAGTGCTCGATAAATACCATTTCTTTTCTTTTTTATGGTATTTGTTTAAGCACTGTACTAAGCACTAGGGTAGAAGATATAAGCTATTCAGTTTGGATGCAGACCCTGCCCCACATGGAGCTCACAGTCTAAATTCCTCTTTTACAGAGGAGGCCATTGAGGCACAGAGAAGCGGCTTGCCCAAGGTCACACAGCAGACAAGTGACAGAGGGGGATTGGAACCCAGGTCCTTCTGACTCCCAGCCCATGCTCTAATAATAATAATAATAATGTTTAAGTTCCCCACCTTTAATAATAATAATGTTGGTATTTGTTAAGCGCTTACTGTGTGCTGAGCACTGTTCTAAGCACTGGGGTAGACACAAGGTAATCAGGTTGCCCCACGTGGGGCTCAAAATCTTAATCCCCATTTTACAGATGAGGGAACTGAGACACAGAGAAGTGAAATGGCTTGCCCAAGGTCACACAGCAGACAGGTGGCAGAGCCGGGATTAGAACCTACGTCCTCTGACTCCCAAGCCCATGCTCTATCCATGAAGCCATGCTGCTTCTCGTCACTGCTTCCACTAGTAATTGATACATTGATTGCCATGATCACTGTAGCTATATCGGTGTTTCCACCACCAATGCCCCAGAAAGTTTCCATTGAAGTTGGGATTGGGGGTGAGATAAATCCAGCAGACACCTTGAGGGAATAGCCCACAGAAACAGTAGCTATAGTGACCATAGTGGCGGGGGGGGGGGGGGGGGGGGCAAATGGGGCCATAGGCAGCTTGAGTTACCAGAAATCTACACTTCCTGCTGTGGGATTCATTCATTCAATCAATCACATTTATTGAGCGCTTACTCTGTGCAGTAGTACTCTGGAAAGTACAATTCAGCAATAAAGAGAGACAATCCCTGCCAGCACCAGGCTTACAGTCTAACCTGATTCTGTCTTACACCAAATTTTCTAGTTATAAGTGTGTGGCTTTCTTTCCTGTCCAATATGTGTGTTGAGCTATGTCTTTCCACTTCTTTCTTCTGTCTTTGTTAATAAGTGCTGTTCTTTCTGTTTGCACCACTGTCCAGATGTCTTAGAGTGTTTTGTCTGTGTATGTGTGTGTTCCTCTCTAACAGTGTGCCAATTTAAAGTTTTCCTTTCCTGCTGTCTTTTCTCCCTTCCCCATTCTTGGGCCAATGTTGCAAACTGTACGCCCTCCCCCTCCCTCCCCACCCCAATTCTCAGGAAGGCTTTACTTCTTCTGGCCTACTTTGAGCATCAGAAAATATTGGTCCTTTTTCCCATCCACTCCACCCTACAAAATTGACTCTAGTGAAAGACGAAGGGCAGGAGGTTGTTGCTGACATCAGCTTCAGTCAACACTCAACCCTAGGGCATCAGCTGGTCAGTCGGTCAACCCCTGTCCCAGTCTCTGGATCAGATGGGACAAATGGATCAGCTGTTGGGTGTTTTGGTCTTTTGTCCTGCTCCTTCCCAGAGAAATAGATTGCCTGACATCTGCTTCCCTAAAGTTCAGTGAGGCTGGCCAGCTTCTTTCTATCCCTTGGGAACCTTGACATTTCCATAATATGAGCCAAACTTTTCTAACAGTTGATTAATCAATCAGTAGTATTTGAGTACTTATTGGGTACAGAGCACAGTACTAAGCTATATAGTAGAGTTGGTAGAGATGTTGCCTGCCCACAGTGAGCGTACCGTCTAGAGGGGAGACAACCATTGATATAAATAAATAAAATTATGACTATTTTTTATGGTATTTGTTAAGCATTAACTATGTGCCAGGCATTGTTCTAAGTAGTAGGGTACTTACAAGGCAATCAGGTCAGTCACAGTCCCTGTCCCAAACGGGGCTCTCAGTCTTAATCCCCATTTTACAGTTGAAGTAACTGAGGCACAGATAAATTAAGTGATTTGCCTAAGGTCACACAGCAGACAAGTAGCAGGGCCGGGATTATTCATTCAATCATATTTATTGAGACCTTGTGCAAAGGACTGTACTAAGTGCTTGGGAGAGTACAATATAGACTAGGTCCACCTGACTCCCAGGCCCATGCTCTATCCACTAGCCATGCTGCTTCTCTGCCCTAAGTGCTGTGGGACTGAGGGTGGGGTGATTATCAAGTGCCCAAAGGGTACAGATCCAAGTGCATAGATGATGCAGAAGGGTCCTTCATAGAATAGCACTTTATTACCACCTTTTTCCCATGGAGCTTCACTGGACTTGGCCTAGTACATGCTACTTAGGTTCAAAATGTTTCACAAGAGTCCAGTCCTGAAGAAGCTCTGAAAAATAGCAATTTACATTGTGTTTCTCTCTCCACTCGAGGCTCCCGGGGTTGAAGGGAGAGAGTTCCAAGAGGGGGAAGATGGGAAGGGAATGGAATGCAGCAAAATGAAAAAGAGGTGGGAAAAGAGCAGTAAGAAAGAGGAAGATGTGGCAGGGAGTGAGCTAAGAAAGGGAATAGCATGGGAGAGAGGTAAACCTAGACAGGCTGAAGATTGAGGAGTGACCAGAGAAAGAAATGAGCAGGAAAGAGACTTGGGAAAGGAATGTGATGGGCAAGAAAGTCCTCTGCTGTGCTGACACACATTTGGGGCTTGAATTGATTCTGGTGACTTTGGTGACCACAGACTTTGGTTCTAGCCCACCAACCTCTTGGTAGAAGGAAAGGACAAGTTCTTTGAGAGCAGGGGGTCATGGTTGTCATGGTTCCTATTCCAGAGGCCTATAGCAAGGTTCTAGGATTAGATCAGATTAAACATCTCATTGTGACATCAAATTATCCCTTGGTTAAACAAGCATGACATCACACTTTTGTCAGAAACTTTGACATGTAATCCCAGACTTCAGAAAAAAAAGGGGGATTAAACAAGGATTAACAACAACAAAAAGGATTAAATCAATCATGCCAGGACATATGACATATGATTTCAAATATGAATTTTTATTTTAGGAATTTTGCATTTCACTGAATAAGGAAAGAGGCAGCACTCCTCCTAATTTTTTCCTAAAACCTGCTCCTCCCATTTGGCAGTAATAATATTTGCTAAACACTTACTATGTGCCAGGCGCTGTACTAATTTCTGGGGTGGATACAAGCAAATCAGGTTGGGCACAGTCCCTGGCCCCTCATTGGGCTCATAGTCTCAATCCCCATTTTACAGATGAGGTAGCTGAGGCACAGATTCATTCAATAGTATTTATTGAGCGCTTACTATGTGCAGAGCACTGTACTAAGCGCTTGGGATGAACAAGTCGGCAACAGATAGAGACAGTCCCTGCCGTTTGACGGGCTTACAGTCTAATCGGGTGAGTGAAGTGACTTGCCCAAGGTCACAAAGCAGGCAAGTGGCAGAGCCTGGATTAAAACCCATGACCTTCTGACTCCCAGGCACCTGTTTATAATAATAATAATAATGGTATTTAAGTGCTTACTATGTACCAAGCACTGGACTAAGCACTGGGGTAGATACAAGGTCATCAGATTGTCCCACATGGGACCCATAGTCTTAATCCCCATTTTGCAGATGAGGGAATTGAGCCCCAGAGAAGTGAAGTGACTTGCCCAAAGTCATTCAGCTGACAAGTGGCGAAGTCAGGATTAGAATCCATGACCTCTGACTCCCAAACCCAGGATCTTTCCACTAAACCATATCAGTAGCTGTAGTTGGGAAAAACCACATGGGGGCAGTAAGGATCTCTGCAGGGCCTGGTAATTCATTCAATAGTGTTTATTGAGCACTTACTATGGGCAGAGCACTTTAATAAGCGCTTGGACTATACAATTCGGCAACAGATAGAGACAATCCCTGCCCAATGACCGGCTTACAGTCTAATCGGAGAAGACAGACGGACAAAAACAAGACAACATAATCACGATAAATAGAATCAAGGGGATGTACACCTCATTAACAAAATAAATAGGGTAATAAAAATATATACAAATAAGCACAGTGCTGAAGGGAGGGGAAGGGAGAGGGGGAGGAGCAGAGGGAAAGGGGGCTTAGCTGAGGGGAGGTGAAGGGGGGAAGGGTGAGGGAGCAGAGGGTGGAGGGGAAGCAGAGAGGGAGCAGAGGGAGCAGAGGGAAAAGGGGAAGCTCAGTCTGGTAATGGCTCAATGCCCTTATAGCCATGTCCAGTGGGTTCTATTCATTCATTCATTCATTCATTCAATCGTGTTTATCAAGCGCTTAATGTGTGCAGAACACTGTACTAAGCCCATGGAAAGTACAATTCAGCAATAAAGAGAGACAATCCCTACCCATACCGGGCTTACAGTCTGAGGGGTGGGGGAACCAGAGGAGACGGATATCAAAACCAGTAAACAGGCATCAATATAAATAAGTAGAATTATAGGCATATACATATATACATAAGTGCCGTGGGCTGTGGGGCCGGAGGGAGAGCAAAGGGAGCGAGTCGAGGTGATATAGAAGCGGGGGGGGAGCTGAGGAAACGGGGGTGTCAGTCTGGGAAGGCCTCTTGGAGGAGGTGCCTTCAGGAGGGTTTTGAAGGGTGGAAGAATGATTTTCTGGTGGATTTGAGGAGGAAAGGTGTTCCAGGCTAGAGGCTGTCCTAATCTGCCCTGATCTCTTTACCTGCCCCTTTGAAGACTTCCTCCTCCAAAAAACATTGTCGCACCTTGGTTTTACTGTCAAGCTACTCATGCGATTCTCCTCCTACCTCTCTGACTGCTCCTTCTTAGTCTAATCCATGGCATTTTCTAGCACCTCTCATGTAGGGTGTCTCACAAGGCTTGATTCTAGCTCCCTTACTTTTCTCACTCTACACTCATTTTCTTGGGCATCTCATCCCCTTGTATAGCTTCAGCTATCACCTCTATACAGATAATTCTCAAATCCTTCCCTCCAGCTACAACCTCTCCATGATACTCATTTCCAGGACTTTCCCAAGTGGATGTCTCAACAGAACCTCTAAGTGAACAAGTTTAAGGTGAACTTCTCATCTTCCCTCCAAAGCCCACTTTTCTTCTAAACCCACTCCTCCTGGATCAATCAGTCAATCATGCGATCAATCATACTTATTAAGTACTTACTGTGTGCAGAAAACTGTGCTAAGTACTTGGAAGAGTAGTTTATAACAGGGTTGCTAAACACATTCCCTACCCACAATGAGCCTGCAGTCTAAAGAGGGATATAGACAATATAAATAAATAAAGGATATAGATAGTAATATGAATAAATAAATTACAGATATGTATATAACAGCTGTGGAGCTGAGGGAGGGGTGAATAAAGAATGCAAATCCTAGAGCAAGGGTGAAGCAGAAGGAAGTAGGAGAAGAGGAAATTGGGGCTTAGCTGGGGAAGGCCTCTTGGAGGAGATGTGCTTTTAAGAAAGTGGGGAAAGTGATCATCTTTTGGAGATGAAGAGGGAGGGCATCCCACATCAGAGGCAGGGTGAGAGTGAAAGGTTGGCACTGAGATAGACGGGATCAAGTTACAATGAGAAGCAGCATGGCGAAGAGGATAGAGCCCAAGCCTGGTAGTCAGAATGTCATAAATTCTATTCCAGGCTCCACTCCACCACTTGTCTGCTGAGTGACCTTGGGCAAGTCACTTCACTTATCTTTGCCTCAGTTACCTCATCTGTGAAATGAGGATGGAAACTGTGAGCCCCACATGGAACAGGGACTGTGCCAAACTTGATTTGCTTATATCCACCCCAGTGCTTAATATGGTGCCTGGCACATAGTAAGTACCTAACAAATACCATCATTATTATTAACAAATATCATAATTAGAGGACTGAAGTGTGCAGGCTAAGTTGTAGTAAGAAATCAGGGAGGTGAGGTAGGAGGGGGTTAGGCGATTGAGTGCTTAAAGCTGATGGTAAGGTGTTTCTATTTGTGGAAGTGGATGGGGAACCACTGGAAGTTCTTAAGGAATGGTGAAACATCGACTGAATGTTTTTATAGAAAAATGATCAGGGCAGTAGAGTGAAGAATGGACTGTTGTGGGGAGAAACAGGAGGCAGGGAAGTCAGCAAGGACGCTGTTGTAGTAATCAAGAGAGGATAGGAAAAATGCTTGGAGTAACGTGGTAGCTGCTTGGATGGATAGATAGGAAAGGGCAGATTTTTAACTATGTTGAGGAGGTTGAACTGACAGCATTTGGTGATAGATTGAATATATTGGTTGAACGAGAGAGATGAATCAAGGATTAACATCAAGTTTATAGGCTTCTGAGACAGGGAGGATGGTGGAGCTCTCTATAATGTTGGGAAAGTCAGGGAGAGGACAGGGTTTGGATGGGAAGATAAAGAGATCTGCCATTTTCAGCCATTCGTTCAATAGTACATATTGAGGGCCTCCTGTGTGTGAAGTATATTTTAAGAGCAGTGGGAAAATACAGTAACAGATTAAAAAGAAGCTATCTGTGTCCCCAGTGGGCTCACAGTTTAAAGTGGAAACTAAGAGGTTGTTGATGGGCACATGAGGTAAGAATGAATACATAAAGACACAAAAATATAAAAAGTCACAAAAACACAAGGGCAGTCACACAGAAACACAAGAACATTGGAGCTGAAGGAATCGTTTTCAGGCTCCCCAGGAAGGGCTGACCAGAGTCCGATCAGAATAATCGTCACAGCCGAAGTCTTTCCAAGAGTTTATAAGTTGTGGAAGCAAGGAATAGGCCTGGATGTCAATAAGGATAGAGAAATAATTTTGCCTGGCAGAGGAGACAGCTGAGTAAAAACACACAAGGACAAACTTCAGGTGATATATGTACATAAGTATTGGCAGGTGGGAGAGTAGATGAGTGTTTAAGTTCTCAGGCTGCATGGAAGTATTGAAATGGCAAATGCAGATATAAGGTGGGAAGATTAGAAATCAATCAAAGAAGGCTTTCAATAGAAGATATGATGTCAGCAGGGTTTTGAAGATGGGGAGAGCAGTGATCTTTCAGATGTGAAGGGGGAAGATTTCCATGCAGTGGGAGGACATGAGCAAGAAGCCAGCAGTAGGAGAGATAAGGAGTCCCGGTGAGTAGGTTAGCTTGTGAAGAACAAAGTATGTAAACAGGAGAAATAAGAGAAGAAAGTAGATAAATAGGAGGAAGACAGCTGATCAAATGCCTTATAGCAGTGGTCAGAAGTTCCTCCTTGATGCATAGAAAAGTGGCCAACAATTGGATGTGTCTTTAGAATTGTAAAGATGTGTGGAATTTCCTTTTAGAAAAATAATCTGGGCAGCAGAATGAAGTATGAACTGAAGCGGAGCTCGACTGGAGGCCAGGAGCTAAATGAGGAGACTTATGCAGTAAACAGGTTGAGATATGCAAGCAGGTAGACCAGCTTGGAAGCTATCTTGATGTACTTCTGGATGAATTCAGGACATGTGCTGTAAGCAGAACCAGTAGGATTTGATGGTAAATTTGAATATGAAGCTCAAAAGAGAAGAATGAGTCAAGGATAACACCAAGGTAGCAGACTTGAGAGACAGGGAGATTGGTGATGTTGTCAACTGTTGGGAAAGGGAGGTGGAAGTGTCTGGCATCTAGCAAGCTCTTAACATATATGAGAGAGAGAAGGAGAGAGAGAGAGCCTCTGAGCTGTGCAGGTTTAGAAATAAAGAGAGGGATGGATCCAGAAATGTTTGGCCAATTGTTGTTAGAATTCAGCCCCACAAAGCAGGCAGGGGACAAATACCCAATTCCCCTTACCTACATTCCAAAACTCAGAATTCATAGTCCTGGTAATACCCAGCAGTCAAGATGTGGCAGTACCTCAACCATGATGCTTTTAGGATTGTTGTTTCCCTGGGCTGCTCTTCTCCAACTCCCCGTACCTACTAACATAATGTCGTGAGGAGAGGGAAGATCATGGATGGTGCCAACATAAGTGCCAGAGCATGTCAGGGAGTGAAATGATATTGTCCAGCCGAGACTTGAGTATAATAATGTTTCAGTGAGGGAGTCCTTACTTGATGAGGGTCAGGAAAAATGAGGAAAACATGGGGGAAAATACTCATGGGAAGCAGGGTTACCCTATACTGCATGGCCTGAACGATGCCCTCAACTGAACTGGCCATAGTCCACCCGCTTTGGTGGGAAGTGGGAAAAGGAGGAAGGGGCTCTTAGGTTCCCAAGACGAAGGGTACCCATTGCACCAGCTGAGTTGTTCTGGGAGGGCTTCTACTATACCTGGAAATGAAACAGTTAATACTCCTATAGTCAATCAATCAATGGCATTTATTGAGCCCTTACTGTGTGCAGCACTCGATACTAAGCACTTGAGAGTATTCAGCACAATAGCATAGTAGACATGATCCCTGTTTTCTAGGGGCTTACTCTCATGGAGAAGCAGCAGGGCCTAGGGTAAAGAGCTCGGGGTTGGGAGTCAGAGGTCATGGGTTCTAATCCTGACTCTGCCACTTGTCTGCCGGGTGACCTTGGGTAAGTCGCTTAGCTTCTCTCTGCCTCAGTTACCTCATCTGTAAAATTGGGACTAAGACTGTGAGCCCCATGTGAGATAATCTGGTTACCTTGTATCTACCCCATTGCTTAGGACAGTGCTTGGCACTTAGTGCTTATCAAATACCATAATTATTATTATTATCTTTATCCCATTGCTTCAACCTGATAGAGCCACCCCCTCCTAATTCCTTCTGTCCTTAGGGAATCTGGTTCCCAGAACAACTCCTTTATCCCCAGAGTAATCTGTTCCATTGTCTCCTGAAGCATCTCTCCCTCCCTCAGAAACTGGAAATAAAGCCCTGGGAGCCACTCTTTGACTCCAATTGTCTAGCTTTAAACAGCCATGACTTTCAAGGGCCATAAACACTCCTTTATACTCTCTTCTTTTCTCTCAAGCATTGATTCAAATCAGTAGTGCCCCTTACCACTCTTTCCTTAAGGTTACTCAAGACCCTTAGATTTGACATTGCTAAAATAATTTACTGACCCCACTGTGTTAGCCAAATGACCACCTGTAGGCCATGGTCTCATTGGATAAAAAGCAAGAGGTGAGAATCCACTTTTCAATTATTAAAGCGAGCACAGATATGTTTAAAGACCTTTTAACACTGAGCTGGCAAAATCAAGCTTTGTTGACAGCATTCTAGAGATTTTTCCTCTGCTAAACTGAGTCAAACATCCTGCAGGGATAGGGAAAGAAAGGAGCTTAGGTGAACACTATCAACTTACCCCACACCAAAAAGTGATGATGCAGAAGACAGTGAAGGCTCAGGTAGGTGAAGGATCAGTTGAAACATTTGCGGTTCCTCTAACTGGTTCAAAAAGCTGAGAAAAAACAATCAAATTTACAGCCTTCAAGGATGAAGATGTCATAAAGACAGCAGCAAAATTTCCTGCCTTGTGGAAAGCTGTGGTTAAGGCAGAGGGCTCCACTATGAATTCAAGATTTAATGGAGATCAAATAGGAATCTTTTTTTACAGATTTGTTTAGTGCTTACTATGTGCCAGGCATTGTTCTAATGCCTGGGATAGATACAACATAATCAGGTTGCCCCACGTGGGGCTCACAGTCTTAATCCCCATTTTACAAATGTGGTAGCTGAGGCACAGAGAAGTTAAGTAACTTGCCCAAGGTCACACAGCAGACAAGTGGCAGAGCTGGGATTAGAATCCAGGTCATTCTGACTTCCAGGACCACCCTCTATCCACTTAATCATACTGCTTCTCACCTATTAGTCTTTCAGAATACTTATCTCCAAGGAAGAGAAGTGGATTTTTAGTTTAAATGCTGCCAAAGCCCAATCAGCCCCATTTCTGGAAGGCAGTATATCAGGAAATGTTAAGCTGAAGTTATTGATCATCTCTATTGGAAGACATCCTGACTATGAAGGGGTTTTTCAACCCTAAGGTATCTGTTATCTGGAAATCAGATGGGAAAGGGTGGAGGTAATAAGCTGGTTCATTAATCATTCTTATCTGACTGTGAAACATTTCTACAGAAATAAATGATTTTGAAATGTGAATCCAAAGTGATGTAGCCACTAGACAACGCCGCAGGCCACCCCAGGAACCTCAGTGTGCCTTGCTTGTGTGTGCCTATGTTCTTGTGAACGGGCTGCTTTTGCCTTCATTTTCTCCAGCAAGTGAAAAAACATCCCTCCCTCTGCCCCCACCAGAGCCCTTGTTAAAGTCAATCATGCTCAGCTATGGTTTAACAAATGAAATAGTGATCAGTGATGTCTATAACTGTTGCGAAGCTGTGTAGCCTAGCGGACAGCCCCAGCTTGAGAGTCCAAAGGACCTGGGTTCTAATCCCGGCTCCGCCTCTTGTCTGCTGTGTGACCTGAGGCAATCTTCTTTTCTCTGGGTCTCAGTTGCCCCATCTGAATAATGGGAATTTAGACTATGAGCCCCACGTCCTCATCCTGGTGGACCTTTGGACCACCCCCTTCTCCTGGAAATCCTATCTGGTCTTTGTTTCTCTGACACAGGGCTCTCCTGATTCTTTTCCTACCTTTATTATCTCTCTGGTGGCTCCTCATTTTCTTTCATTGGTCCTTCCTCTGCCTCTAACTCAAGGCTCCGTTTTTGGGTCCCCTTCTCATGGCCTAGTGAGAAGTAGAATGGCCTAATGGGAAGAGCACAGACCTGGGAGTCAGAAGACCTGGGTTCTAATCCTGGCTCTGCTCCTGGTCTGCTATGTGACCTTGGGCAAATCACTTAACTTCTCTGTGTTTCAGTTTCCTCATCTGTAAAATGGGAATTCAACACCCATTCTCCTTTGCCCTTAATCTGTGAGCTTCATGTGGGACAGGGGCTGTGTCCAATCTGATTATCTTATATCTACCCCAATGCTTGGCACAGAGTGAATGCTTAACAAATGTCATTTTTATCATACTCACTCTCTTGGGGAGCTCATCCACTCTTATGGTTTCAACTACCAACTCTTCTAAATCTCTACCTCCAACCTCTCTCCTATGCAATTCCACATCTCCTCCTCCCTCCAGGACATGAATGTCTGTCTGGAAACTCAAGCTCAACTTGATGAAAACTGAACTTTCAATAGTAATAACTGTAGTGCTTGTTAAGCACTTACTATGTGCCAAGCACTGTACTAAGCACTTGGGTAGATACAACATCATCAGGTCCCATGGGAGGCTCATAGACTAAGTTGGAGGGAGAATAGGTAATGAATCACCATTCTGCAGATGAGGGAACTGAGGCACATAGAAGTTAAGTGACTTGCCAAAGGTCATGGAGCAGGCATGGAGTAGAGTTGGGATTAGAACCCAGGTCCTCTGGCTCCCAAGCCAATGCTCTTTCCATTAGACCACACTGCTTCCTCATTTTCCTTTCCAAATCTTCTTCTACCCCTAACTTTCCCATCACTGTCGACAGCACCCCTATGCACCCTCTCTCAAGCTCATGACTTTGGCATTATCCTTGACTTGGGTAGGCCGGGGCAGATGCTGTGGTGGTCACTGTGGCTGAGGCTCTGACACTGGACTTTGAGCCAAGGATAGCCTGAAATTCTGCTCCTCTAATCACAGTATCCTGTTTGTTTTATTTCATCTATTTGTTCTGGCTTTTGATTTTGTTTTATTAATTTATTGTTTAATCTCTCCCTATGGGTCTGGACTGGACACAGTCTTCTTCCCCTTCTTTAATTCTTCTTTATTGAGGTCCAGGAACCATGTTGAATTCCCACCTTTGTATTCTGGTCCAGTTCTTAATTAACCAAGTGCTCTGCACACAGTAAGCATGTAATAACAACAACAATAATAATAATAATAACGTTGGTATTTGTTAAGTGCTTACTATGTGTAGAGGACTGTTCTAAGCGCTGGGGTAGATACAGAGTAATCAGGATGTCCCACGTGAGGCTCAATGTCTTCATCCCCATTTTGCAGATGAGGTAACTGAGACACAGAGAAGTTAAGAGCCTTGCCCACAGTCACACAGCTGACACGTGGCAGGGTCGGAATTCGAACCCATGACCTCTGACTCCCAAGCCCGGGCTCTTTCCACTGAGCCACGCTGCTTCTCGACAGAATAATAGAATAGAATTATATTATAAAATAGAATGGAATTATAGAATAGAATATAAAATTATAGAATAGAATTCTAATAATAGAATAATAACTTCTATTATGACTACAATTACGATTTTCAACCCCCATATTCAGTCACTAAATACTGCCAGTTCTTCCTTCATAACAACTCTAGAATCTGTCCCTTCATCTCCATCAAACAGCCACCGTGCTGGTCCAAGTGAATATCACATCCTGTCTTGACTACTACTTCAGCCTCTTTGCTACCTCCCTCTCTCCAGCCTCTCCTCTCATACTTCACTCTGCAGCTCGGTTGATCTTTCTAAATATTGTTCTGTGCACATCTCTTCACTCTTTGAAAGCCTTCAGTGATTGCCCCTTCTTCTCCACATCAAACCAAAACTTCTGATCATTGTCTTTAAGGCATTCCAACAGGTCTCTCTCCACTACTTACCCTTTCTCTTTTCCCACTACACTCCAGCTTGCACTTTTCTCTCTTCTCACTATGGCTTCTCTTCATTTATCCCATTCAAAGAGCTTACGGGAGGATCCAGCTGATTTAAATGACAGGGAGGAGGGGTAAGGGGAGAGACGGGGAGGGGGTCATGGGTGGAGGTATGGAGTCAGAGATGGGGAGAATGTGGAACTGTCACAGAGAGAGAAAAGCTGGAGAAATGGGAAGCTGACTCACCACCCCAACTAAGTCCAATGACAGCCTTTCCTCTGCCAACATGGCCTGAGAATTCCCCCTGAAAGAGGAGCCAGAACACAGACCTGGTGCTCAGTGACAATGTCCCACTTGAGTAAGGAGAAGTACCTTGCCTGAAACACTGGAGAAGCTGGGGGCATACAGTGCTCCCTGGGGTGAGAGGGAGAGGGGCTATTTGCCTTTCTTTAGTCTTACAGGGAGGAACTTAACATTTGTCTAAATTGGAAAGATTTACATTCCTGCAAGTTACTGCAAATTACCTGGCCCAACCGGACCTGCAGGTGTCCAAAGCAAAGCTGGGGATAGGGTCGAAGGGGCCTGATAAACGGTGTTAGCTTGTGGGTGCAGGTCTGAGAAAGAAGGGCAGGAGGGAAAAGGGAAAATGGAAGGAGGGAGGGAAGGGGGGAAAAGAAGATATGGAGGGAGGAAGGGAAGGAAGAAGGGGAATGGAGAAAAGGAATGAGAGAAGGAAGAGGAGAAAAGGAATGAGGTGGCAGGGAGTTAGGTAAGCAAAGGGGAGGTTTTATGGAGCTCATGTCTGGTGGTTTTGATTTTGTTGACAAAGTAATTGATAAGGTCAGGAGCAAGAGAAGGGAAAAGTTGGGGCACTGGGAGTTTCAGGAGCAAATTAAAGATTCAAAGTAGTCGAGGGGCAGTAGGCATGGGAGTTGGTGAGGGATGAAAAATAGTGTAACTAAGTGAAGAGGGCAGAGTTATAACAGGTGAGGCTAGTAATGATAGTCATGTGGTACTTGTAAATTGTTTACTATGTGCTAAGCACTGGGATAAATAAAAGATAACCAGACTGGTTACAGTCCCTGTCCCACATGGAACTCACAGTCTAGGGGGAAGAAGGGAGCACAAGTATCAAATCCCCATTTTGCAAGATGAGGGAAACTGAGGCACAGAGAAGTTAAGTGATTTGCCCAAGTTATACTGTAGGTCGACCTAGGATTAGAACCTAGTTCCTCTGATTCCCGGACCCATATCTTGCCACTGGGCAACACTACCACTCAGTTTTTGATGTTCAAAGTTGGGCTGGGGCCTGGATTTCCTCCAGTGGCATTTCCAGTGGAGGCCATATGGGGCTGGGGATTGGTGGTGTGAGATTAATGGAGGGTCAGGGTTGGAGTGGGGGGCAGTATGAGTGTCTGCCTTTTCCTCAGGTTGAGTTCTATCAGGGAGGTTACCCCAGCTAGAAGTTCTTATTTTGTTTAATGGCAGGTAGCACGGGCTCAGGAACAGTGGGGTTCAAGCTCTAGCTGAATCCTGATTAAGTCCCACATAGATGCAGGGGCCCGGAGCAGCTTTGCCTTTTGGAGCTGTAGCTGTTGAAGCAGCCCAAAGTGGCACCGATATGGAACACTGCAAACAGGGAAGGAAGGGTTCTTTTCCACCAGAAGGTTCAGAAGAAAAAGGAGCATGAGCGAAAACAGGTTCAGCAACAAACAGACAGGTGCACAAGGGACAGCCTTTGTATATGCGTAGTTCTGTCGGGATTGTGGACCTACCACTGACCTTTTCAGCTACACACAAACCCACAGGAGAAATTTCAGCATCACTGTTATCTTCTCTAAGTATAAAGGAAAGGTATATGTACTCACTGAGCAGTGAGTTATGGGCCAACTGGGAGGCAGGACATCAGAGAACCACAAAGCTAACTAAACTGGAGATTTTTAACCTGGGGTGTCAACTGGTTAGTGGATGTGTGAACAATCTCCAGATGACAAACCTCAATCCTTCACCTTGAGTTGTGGTTTTTATTATCCATAATTTGGGGCTTAAGGGTTTACCTGAACTAGAGGCTGAGCCATAAAAGAGCCAGGGGAGCAGTGTGGCCTAGTGGAAAGGGTATTGGCCTGGGAGTCAGAGGACCTGGGTTGTAATCCCAGCTCCACTCCTTGCCTGCTCTGTGACCTAGAGCAATGCCACTTAACTTCACTACGTGTTTCCTCAACTGTGAAATGGAGACTCTGCACCTCTTCTCCTTCCTTCTTAGACTCTGAGCCCTATGTGGGACAGGGACTGTGTCTGACCTGATCAATTTGTATCTGCCTCAGCACTTAGTACATAGTAAGGGTTTAGCAAATACTACTCTCCTTCTCCTTCTTCTTCTCCTTTTTCTTCCCCTCTTTTCTCTTTACAATTCTATTTACTGCCTCAGGTTTGATTTGACTGCTTTGTTTTCACAGGTTTCTCAAAAATTAGGGTTCAATAAAATCCCCACCTCTACTGTCAACTGTGATCTATCTGAAATCATGTTAATGAACTTCTTGAGGAATTCATGAACCTCGAAAATCACTCTTGCATTAGCTCTTGCTTCAAGGATCACCACATTTTCTATGCCACATTCCAGCAGCATTTATTCTTGTATCTAAAGGGTTTATGTAGGTAGATAGATTTCCTCAAATAATAAGCCATCCTCCCAACACTGCAACCCTTTCTTTGGTATTTATTGAGCACTAAGTGGTGCAGAGCACTGTATAAGCACTTGAAAGAACACAATATAGTTGGTAGACAAGGTCCCTCCCTTCAAGGAGCTTACAGTCTTGCAGAGGAGTCAAACAAAATAGATTACAGGTAAGGGAAGCAACAAAGTAGAAGGATATGAACAGAATTGGGGGGGGGGTGAGTTTAGGGTGTGGAATAGGGTTTAGGGTGTGGAATAAAGTGGATCATAAAGCAGGATTATAGGGTGGGGGGATGAGATTAGTTAGGAAAGACTTTCTGGAGGAGATATGATTTTAGTAAAGCTTTGAAAATGGGGAAAATGTTGGTCTGATGGACATGAAGGGAGAGGACATTCCAAACAGAAGGGAGGGTGTGAGCAAGTGGTTGATGGCAGGCAAGGAGAAAAGGTAGGTGTTAGAGGACAGAAATGTGTGGACTGGGATGTAATGGCAGAGAAGCCATTAGCAGACACATAAGTGGGAGAAAGGTGATTGAGTGCCTTGAATCCAATGGTGAGGAGTTTCCGCTTGATGTGGAGATGGATGGGCAACCACTGGAGGTACTTGACTGGGGAGAAGTGCACAATAAGACAGTTTGTTTTAGGAAAAAGATCCAGGCAGTATAGTGAAGCATGGACTGGAGAGGGGAGAGGCTGGAGTCAGGGAGGTCAGCAAGGAGGCTGATGCAATAGTTGAGACAGAATATGACAAGTCCTTGTACCAGTGTGGTAGCAATTTGAATGGGGAAGAAGAAGAAAATTCCAGAGATGTGGAGATGAACTCAACATGATTTAGTGACTGAATGGATGTGTGAGTTGAGGGAGAGAGAGAGTGAAGAGTCAAGCATAATGCCAAGGTCGTGGACTTGTCAGACAGGCAGGATGGTGGTGTTATCAACAGTATGGGAAAGTAGGATGCCCTTCAGGATTTCCTCTTTCAGCTGAAATGAGGTCTTCTTCAGAGGTCAATTCTACAACGTTTGCTGCTCTGGTTGTTTCTGGCATGCCCTGAGGTCTTTGATCGGACTCCTCTTTCACAGAAGCTCAGATGATGTTATTTTCCGGAAAGATGTCTACTCCAGGAATCTACTCCTAGATCAGGCATTCTATTTTCTGGACATTTCAATTGTTAATACAGAGCTAAAGGTAGCTTTACAATTGTGCACCCCCGAAATAGTATAGGAAATGCACATAATCCAGGGATTTTTTTCAGTTTGAGTAGAGAGGTCCGATTTGCTGACACCACCGACTTTGCAAATTGGGATACTCTTTTTTTCCTCAACTCTTTGCAATATTCCCTTTTTGACTGTGTAACAAATTGGCGGGTGAGGGGAGGAAGGGGGTCCTTGCAAAGAGATTTTGCTGCCGTCTAGTGATTGAAGTGCATCCCACTTATCGTATATATTCAACACACCTGATATTGAAACACTTTCACTGGTTGGCGTACAGGCCCCTTTCTTGTTTCCTTGAATAATAGAGTCAGGGCTAATGTACTTCATTGGAAACCAGGCCCAGGTACTGGGAACACAAAGCTAGGTGGCCCTTTCCCAGAAAATAAGTGGGAAAGGAAGACTAAGAAAGCTCTAGAGCAGGTAAAAAAAATCACGTTACCCTGAGTGAGCTGGGCTTCCTAGAAGAGATGCTCTGAGTGCTGAAAAAAGCTCAGTTAACAGAACTGCCCATTATTTTGGCTGGAGGGCCCCTTATGAAATTTCAAAGTAGTAGTAATGCCATTTATTGAATACCCACTGGGTGTGATATACAACTCTAAGTGCTTGAGACCATACAAAGAAGACTGAGGCAAGTTCCCTGCCCACAAGGAGCTTACCCCTGATGGAGAGATAGACATAAAGATACATAAAGGTACACATAGAATAATCAGAATACATAGTTGAATGTACAATTGATTTTATATATACATTTGTATGTATAGACACAACCACACAAGTGTTTAAATAAATATATGAATGTTAGAGGTGGCTGTGGGGTTGATTTGACTCCGAGTGTTAGGAGTTGATTGGGGGAGATCTTGTTTAAGAAGGATGGGATAGTTGGGGAGATCTTGTTTAAGAAGGATGGGATAGTTAAGAGGGCTTTAAAGTCTGTCGGATTTGGGGCTGGAGGAGAAAGTTCGGGGCAGAGGGAACAGTGGAATGGAAGTGGAAAAGTCTAGAGCCAGGTACAGTTGGAAGGGTTGATTGGGAAGAAAAGAAATCAGTCAATCAATCATATTTACTGAACATTTACGATGTGCAGAGCACTGTACTATGCACTTGGGAGAGTACAACACGACAATATAACAGACACATTTCCTGCCCATAATGATCTTATTTACAGACTAGAAGACGAGCTTACAGTCTAGAGGGAGTGCAATCTGGGGAATTCTGCCAATGCTGTCAAATTGTTGGCTGGGGAGCATGGGTGGAGAATCTTCCATCCAAGTATGGAAGATTGCACCCAGCCTCCTCTGAGTTGTCGGCATGAAGAGTACGGATGAGGGTTGAAAGGATTATAGCTCCTAACTGGCTCAGAATTTACTGCAAGAATCAGTATTTTTGCTCTCAGGGACTTAGCAGGTGGGTAGGGCCTGCTTCAGTTGGAAAGTGAGACAAACTGCAGCCTCAGGACACTGTAATTACAATAATAGTAATGGTAGTATTAGTTAAGACCTTACTAGGTGACAAGCACTGAGCTAAGCCCTGGGGGTAGATGCAAAATGATCAGATGAGATAAATTGAGGAAACTGAAGCACAGAGAAGTTAAGTGACTTTCTGAAGGTCATATTGCTGATAAGTGACAGAACTGGTCTCCTGATTTCCAGTTCTGTGTTCTGTCCATTAGGGAATCCTGCTCTCTCCTCTCTGTGTGGTAGAGGAAGCCACCTAAGACCTCAAGATGAGATATTCCTTGGGCCTTCCCAGTATGGCAACTGAGCAGAACCCTCCTAAGATAGTGGATTCTTAAGGCCTTCTCAAGATGGTGGCCACAAGGGCCCAGCATCAAAGGGGGCTAATAAAAGATAGTGCCATAACTATCTGCAATTGTAAGGATTCTTGAGATTCTTGCATTAGTAACAAACCTGACAGAGGTGGTAGGAAGGTAAATTTGGACAAGTTAGTGTAATGCAAATGAAGAAGGAAATAAAAAGCAGTGTTCATTCACACACAAACACATACATATTCAGTCAATCACATTTATCAAACGTTTACTGTATGCAGAGAATTGTACTAAGCACTTGGGAGAGTACAATACAACAGTAAACAGTCACTTTCCCTGCCCACAATGAGCTTTCAGTCTAGAGGATAATAGTTGTGGTATTTGTTAAGCACTTACCATAGCCTGGAGCTGTACTAAGTGCTGGGGTGGAGACAAGCAAATAAGGTTGGATACAGTCCCTGTCCCACATGGGACTCACAATCTTAATTCCCCACTTTACAGATGAGGTAAATGAGGCCCAGAAAAGTGAAGTGACTTGCCCACCAAGGTCACACAGCAGACAAGTGGTGGAGCTGGGATTAGAATGCATGACCTTCTGACTCCCAGACCCACGCTCTATTAGCTACGCCATTATGCTTACACACACACATGTTGGTGGATCTCATCATTTTCCAAAATGAGAAGGGAGGAAATTTCCCTTAAAAAGGGGATTCTTTTCCCCTTAGAAGAAATAATTTGTAGTTATGTTAGAAAGTACTAGTAAAGCAATATATAGAAAGATGAAATCCTCACTTACACCTATACCCTAATGCAGAAAATTAGCATAATTAATAGTCCTTGTAGGCCTGGAATGTGTCTACCACTATGTTGTATTGTACTCTCCCAGGCGTTAAATACCATAAACAACATAATTAATGGTTTGAAATTCAAAAATAATTTGTATAGATATCTCAAATATGATCTCTTCAGGCAACTTTTCTTCCTACACAATAACAATAATTCTTTAGTTTAAGAAATCACTGAGAATTAAACTTAACATTTCAAAAAGTTTTTAGGGACAAAAATGCATGTTATTGATAGATGAAACATCTCCCAGGAACTCAATACTGGAGATAAAATAATAATAATTGTGGCATTTGTTAAGCACTTCCTAAGTGACAGGCACTGTATTAAGTGGCTACAAGCAAATCAGGTTGGACGCAATCCCTGTCCCACATGGGGCTCACAGTCTCAATCCCCACTTTACAGATGAGGTAATTGAGGCCCAGAGAAGTGAAGTGACTTTCCCAAGGTCACACAGCAGGCAAGTGGTGGAGCCGTAATTATAACCCATGACTTTCTGACTCCCAGACCCAAGCTCTATCCACTACGCTATGTGGAAAAGGCACTTTGTAAATAAATGTCTGGTGGGCTGGCGGGATATCTCAGGAGTGATTCAACCAAAGTGGGCCATTATACAAGCTTTGAAAAAAATTCAGAAAAGAGTATTAAGTGTGGATCCAGAAAAGAATGGCATTATATCAAACCTGGGTAATGAAAACTGTTCTGTGCAAACCCAAATCAATGATAGAAATAGTAAGGATGGACAATGGCAGTCATGGGCAGTCTTTGGGACAACTCAAATTAATGAAGAACCTGCTTCTTGGCCCAGTAAAATGACAAGTAGTTCTTGACAGCAGCACAAGGGAGATGAGTTCAATTTCCAGATTTTAGCCTTTCCCAACAATAATTCACTTACAACAAATTCAAAAGGACTGTTGCCAAATGGTGAGAGAATGTCCAGAGAATGCAAAATTAGATGTTGTTGTTTCTGTAAATTGTTTTAGAGTAATCTGTCTGGACTAGCAATTTTTTCTTTTTGTTTTATTTTTTAAATTGGAGAAATTTAACTAGAATACTGAAACAGTGTGAAGAAAACTTCAACTGAAATATGAAGAATGGATGCAAATTCTAAGCAGGTTAAAGATCAGAAACATTCCATTCATTCATTCACTCAATCATATTTATTGAGAGATTACTATATGCTGAGCACTGTACTAAGCGCTTGAAAAATACAACTTGGCAACAGAGACAATCCCTACCCAACAATGGGCTCACAGTCTAGAAGGGGAGACAGACAACAAAACAAAACAAGTAGACAGGCATCAATAGCATCAAAATAGATAAATAGAGAAGCAGCGTGGCTCAGTGGAAAGAGCATGGGCTTCGGAGTCAGAGGTCATGGGTTCGAATTCCGGCTCCGCCACTAATCAGCTGTGTGACTTTGGGCAAGTCACTTAACTTCTCGGTGCCTCAGTTCCCTCATCTGTAAAATGGGGATGAAGACTGTGAGCCCCACGTGGGACAACCTGATTCCCCTGTGTCTACCCCAGCGCTTAGAACAGCGCTCGGCACATAGTAAGCGCTTAACAAATACCAACATTATTATAAATAGGAATGTATAGATATATACACATCATTAATAAAATAAATAGAATAATAAATATGTAACAAATATAACAAGTGCTGTAGGACGGGGAAGGGAGTAGAGCAGAGGGAGGGAGTAGGGGCGATGGGGAGGGGAGGAGCAAAGGAAAGGGGGTCTCAGTCTGGGAAGGCCTACTAGAGTAGGTGAGCTTTCAGTAGGGCTTTGAAGCGGGGAAGAGAGCTAGTTTGGCGGATGTGAGGAGCGAGGGCATTCCAGGACAGAAGGTAGGATGTGGGCCAGGGGTCGACAGCAGGATAGGCAAGGATGAGGCACAGTGAGGGAGATTAGCGGCTTGAAAAATGAAAAATTCACAGAACATTTGAATGAGCAAACAGCATGGTCTAGTGGAATAGCATGAGCCCTGGGCAGTCAGAGGATCTGATTCTAATCCCAGTTCTTCCCACTTGTTTTGCTGGGGTGACCTTGAGCAAAATCACTTAACTTCTCTGGCCTTAATTACCTCATCTGTAAAATGGGGATTAAGACTATGAGCCCCATGTAGGATGTGAATTGTATCCAACCTGATTACCTTGTATCTACCTCAGCATTAGTACAGTTCCTGGCACATCGTAAGTGCTTAAGAAGTAACATTTCAAAAACAAAATCCATTCAGCCAGTAATTTTGGAAAGTGAAAAGAAGTTTTGATATGGGTTGTGGAAGCAGTAAAATGACTTACCAAACAATGTTTAGTATTTTTGGGAGTTGCAGACTGACTTTATGTATCAAACAATGGAAAATAATTAAAACTAATAGAAATCACCAAATTTTAGGGCATGTGATGAACAAATGAGAATAATTGAAGAACAGAGAAAAGTTAGAGGGAAAAAATATGTAGTCACAATACTGGAGGGGTGGCGGCACGGGTAGGGGGTGGGGGGGGGGACTGAAGACATACAGTCAATGTTTCAGCAAGTATAACAAAATATAAGAGGTGTGACAATGAAGGCATACTCTACTCTTGAAATTACTCAGTGATTTCTATACTGCAGTCCTGAAAAGCCCACAGGGAGCAATTATCCATTGTTACTTGTTTTGCAAACTTTAATGGAGGCAAAAATGAAAACATCGATGAACCTTCCTTGGTTTCCGAGGACAAGGATACGAGGATGCATCAGACATAAAGGGCAAGTAAAATAAAAAAGGAAATAGAGCATTTTTTATTCTCTGAAGTGTTCATTCTTGAAACAGTAGGCAGGGATGCTGCAAAAGTATAATATGAAGAACAAGTGTTACTGTACTAAGTGTTGGGAAATTAAACATGCATGAGGATTAGGAGAATCAGCATG